>NC_092510.1:10247201-10549958 GCF_047511675.1 Marmota flaviventris | reverse complement strand
GTGTTACGTATAGGGTTAGGTTTAGGTTTAGGGTTTGCATTAGGTTTATGGTTATGGTTAGGCTTAGTGTTAGAATAAGGGTTAGGGTTAATATTAGGGCTTGGGTTATTGTTAGGTTTTCAGTTAGGGTTAGGTTTAGTGTAAGAGTTATGGTTAGGGTTAGGTTTAGGGTTAGAAATACTGTTAGGGAGTGTTAGGGTTAGGGTAATATTTTGTGTTAGGTTTAGGATTAGGGTTAGGATTTGTATTAGGGTTAGGTTTAGGGTTACAGTTGGATTATGATTAGAGTTAGGGTTAGGGTTAGGGTTAGGTTTAGTGTTGGTTTTAAGGGTAAGGTTAGGATTAGTGTTAGGGTTACAGTTAAGGTTAGTGTTAAAATTAGTGTTAGTGTTAGGTTTATGTTTAGGGTTAGTGATAGTGTTAGGATTATAATTAGAGTTACCATTAGGGTTAGGGTTATATTTAGTGTTTGGGTTAGTGTTAAAGTTAGGGTTAGTATTAGGTAAGGGTTAGTGTTAGGGTTAGTTTAGGGTTAGGATTATGGTTTTGGTTAAGGTTTGGGTTAGGGTGACGGTTAGGATTAGGGATAGGGGTAAGGTTAGGGTTAAAGTTACGGTTAGGGTTAGGGTTAAGGTCTGTGTTTGTTTGGGTTTAGTGTTAGTGTAAGGGATAGGGTTAGGTTTAGTTTTTGGTTTATGATTAGATTTAAGATTAGTGTTAAGGTTAGGGTTAGGTTTAGTGTTTGGTTTATGGTTAGATTTAGGATTAGTGTTAGGGTTTGATTAGGGTTAGTTTTATGTTTAGTGTTAGGTTTAGGATAGGGTTAGGGTTACAGTTAGGTTAAGAGTAGGGTTTAGTTTAGGGTTCGTGTTAGGTTTAATTATAGGGTTAGGTTAGGGTTAGTTTATGTTTGGGATCATATTAGGATAGGGTAAATTTTAATGTTAGGTAGAGGGTTAGGTTATGGTTAGGTTAGGTTTGGGTTCTTATTATGGTAGGGTTAAAGTTAGTTTAGGTTTAGGGTTAGGGTTTGGGTTAGTGTTAGGTTTAGTGTTAGAGTTCAGGTTAAGTTTAGGATTAAAGTTAGTGTTGGGGTTAAGTTAATGTAAATTTAGGGTTAGGATTAGGGTTAAGTTAGTGTTAGGGTTATTGTTAAATTTAAGGTTTATGTCATGCTGAGTGTTAGGGTTAGGATTAAGGTTAGGGTTACTGTTAAAATTAGGATTAGTGTTAGTGTCAGGGATAGTGTTAGGGTTAGGATTAGAGTTAGTGTTAGGGTTAGGTTCAGCATTAGGTTAAGGTTTAGGTTTAGATTTAGGGTTATAATTTGAGTTAATGTTAGTGTTAGGGATAGGGTTTTGTTTAGGGTTAGGGTTAGGGTTAGTGTTAGGGTTAGGTTTAGGGTTAGGATTAGGTTTAGGGTTAGGGTTAGTTTTAGGGTTCGGGATAGTGTTCGTGTTAGAAATAAGGTTAGGGTTAGTGTTAGGGTTATGGTTTCGGTTAGTGTTAGGGTTAGTGTTAGTGTTTGGGTTAAGTTTAGTATTAGTGTTAGTGTTAGGGTTAATGTAAATTTAGGGTTAGGATTGGTGTTGGGTTACTGTTTGGGTTATGGTTAAGTTTACGGTTTATGTTATGGTTAGTGTTAGGGTTAGGATTAGGGTTAGGGTTGCGGTTTAGTGTTAGTGTTAGTGTTAGGGAAAGTGTTAGGTTTAGGGTTAGACTTAGTGATAGGGTTAGGTTCAGCATTCAAATCAGGTTTAGGTTTAGATTTAGGGTTATAATTAGAGTTAGTGTTAGTGTTAGGCTTAGGGTTAGGGTAAGTTAGGGTTGGGTTAGGTTTCGTGTTAGGATTAGGGTTAAGTTAGGTTTAGGGTTAGGGTTAGTGTCAGAGTTTGTGTTAGGTTTCGGTTTAGGGTTCATGTTAAGGATAGGGTTAGGGTTAGATTTAGGTTAGTTTAAGGGTTTGGCTTAGGCTTCATATTAGGGTTAGCATTATGGTTAGTGTTAGGTTTAGGTTTAGGTTTAGTGCTTGGGTTAATGTTAGGGTTAAT
This sequence comes from Marmota flaviventris, assembly GCF_047511675.1. Taxonomy (NCBI): domain Eukaryota; kingdom Metazoa; phylum Chordata; class Mammalia; order Rodentia; family Sciuridae; genus Marmota; species Marmota flaviventris. The sequence continues at coordinate 10,547,907 of NC_092510.1, read as the reverse complement.
GTCAGGTGTAGAGTTAGATTTAGTTTTAATATAAGGGTTAGGGTGAATGAATCAGTGTCAGTTATACTTATAAGATTAGGGTTAGGACTCAAATTAAGGCTATGGTTAAGTCTAGGTTTAGTGTTAGGGTTTGATTTAAGTTAGGTTTAAGGTTAGGGCTATTGCTTTTTTTGTTTGTTTTTGTTTTTACTGCTAGTGGTAGTGTTAAGGCTAGTTTTATGATTAGCATTAGGATTAATTTTAGTGTTAGTGTGAGTCTTAGACTTAGGGTTAGGGCTAGGACTTAGGATTGGATAAGGGTTAGGGTTATGGTAAGGGCTAGGATTAGAACTAGTGAGAGGGCTAGTGTGAGAATTATAGTTAGTCTTAGGTCTAATGTTAGGGTTGGGGTTAGGGATAGGGCTAATTTAGGGCTAGGATTAGGTATATGGTTAGTTTTCAGTTTAAGTATAGAATTAGTGTTAGATTTAGGATTTAGTTTAGGGTAAGCTAGGTTAATTTTAGAGGTAGGGTGATGTTTAGAATAAGGGTTCGGATTAGGGTTATGATTAAGATTAGGTTTAGGGCTAGGATTAGGGCTAGTGTTTGTTGTACGGTTAGGGCTAGGATTAAGATTATGGCTAATTTCAATCTAGAATTATGTTTAAAGATAGTTTTAGAGTTAGGATTATGAGTATGTCTAGTGTAAGGTTTAGGTTTAGGGTTAGGGTTAGGTTTAGGGCTAGGGGTATTATTAAGGTAAAGGTCTAGTTTAGGGTTTGGAATAGGTTAGTGCTTAAAGTTAGGGATTGAATTAGCACTAGGGTAATGTTTGAGTAATGATAGGCTTAAAATTAGGGTTTATGTTAGGTTTAGGGAAATGGATAGGGATAGGATTAGAGGTAGAGTTAATTTTAGGCCTAGGGTTAGCATTAGAATTAGTGTTATTGTTATAGTAATGTATAGAGTTAGGGCTAGGGTTATGGTTATGATTAGGGCTAGGACTAAGTTTAGGTTTAGGGTTAGGGTTAGGTTAAAGCTCGGGTTAGGGCTAGGATTAGGGCTAGAATTTGAGGTAAGTTAGTGCTAGGGTTTGGATTATGGTAATGTAAGTACACAGGTTAAAATTAAGGCTAATTTTAGGGTTAAGATTAGGACTAGGTTTAGTGTTAGAGTTAGTGTTATGATTAGGGTAATGTTTAGAGCTAAGATCAGTGTTAATTTCTGAGTCAGTGTCAGGGTTAGTTTTAGGGTTCACCTTAAAATTCGAATTAGGGCGAGGATTAGAGGTAGGTGTATGGTTAGGGTTTGGTTTAGTTTAAGGGTTGGGGATGGAGCTTATTGCTCGGTTTTGGTTTGGGGCTAGGGCTAGAATTATGGCTAGTTTTAGTCTTAATGTTAGGGTTAGGCTTAGGCTTTGGGTCAGTGTTAGATTTAGAGATAGATTATGATCTAAGTTTAGTGCTTTGGCTATGGATATGGCAAGGATTAGGACTAAGGTTAGGCTTTAAACTATGCTTAGGTATAAATTGAGGGTTAGGATTATGGTTAGGAGTAGGTTTAGGGTTAGTTTTATGCTTACGATAGGTTTAGGCCTTGGATTAGAGCTAGGTTTTGTGTTAGGTTTAGGTCTAGGGTTAGTGCTATGGGTAATGTATGATCTAGGGTTCTAATTAGTGCTAGTTTTAGGGTTGGGATTATGGCTTGTTATAGTGTTAGGTTTTTATTTTGGTTTAGAGTCAGTTTTTGAGCTCGGTTTAGTGTTAGTGTCAGGGTCAGTGTTCAGATTAGAGTTAGGGTGGAAGCCAGAATCAGGGGTAGCATTAGATATAGGAGTAGTGTTATTGTTTGGTTTAGATTAAGGGTTATTTTTAGGGCTAGGACTAAGTTTTTGTTTAGGTCTAGGGATAGAGTTATTGCTAGATTTATGATTAGGTTTAGGTCTAGGTGTAGTGTTAGGGTTAGGTTTAGGTAAAAGTTTACTGGTAGGGCTAGATTCAGGGTTCAGTTTAGGGTTAGGGTCAGGTGTAGACCTATAATTAGTGTTATGATTAGAATAAGAATGAAGGTTAGGGTTAGGTTTTGGGTTAGGTTTAGAGCTAGAATGAGGGCTAGGGTTTGTACTGGTAATAAGTTTAATGTTTGATTTAGGCTAAAGATTATGATTAGGACTAGGGTTACCATTATGGATAGGGTTTGGCTTAGGATAAGGGATAGGGTTAGGCTAGGCTTAGAGCTAGAATTAGGGTTAGGTTTATGGCTAGGTTTAGGGTTAATGTTAGGGTTAAATCTAGTTTTAGGGCTAAGATTCGGGCTATTTTTGTTTTGGGTTAGGACTAGGGTTAGGACTATGGCTGTTGTAAGAACGAAGGTTATTATTAGGATTTGTTTTAAGGTTAAGGTTTGGGCTAGGAATTTTGTTAGCATTTGCTTTTTGGTTAGGGTGATACATAGAGCTAGGGTTAGTGTTTGGATATGAGTCAGTGTAGGGTTAGGTTTAGTCCAAGAACTCGAATTTGAGCTAGAGTAATGGCTAGTTGTAGGGTTAGGTTTTGGTTTAGGTTAGGTTTATTGTTAGGGTAAAGGCACAGTTTTGGTTTAGGGCTAGGGCTAGAGTTAGGGTTAGTTTTATGATTAGCGATAGTGTTCAGCTAGTGGTAGGGTGAGGATTAGGCTTAAGGTTAGGGTTAGATTTAGAGTTTATAACCATAATTTAGAGCTATGGTTAGATCTAGGGTTAAGGCTAAAGTTAGGGCTAGTGTTATGGATACGACAAAGGACAGGTTTAAAAATAGAAGTAGGGCTAGGTTGAGAGTTAGAGTTATTCTTAGGGCTAGAGTTATGTATTTTCTTAGGGGTAGGGCTAAATTAGGGCTTGATTAGTGCTAAGTTTAGTGTTAAGGTTAGGCCCATGGTTAGGGCTAGAATTAAGGTTAGTGTTAGTGTTAGGGTTATGGTTAGTTTTAGAGGAAGGGATGAGATTATGGCTAGGTTCAGGGCTAGGGTGAGGGTTAAAATTAGGTATGGGAATATGGTGAGTGTTTGGGTTAGAATTAAATCTATGTTTTGGGCTTGGATGAGGACTAGGATCTGTGTTAGGTTTAGAGCTAGGATTAGAGATAGGGCTAATGTCATGTGTAGGGTTATGGTTAGGAATAGTGTTAACTTTGGTTTTATGGCTAGGTCTAGTAGAATGTTAGGTATAGGATAAAATTCAGGTTTAGAGCTAGGTGTATTATTATTGTCAGATTATGGTTTAGGTTTTGGTTTAAGACAAGGCTTAGGGTTTAGGCTCAAATAATCATTAGGGTTAGTATTAAAGTAATGGAGAGTGTTATGTTTGGGATTCATGTTAGGTTTAGAGTAACAGATAGGGTTAGTGTTAGTGATAGGATTAAGGTTAGGCCTAGGGTTAGCATTTGGGTTATGTTTATGTTTAGGATAAAGGATAGGGTTAGTGTTGGGTTAGGGCTTGTGTTAATGTTAGGATTTTGGTTAGGTTTAGAGATAGGCCTAGGGTTAGGGTTAATGTTAAATTTAGCGGAAGTGTTAGGGTTTGAGCTAGGGTTAGGTCTAGGGTGAGGATTAGAGTTAGATTCAGGGCTACGGTTAGGGTTATGGTTATGGTTATGGCTTGGGTTAGCATTAGGGTTAGGGTTATGTTTAAGGTAATGGATAGAGTTTGTGCAAGGATTTGTGCTGTGGTTACAGTTAGGATTAGGGCTAGTTTTAGAGTTAGGTTGGGGGTTAGGGTTATTGTTATATTTAGGGTAAGGATTAGAGTTTGAGTAGGGTTAGGGCCAGGGCCAGTGTTAGGGTTAAGGTTAGTGCTAGGGATAGATTTAGGGTTATGCTTAGGTCTAGGTTTCAGGCTAGGATTAGGACTAGGTTGTGTGTGAGGTTTAGGGCTAGTGTTAGGTGTATGGGTAATGTAAGAGCTAGGGTTATGTTTATGGGTAGATTTAGGGTTGTTCTAGTGTTAGGGTTAGTTTTTCAGTTAGGATAAGGTTTAGAGCTAGGGTTTGTGTTAGGGTTAGTGTCTAGGGTTAAGTCTAGGGTTACGGTTAGGGATAACTATAGGTTATATTTATGGTTAGGTCTAATGTAAGGGTTACATTAAGGGTAAGGGTCAATTTTCGAGCTAGGTGTATTATTAAGGTGAGCGTATGGCTTATGGTTCAGTTTAGGTTAACTTTTAGGTTTAGGGCTTTAATTAGCGTTAGGGTTAGATTTAGGGTTAGGGTAATGAATAGGCTTAGGATTAGGGTACAGGTTAGTTTTAGGGTAATGGACAGGTTTAGAGATTATGATAGTGTTAGGGTTAAGCCTAGGGTTAGAATTAGTTTTAGGATTATGTTTAGGGTAATGGATAGGATTCGAGTTAGGGTTAGGGCTAGGGTTATGGTTAGGATTATGGCTAGAGTTATGGTAGTGTATAGAATTAGAGCTATGGTTAGGGCTATGGTTAAGGGTAGGATTAGGGCTAGTGTTAGGTTAGGTTTGGGATAGGACTAGGTTTATGTTTAGGGTAAAGTTTAGGCTTTGATCTAGGATGAGGTCTAAGGGGAGGGTTAGATTTAGGTTTAGGTCTAAGGGTATTTTAGAGTTACACTTAGGGCTAGGTTTAGTCCTATGTTTAGTGCTAGGTTTTGTGTTATTTTAGGCCTAGGGTTAGGGTCATGGATACTTAAGAGCTAGGGTTATGATTAGGGATAGTTTTAGGGTTAGGGTTATGGCTAGGTGTAGTGTTAGGATTAGGTTTTGAGTTAGAGTTAACTTTGGAACTAGGTTTACGTTAATGTCAGTGTCAGTGTTCATGTCAGAGTGAATGTTGGGGTTAGTGCGAGAATTCAGACTAGGGTTAGGTCTATAAGTAGGGTTAGTGTTTGGGTTATGTTAAGGGTGATTTTTAGGGCTAGGACATGGTTGTTGTTCAGGTCTAGTGCTACAGTTATGGTTTGGTTTAGGATTAGGTTTAGGTCTAGGACTAGTGTTAGGTTTAGGTTGAGTTATAGGATTACCAGTAGGGCTAATGTTAGGGTTCGGGTTCGAGTTAGGGTCAGGTTTAGACCTAGGTTTAGTGTTGTGGTCAGTATAAGTTTCAGGTTTAGGATTAGGGTTTGGGTTATGGTTAGAGATAGAATGAGTTCTAGGGTTAAAACTAGTAATAGGTTTATGTTTGGGTTACGCTATGGATTAGGTTTAGGACTAGGGTTAGCATTAGGTTTATGGTTTGGCTTAAGGTAACAAATAGGATAAGATCTAGTGTTAGGGAAGTTTTAGGGACTGGCTTATGGCTAGGGTTAGTATTAGGGTTAAAGCCAGGGTTAGCGCTTGGTTTAGGGCCAGGTTTGGGTTTAGGTTAGGGCTAGTGTTAGGGCTACATCTAATGTACAAAATAAGGTTATGATTAGGGCCAGTTTTGGAGATAGTGTTATGGCTAGGGCAAGTTTTATGGTTAGGGTTAGAATTAGTGTGATGTTTAGAGCTAGAGTTAGTGTAAGGGTCAAGTTCAGTGTTCAGGTTAGAGTTAGCTTTATGGTTAAAACCAGAATTATCACCAGGGTTAGGTCTAGGTGTAGGGTTATTGTTTGGGTTAGGTTAAGATTTATTATTAGGGCTAGGGCTAGGTTTTTGTTTATGTCTAGGGCTAGAGACATGGCTAGATTTAGGATTAGGTTTAGGTATATGGCTATTGATAGGGTTAGGAAAAGGATTATTTCTAGTCCTAGTGTTAGGGTTCAGTATAGAGTTAAGGTCAGGGTTAGACTTACAGTTATCATTAGTGTCAGATTAAGTGTCAGGTTTGAATTATGGGTAGAGCTAGAATGAGGTCTAGGGTTAGGACTAGTAATAGGATTAGGGTTAAGACAAGGGTTAACCTTAGGGTTAGGTTAAACTTAGGGAAGGGGTATGGTTAGACCTAGGCTTAGGGCTACATTTAGGGTAGGGTTAGGGCTAGTGTTAGGATTGGGTTTAGTGTTAAAGCTAGGGTTAAGTTTCAGATTAGGGCTAAATTTTGGTTACAGTTAGGGCTAGGTTTAGAGTTAGAGCCAATGTTTGCAGTAGAGTTACGATTTAGACTAGTAACAAGATTGGGGTTAGGATTAAGTCTAGTGTTGGGGTTAGGTTTAACATTAGGGTGATGTTTAGAGCTAGGGTATGTATTAGGGTCAAAATTAAGGTCAGGGATAGTTTTAGGGTTAGAGTTTTGACTTGAATTAGGGCTAGGGTTAGGGCTAGGTTTAACGTTAGGTTTTGGTTAAGGTTAAGTTTTAAAGTTAGAGCTATGGCTCGGTTTTGTTTTAGGGATAGGGCTATGGTTAGGGCTAGTTTTAAGATTAGCATTAGGTTTAGGACTAGTGTTAGGGTTAGGTTTAGTCTTAGGTTTAGAGTTAGATTTAGAGTTAGATTTAGATCTAGGGTTAGGTCTAGTGCTAAGGATATTGGTAGCATTAGTTTTAGGTTTATAGCTAGGATTAGGGTTTTGATAAAAATAGGGTTAGAACTAGGGATAGGGATAGGGTGAGAGTGAGAGTTAGTCTTAGGGATAGGCTTAGGGTTTGTTAGTAATAGACTTAATTAGGGCTAGGAATAGGGCTAGGTTTATATTTATGTTTAGGCCTAGGGTTAGTTTTGGGCATAGGGTTAGGTTTATTGTAAATTATGGGGTTAGAGCTAGGTTTAGGGCTAGGACGAACGTTACAATTAGGGTTAGGGCTAGGGTATCATTAGGGTTATGATAAAGGCTAGATTATGTGCTAGGATGAGGGCTAAGTTTTGTGTTCTGGTTAGGGCTAAGATTGGTGTTAGGGAAAATGTCAATTCTAGGGTTATGTTTAGGGATAGTTTTAGGGTTAGGTGTATGGTTATGTTTAGTGTGAGGGTTAGATTTAGCGTAAGGGTCAAATTTAGAGCTAGGGGTATTATTAGGGTCCGGTCATGTTTAGGGTTTTGTTTAGATTAGGGTTTAAGCTTAGGGCTCAAATAAGCATTAGGGTTTGGGTTAGCGTAATGATAGGGTTAGGTTTAGGGTTCAGGTTAGGTTTAGCATAATGGATAGGGTTACGTTTAGGCATAGGGTTAGATTTAGGCCTAGGGTTAGCATTAGAATTGGAGCTAAGTTTAGGGTAATTGGTAGGGTTAGAGCTAAGTTTAGGGCTATGGTTATGGATAAGATTAGGGCTAGGATTAGGGTTAGGGTTAGGGTTAGGGCTATGGTTTGTGTTAAGGTAAGGGTTAGGATTGCAGCTAGGGCAAATTTCAGGTCTATAGTTACATTAGGAATAGTTTTAGGGTTAGGTTTATGGCTAGGGCTAATATAAGGGTTAGGTTTAGGGGTAGGGTCAGGGTTAGAGCTAAATATATTATTACGGGAAGGGTCAATGTTAGGGTTCGGCTTAGGTTAAGTTTAGGATTATGCCTAAAATTAGCATTAGGTTTAGGGTTAGGGCAATGATAGGGTTAGGTTTAGGGTTTCTGTTAGGTTTAGGTTAATGAATAAGGTTAGGGTTAGGCCTAGGGTTATGATTATGGATAGGGTTAGAGCTAGTAATAAGGCTAGGGTTAATTTAAGGATTCTGGTTAGGGTTAGGGTAAAGTTAAGGCTAGGTTTTGAGTTAGAGTTAGGTTTAAAACTAGGGTCTCAAATAAGGGCTGGTTTGGGGTTTGGTTAGGGTTAGGGTTAGGACTATGGCTAATGTATGAAGTATTATTACAATTAGTGCCAGTTTTAGGGTTAGTGTTAGGGTGATGTTTAGAGCAAGGGATATATTTAGGGTCAGTGTCAGGGTCAGGGTTCATTTTAGTGTTAGGTTTAGGACTCGAATTAGGGCTAATGTTAGTGCTATGTGTAGGGTTAGGTTTTTGTTTAGGTTAAGGGTTACGGTTATGGCTCAGTTTTGTTTTAGGGCTAGGGCTAGGGTTAAGGCTAGATTTTAGATTAGCATCAGAGTTAGGGCTAGTGGTAGAATGAAGTTTAGGCTTAGTGTTAGGGTTAGATTTAGAGTTAGGGTTGATCTAGTGTTAGGGCTCATGCTAGGGTTAGGGCTAGGGTTAGAGTTATGCTTAGGAATATGGTTAGAACTAGAGATACGTCTAGGGTGATAATTAGAGTTATTCTTAGGAGAAGGCTTAGGGTCAGGTTTAGGGCTAATTTAGGCCTATGATTAGGACTAGGGTTAGTGTTAGGGTTAAGCCTAGGGGTTGGGCTAGGTTTAGGGTTAGCACCGGGGTTAGGTTAAGTTTAGAGAAATGGGTTGGGTTATAGCTAGGTATAGGGCTAGGGTAAAGGTTAGGTTTAGATTCACATCTGAGTTCAAGATTATGGTTAAAGTTAGGTTTAGTGTTAGGGATAGAGTTTTAATTATGGTTAGGGTTAGGGTTAGGAAAATGGATATGGTTAAAGCTAAAGTTTGGGCTAGGGTTAAGTTTAGGATTAGGGCTAGGTTTAGGATTAATATTTAGGATAGGGCTAGGTTTTTGTTTAGTGTAAGGATGAGGCTTTGAGCTAGGGTTAGGTCTAAGGAGAGGTTTAAGGTTAGAGTTAGGCTTAGGGTTAGGGTAGGCTTAGGTTTATGCTTAGAGCTATGTTTAGACCTAGGATTAGCTCTAGGTTTTGTGTTAGGATTAGGGCTAGGTTTAGAACTATGGGTAATGTAAAAGCTAAAGTTATGTTTAGGGCTAGTTTTAGGTTTAGGGTTATAGCTAGGTCTAGTGTTAGGTCTAGATTTTGGGTTAGTGTCAGGTTTAAAGCTAGTTTAAGTGCTAGGATCAGTTTCAGTGTTCGGGATAGGGTTAGGTTTAGAGTTAGAGCCAGAATTAGGACTAGGGTTAAGTCTAGGGATAGGGTAAGTGTTTGGTTTAGGTTAAGGTTTAGTGTTAGGGCTTGTGATAGAATTTTTTTTTTTTATGTCTAGGGCTAGATTTATAGCTATGTTTAGGATTAGCTTTGGATTTAGATCTAGTGTTAGGCTTAATCTTACCGGTAAGTCCAGTGTTAGGTTTTGGTTTAGGTTTAGGGTTCAGGTTTAGACCTAAGGTTACTTTTAGGGTCAGATGAGGGTAAGGGTTATTGTTAGAACTAGAATGAGGGCTAGGGTCAGGACTAGTAATACTGTTAGTGTTTTAGTTAGGCTATGGATTAGGGTTAGGACTAGGCTAGCATTTGGTTGAGGATTTGGCTTAGGGTAAATTATAGGGTTAGAATTAGGGTTAGGTTTTGTGTTTGGGATAGGGTTAGGGCTAGAGTTAGGGTTAATATTAGATATTCAGCTAGTGTTAGGAGTAGAATTAAGGGTACATTTTGTGTTAGGGCTAGGGCTAGGGCTATGACAATGACTAATGTACGATCTAGGGTTACAATTAAGGCTAATTTAAGGGTTACGGTTAAGGGTAGGACTAGTGTTAGGGTTAATTTAAGTTAGGGTGATGATTAGAGCTAGGAAGAGTGTTAGGGTCAGCCTCAGGGTCAGAGTCATTTTTAGAGTTATAGTTAGGGCTACGTGTAAGGTTTGGGTTTGGTTTAGGTTAAGGGTTTGGGTTAGGGATATGGCTTGGTTTTGTTTTATGGCTAGGTCCAGGCCTAGGGCAAGTTTTAGGATTGGCATTGTGGTTAGGGGTTGTGTTAAGGTTGGTTTGGGTTAGGATTACAGGTAAATATAGAGTTAGGTTTAGACTTAGAGTTAGTTTTATATCTAGAGTAAGAATAAGGCTAAGGATAGAGCTAGGGCTAGGTCTAGGACTAGAGTTATAGACTTAGGGCTAGGTTTAGGTTTAGGATAGGATTAAATTAGGGCTAGGATTAGTGCTAACCTTAGTGTTAGTATTAGGCCTAGTATTACGGTGGGAGTTAGGGTTAGGTTTAGGGTTATGGTTAGGTTTATGGTAAGTGATGGGGTTATAGGTAGGTTTAAGGCTAGGGTGAGGGTTAGAATTAGGGTTAGGGCCCGGGTCATGGTTCGGGTTAGGGTTAAGGCTAAGTTCAGGGCTAGGATTATGGTTACGGCTAATTTCAGGTAAAGGTTTACAGTTAAAGATAGTTTAAAGTTAGGTTTATGGTTACGCCTTGTGTAAGTATTAGCTTTAGAGATAGGGTCAGGATTAGAGCTAAGGGTATTATTAGGGTCATGGTCATGATTAGTGTTTTGGATAGATTAAGGTTTAAATTTAGGTCTCGAATTAGCATTAAGGTTAGGATCAGCATAATGATAGGGTTAGGTTTAGGTTTCAGGTTAGATTTAGGGTAATGGATAGGTTGAAGGTTATGGATAGGGTTAGGTTTAGGCTTAGGTTTAGCATTAGGGTTAGGGTTATGGTTAGGGTAATGAATAGGGTTAGAGCTGGGGTTACAGCTAGGGTTATGGTTACAATTAGTGATAGGGTGAGTGTTAGGTTTAGTGTTAAAGCTAGGATTAGGGCTTGGAATAGAGCTAGAATTTGGTTTAAGTTCTGGCTAGGGCTAGGTTTATGGCAATGTAAGTACTAGGGTTATGATTAGGGCTAATTTTAGTGTTACAGGTTAGGACTAGGTCTAGTGATAAGTTTAGGTTTAGGGTTAGGGTTATGTTTAGACCTAGGGTTAGTGTTAAAGTCAAAGTTAGGGTGAGGGTTAGTTTTAGAGTTCGGCTTAAGACTTGAATTATTGGTAGAGTTAGGGCTAGGTGTAGGATTAGAGTTTGTTTAATATTTAGGATTAGGGTCTATGGCTTGTTTCAGTTTTAGAGCTAGTGCTAGGGTTAGGGCTAATTTTAGGATTAGCCTTAGGTTTAGGGCTAGGGTTAGGTTTAGGCTTATGCTTATTGTTAGGGTTAGATTTAGAGTTAGGGTTAGATCCAGGATTATGGCCAGGGATATGAATATGGCTAGGGTTAGACCTATGGTTCAGGCTAGGATTAGCTTCTGGTAAAGTACAGGGATATAACTAGAGTTAGTGCTAGTGTGACTAGTGTGAGAGTTAGACTTAGTCTTTGGCTAGGGTTAGGCTTAGGGTTAGTGATAGGGCTAAATTAGGGCTAAGATTAGGGCTATGGTTAGAGTTAGGGTTAGGCCCATGGTTAGGGTTAGAGTTATAATTAAGGCTATGCTTAGGGCTAGGTTAAGGATTAGGGTATATGCTAGGGTTAGGGCTAAGATTATGGCTAGATCTAAAGTCAGGTCTAGGGTTATGGTTAGGGACAGTTTTATGGTTAGGTTTATGGCTAAGTCTAGTGTAAGGGTTAGGTATAGGGTAATAGGCAGGTTTAGACATAGGGGAATTATTAATGCCAGGGTCAGTGTTGGGCTTTGGTTTAGGTTTGAGTTTAGGGTTAGGGCTCAAATTAGAATTAGGGTTAGCATTAGGGTAATGAAAGGTTAGGTTTAGGCTTCAGGGTAAGTTTAGGGTAATTGACACTTTGGGGGATAGTGATAGGGTTAGGGTTAGGCCTACGGTTACATTAGCGTAAGGATAATGTTTAGGGTAATGGATATAGTTAGAGTTAAGGTTATGGCTAGGGTTATAGTTAGGATTAGGTCTTGAGTTAGGGTTAGGGTGAGGGTTAGAACTAGGGTTAGGTTTAGGGTTATGTTTAGCATAAGGGTTAGGTTCTTAGCTATGGTTAGGGCTAGGCTGGGTGTTAGCTTCAGTGTTAGGTCTAGGGATAGGATTACCATAGCTTTTAGGTTATAGTTAGGGTTAGATTTAGACCTAGGAATAGTGGTAGGGTCAGTATAAGGGTCAGGTTGGGGTAAGAATTTGTGGTAGGGTTAGAGCTAGAATGAGATCTAGGGTTAGGGCTATTAATAAAGTTAGGGTTTCGGTTAGCCTAAGGATTAGGGATAGGTCTAGGGTTACCCTTAGGTTTAGGGGTTTGCTTAGGATAAGCGATTGGTTTGGAGCTAGGTTTAGGGTTAGAGTTAAGGTTAGAATTAGGGTTAAATGTAGGTTTAGGGCTTGGATTAGGGCTAATGTTTGTGTTAGGATTAGGAATAGGATTAGGGCCATGGCTACTGTAAGAACGAGGGTTAAATTTAGGTTAGTTTTTGTGTTATGGTTATGTTTAGTGTTAGGATTAGGTTTACGTTTAGGTTGATATTTATAGCTATTGTTTGTGTTAGGATAAGAGTCAGGTCAGTGTTCGTTTTAGGGTTAGGGTTAAGACTCAAATTATTGGTAGGGTTATTCTTAGCATTCAGTTTAAGGTGAGGTTGGTGTTTATAGCTAGGTTGAGTGTTAGGTTATGAGTCAGGGTCAGTGTGTGTTAAATAGAATTAGGGCTAGGCATAGGTCTAGGTTTAGTGTTAGAGTTTGGTTTCAGTTAATATTTAGGGTAATGACTATTGCTTGGTTTGGTTTAGTCCTAGGTTTAGGTTTAGGGATAGTGTAAGTGCTAAGCTTAGGCTTAGAATAAGGGTTAGATCTGGTGTTAGGGCTGGGACTAAGAATAGGGCAACGGTTAAGGCTAGGGATAGGGTTAGGGTAAGTGCACCCACTATTATGACTAGACAAGGTTTTAGGAAAGGAAAATGATTAGAAAAACAAGAACAAGGTATAGCAGCACCAATACAAATAGATCAAGGAACAGAAAGACATGGGTTGGATTTTCAGAAAGGGCCACTGAGACAATCAAAATTACTTGGAAATCAGAAAGACCAGTATGGGTTCCTCAGTGGCCCCTGACTAAAGAAAAGATACAAGCAGCCCATGACCTGGTCAAACAACAATTAGCGGAAGGACATATACAACCTTCTGTATCTCCCCATAATACTCCCATTTTTGTCATCAAAAAGAAATCTGGTAAATGGAGATTATTGCAAGATTTAAGAGCCATTAATAATGAGATGGTTATTATGGGACCTGATCAATCAGGGATTCCTCAGTTGTCTGCTTTGCCAAAAACCTGGTATGTTTTAGTTATAGATATTAAAGATTGTTTTTTTTCAATTCCAATTCATCCTGAGGATAGTCCACGTTTTGCATTTACTATCCCTGCACTGAATCATGAAGGTCCTGATCAGAGATATGAATGGAAAGTACTCCCTCAAGGGATGGCTAACAGCTCAACTATGTGTCAAAATTATGTTAACAAAGCAATCCAGCCACTTAGAAATCAAAATCCTGAACTACAAATATTTCACTATATGGATGATGTATTATTAGCACACAAAGATAAAAACACATTGCTAGAATGTTATGCCACACTTACAAACTTATTAAAAAATTATAATCTAGAAATAGCAATAGATAAAGTACAATTAAATTTTCCAATTAATTATTTAGGAGTTCTATTATCCTCAACCATGGTCCGTCCACCAAAAATTCAAATACGAGTAGATCAACTCAAATCACTTAATGACTTTCAAAAGTTATTAGGAGACATAAATTGGATAAGACCTTATTTAAGTATACCAACAGGAGAGTTGGGACCTTTATTTGATATCCTAAAAGGTCCATCAGATCCAAATTCACCCCGAATGTTAACGCCTGAAGCAAGAAAGGCATTAAAAATCATTGAAACATATATGGAAAATATGCATTTGGATAGAATTGATATAAGTTTGCCTTTATTATTTATTGTACTACCAACAAAAAATATTCCTACAGGAGTATTTTGGCAAGAAGGTCCATTATTATGGATACATTTATCTTATTCTCCTAACACTATTCTTACTAGGTATCCTGAAGCTGTAGGACAATTAATACTCAAAGGAATAAAAGCAGCAAAGGGAGTGTTTGGAATTTCTCCCAATAAAATTATTACTCCATATACTATGAATCAAATTGATGAGTTAGCTAATGAGTTAAATACTTGGGCAATAATCATGTGCAAATCTAATGTTTCATTTGATAACGACTTACCATCTAATCCTTTATTGTCTTTTTGGTCATTGCATCCTGTAATTTTTCCAAAAATGACAAGAAAAACCCCTATCATGAATGCTCCAAATATATTCACTGATGGGTCAAATAATGGTACAGCAGCAGTAGTTACCCCTGAGCAAACTTTTACATTTTTAGTACCCAAACAATCAGCTCAAAAGGTAGAGCTTAATGCAGTATTACAAGCTTTTGTGATGTTTAAAGATTCTGTATTTAATTTATTTTCTGATAGTCAGTATGTAGTTAATGCTATAGTATCTCTTGAAGATGCTGGTAGGATTTCCCCTTCTTCTACTGTTTTCTCTTTGCTTTCTACTATACAAAGTCTAATCTGGGACAGAAAAGATCCATTCTTTATAGGACATATCAGGGCACATACAGGATTGCCTGGAGCCCTTAGTTTGGGCAATGATTTAGCAGATAAAACTACACATGACATACATATTTTTTCTATACTAGAAGAAGCTATAAATTTTCATAAAAAGTTCCATTTCAATGCTAATACTTTACAAAAGCGTTTTAAAATAACTAAGGAACAAGCTAGACAAATAATAAAACAATGTCAAAATTGTGTGACCTTTTTACCACAAGTTAATCTTGGAGTCAATCCTAGAGGATTGATACCTAACCATATTTGGCAGATGGACGTCACACACTTGCCAGAATTTGGAAAATTAAAATATTTGCATGTTACAGTTGATACTTCTTCTGGATTTTTGATGGGCTCCCTTCATGCCGGAGAAAAAACTAAAGATATTATAGCACATTGCTTACAAAATTTTGCCACTGTGGGTGTTCCAAAACAGTTAAAAACAGATAATGCCCCTGGTTATACTTCTACCTCTTTTAAACAATTTTGCTCAACATTTGGCATTACTCATATAACAGGAATCCCATACAATCCACAGGGACAAGGCAGAGTTGAAAGAGCTCATCAAACTATTAAAATGTACTTATTAAAGCAAAAAGAAGGAATTGGGAAGGTGTATATATTCCCCAAAGATAAACTTAAAATAACCCTTTTTACTCTAAACTTTTTAAATTTGGATTCATCAGGACTTAGTGCTGTGGAAAGGCATATGTGTCCAAAAAATGTGCATATGCCCAAGGTACTTTGGAAGGATATTCTAACAGGACAATGGAAAGGTCCTGACCCAGTAATTGTCTGGAGTTGGGGGTCTGTTTGTGTGTTTCCACAGGGAGAACAGCAGCCGATTTGGATTCCAGAGAGATTAACCAAGGTCCTGACCCAGTGATTGTCTGGAGTCGGGGGTCTGTTTATGTGTTTCCACAGGGAGAACAGCAGCCAATTTGGATTCCAGAAGGATTAACTAAAGCGATTTCTACAGACCAAAAAGAAGATGATTTGGCTCAAATCCATAACAACTGATATCCAAAACTCCAGTTTGGCTATTCTTACATCTGCAACAGAACCAGGATGCTTTTTTCAATATCTATTTTATTATTGCCCTTTGCCATATCATGAAGTTCTATTTTGTTTTTTGAGCTCATACAGACCTAGGTTAATGTTTTGCTGATCAGTTCTATTTTTTGACTACAGAGTTTTTAAACATTGCAATGGAGATTTCACCTGTAAAAAGTTATAAGGCCTTTACTATAATGTTATGTGTTGTATGTATTATATTATGTGTGCACACTTGTGTTTTGTGTTATATGTTTGAATGTATGTATGTCCATATATCATATATGATGAGCGCTCATGATAAAATGGATCCAAATATTTTTTTCACGTGATTTATATGGTTTAATTTAAATTGGGTAAACAACTGTTGAGGATTGTTTTAATATGTAAACAAAAAAGAAGGTTAACAGATCTGTTTGTTTACTTTCACCTTTCCTTTTCATTATATTTAATAATTCTCTTAAAGATAACGTAAATTGTTAAGAAAATTGTTTTCTTTTAGTGCCTTCTGTAATGTTACATAATTTTTTCTTTAGCCATTATTGCCAGAATTCCTATCTTCATCCCAGTGCTGGTGAAGTCAAAGATAAAACCAATCTACAGCTAGGTTTATAGTTTACTGTATGAGTTAGGTTTATAGTAAAGGTCAGGTTTAAAGCTAGGTGTATTATTATGGTCAGGGTCAGGATTAGGGATTGATTTTGGTTAAGGTTTAGGATTAAGGCTCAAATTAGCATTAGGTTTACAGTAATTGATATGGTTAAGTTTAGGGTTCAGTTTAGGTTTAGGGTTTTGAATAGCCTTAGGGAGAGCTTTAGGTTTAGTCCTATTGTTAGCATTTGGGTTAGGCGTATGTATAGGGTAAAAGATAGGATTACAGCTAGAGTTAGGGCTAAGTTTATGGTTAGGATTAGGGTTAATGTTAGGTTTAGGGTTAGGTTTAGGGTTAGGGTTAGGCCTAGGGTTAAGGTAAGGTTTAGGGTAATTGTTATGGTTGGAACTAGATTAAGGATATGGTGAGGGTTAGGGTTAGAGCAGGTCTAGGGTAAATGTTAGGGTTAGGGCTGCGTTTAGCACTAGGGTTATGGTTAGAGTTATAGTAATGGATAGGATTTGGGTAATGATTACAGTTAAAATTAGGTTTAAAGTTAAATTTAGGGATAGGGCTATGTTAATATTTTGTTAGTATTAGGGCTCAGTCTAGAGGTAGTGTTAGAGTTAGAATTACTTTATTCAAATATATTTGATACAATCCAGGATTCATCTTTAACTAACTTTACTCTGTTTCCCAGGTATAGGCATTTTGGTTCAACTTTTTGGTATCCGGAACAGTTAATATTTTTTACTTTACTTCACTTTGACTTATATGAGTAAATGTAAATAGACCTGGAAATCAAACAGAGTTTATGCTAGCTGCTTGAAACAGCACACACACCCTCAGTTCTTTGTGGGGAAACATTGGTATGTTTCTTTTGAGTCTAGGTATAAGCTGAAGCATGCAAAAAACAACTTTATCTGAGAGCCCTTTAGGAGAAATCAGGAAATATGCATGCACTGAAATTCCTCCCATAATTATTTTCTCAGATTTGTTTGATATTGAGTAGGATTCATTATTTAGCGTGCCCCACAAAGCTCTCAAAGTGTGGGACTTCTAGGATCAACTCTTCTGTAGTCAGGTTATGGTTAGTGTTAGTTGGGGTTAGGACTAGGGTTAGAAGGAGTGTTAGGGTGAGAGTAAGTTTTGTACAAATTTCTTTGATACTTGGAAGGAGTCATCTTTTACCTAGCATTAATATGCTCCTCAGGTTTGGGCCTTATCTTTTCAATGGTTCTCTAGAAGGGACACTCTGTATTTTAAGGTTTCACTTCATATTGACCTATATAGGTAAATGAAAATGGAGGTTGAAATCAAACCGGGTTGGTGCTAGCTGCTTGAAACTTCACACACTGAATCAGTTCTTTGTGGGAACTCCCTGTTTTGTTCCTTGTGAAAGTAGCCCTAAGATTAAGATGGGAAAAGCAACTTTATCTGAGAGTCCTTTAGCAGAAAACAGAGAAATATGAATGAACTGAAATGCCACCTCAATTATTTGGTCATATTTTTGATACTGCATAAGATTCATCTGATACCTTAGCCCCCTAGGCTCCCCATGTTTAGGAATTCTAAGATCAACAGTTTTTCAAACAGGTTAGGGTTTGTGTTAAGGATAATGTTGAGGCTAGTGTTACAGCTAGTATTAGGATTAGAGGTAGCTTTGTTGAAATTTCTTTGATACTGGGCAGGATTCATTTCCTTCCTACCCTTATCATAATCCAAATGTTTGGACTTCCTAGGTTCAATGGTTCACTGTAAGGAACAGTTTTTATTTTAAAGTTTCTGTTCATTTTGTCCAATACAGGTAAAAGGAAATGCAGCTGGAAATCAAACAGCATTGGTGCTAGCTGCTTGAAACTTCACACTCCATCAATTCTCTGTGAGCAATCTCTGGTTTGTTCTTGTGACAGTAGGCCTATGCTGAAGCACGTAAAAACCACTTTATCCAAGAGTCCTTTAGGAGATAACAGAGAAATATGCATGTACTGATATACTCCATCAACTTTTTTGACAGATTTATTTGATACTGTGTAGCATGTATCACTTAGATATCCCCACTAGGCTGCCCAAGTTTGAAAATTCTATGCTCAAAGGTTTCATAAAAAAGTTAGGGTTAGGGGAAAATCTAGGGTTAGAGCTAGTGTTAGGGTTAGAGTTAGTTTTATTCAAAATTCTTTGATACTTGGCAGTATTTATCTTTTAGCTAGATTTACTATGTTCCCCAGATTTATGCCTTCTCTGTTCACAGGTTCGCTGTCAGGAACATTTTCTATTTTAAGATTTCACTTCATTTTGACCTATATGGGAAAGTTAATGGAGTTGAAAATTAAACAGGGTTTGTGCTAGCTGCTTGAAACCTTACACACTTCATCAGTTCTCTGTAGGGACACTGGTATGTTCCTTGTAAAAGTAGGCCTATGCTTAAGCATGCAAAAACAATTAATCTGAGAGCCCTTTAGGAGAATACAGGAAAATATGCATGTACTGAAATACCTCCCATAATTATTTGGTCAGATTCATTGGATGTTGCATAGGATTCATCACTTAGCTTGCCCCACAAGACTCCAAAAAGTGTGGGCATTCAAGGATCTATGGTTCTCTAATCAGGCTAGGATTAATGTTAGGTTTAGAGTTATGGCTAGGGCTAGGCTTAGAGGTAATGTTAGAGTGAGAGTTAGTTTTATTCAGATTTCATTGATACTGGGCAGGACTCATCTTTTATCTAGCCTTAGTATGCTCCCAAGTTATGTTCTTCCCAATTCAATGGTTCACTATTATGAACACTTTGTATTTTAAAGTTTCACTTCATTTTGACACCTGTGGGTAAATGGAAATGGAGGTGGAAATCAACCAGGCAGCCCTTCCCCTAAACCTAATCCTAAACCTAACCATAAAAATAGCCCTAATCCTAGACCTAAGCCTAACACTAAGCCTAGAACTATCCCTAGCCCTAATTTAGCCTTAACCCTAACCCAAACTCTTGCCCTAAGGCTTACTCTAACTCTTGCCATAGCCCAATTCCTAGTTCTAACACTATCCTTTACCATGAACCAAACACTAGCCCTAATATTACCTCTAACACTAGCCATAGCCCTAACCATAGAATTAACCATAACTCTAAATCTACTCCTAAGCCTAAACTCACCTTAGCATTAGCAATAACACTAACACTAATCATAAAATTACCCTTAACTTTATCTTTAGTCCTAAAACAAAACCGAGCCATAGGACTAACACTAACCCTTAACCTAAACCAAATCCTTACCCTACATGTAGCCCTAAGCCTACCCATAATTTGAGTAATATTTGTAACCATAAAATGAATCGTGATTCTGACTCTGACCCTAACACTAACCCTAGTTAAAAACATCACCCTAAATATAAACAAAATCCTAAAACTAGACTCAGTCCTAAATGTAATCCTAAAACTAGCCCTAATCATAACCTCAGTTCTTACATTAGTTGTATCCCTAAGAAAAGTGCTAACATAACCCAAAACCTAGCCCTAATCAAAGACCCAAACCTAGCTTTAACCGTAACTCGAAACCTAAATCTAGCCCTAACACTTACACTAAATGTAACCCTAAATTTAATCCTTGCACTAAACCTACAGCTAACCCTACACCTAGCCCTTACTTTAACCATAACCCTAGCCCTAAACCTAGCTCTAACCCTATCCATTACCTTAACCCTAAACCTAAAGCTAAAACTCAGCCTGATCCTACCACTAACAGTAAATCTAATCTATTCATTACCCTAAACCTAAGTTGAACTTAACCCTAAAAATATCATCACCCTAAATGAAACCTTAACCCAAATGCTAACTCGAGGCCTAAACTTAACACTAAACTTAACCCTAGCCATAACTCTATCCCTTACACTAACACAAATCCTATCACTAACCCTAAAAGTAACCATAAACCTAACCCGAATGCTAACCCTACAACTAACACTAAACCTAAACCTAACACTAACATTAATACAAACATTAACCCTATCTCTAACCCTAACAAAAAGCATAACACTAATCCTAACAGTAACCCTAAACCTATCCCTAACCCTAACATTATTTTTAACCTAAATCCTAAATGTAACTCTAAACCTAACATGAAACCAAACCATAAACCTAACAATAACCCTAACACTAACCCTAACCCTAACCCTAAAACTAATCCTAAACCTAATTGTAAACCTAACACTAACACTATCACAAACCCTAACCCTAACCCTTAAACTAACCGTAATCCAAACCTAAAAATAACCCTAACACTAACCCTAACACAAACTATAACACAAAACCTAACAATAACACTAATCCTAATCCTAACCCTATCCTACCCATAAACCTAACATAACACTTACCATAACCCTAACCCTAAACCTAAACCTAAACCTAAACCTAACACTAATGCAAACCCTAAACATAACCCTAAACCTAACACAGACCCTAACCCGAATCCTAACCTTAACACAAATTTAAGCCCAACCATAACCCAAACACTAAGGCTAAACCTAACATTAACACTAAAACCTAACCATAAAGCTAACCCTAACACTAACCCTAACCCTAACACTAACCCTAACCCTAACCCAACCAGAACACTAAACCTAACCCTAACCCAAAATCTAACACAAACCCTAACCATAAACTTAAGCCTAACACTAACCCTAAACCAAAATTTAACCCTAATGCTAATCCTAACCGTAATCCCAAACCTAATCCAACCCTAACCCTAACACAAACCCTAACCATATCCATAACACTAAACCTAACCCTAACCTTAACCTAACCCTAAAACTAACCCTAAAACTAAGACAAACACTAACCCAAACCATAATTCTAAACTTAACCTAACCCTAATCCTAACAACAACCTAACCCTAACCCTAACCCTAAACTTAACAGTTACCATAATGCTAACACTAATCCTAACACTAACCCTAACACCAAACCAAAACCTATCACTGACCCTAAATGTAAATGCAACTCTAAACCTAACACTAACCCTAAATCTAACACAAACAGTAAACCTAACATAAATCCTAACCCTAAACTTAAACCTAAATCTAACAGTAACCCTAACAGTAACCCTAACACTTACCCTAACTTTAAAACAAACTCTAACCCTAATCCTATCTGTAACCCTAACCGTAAACCTAAACCTAATTCTAAAAAAAAAGCTAAACCTAAGCTGAACCCAACTCTGAAACTAACCCTAATTCTAATCATAACCCTAACCCTAATATTTACCCTAAACCTAAGCCTAAACCTAACCCTAAACCTTACCAGAACCCTAAAACTTACCCTAACCTTTACATTAAACCTAACACTAACCCAAAAAATAACACGAACACTAACACCAAACATAACCCTAAAGAGAAACCTAACACAAACAATAACCCTAAGCATAAGACTAACCCTAAAACTAACCAGAACACTAACCCTAATGCTAACCTTAACATTAAGCCTTAACCTAACCCTAATGCTAACCCTAACACTAACCCTATCCTTAACCATAACCCTAAACATAACAATACTCCTAACCCTCACCCTAACACAAACACTAACCCTAACTCTAAGACTAACCTGAAAACAAACACAAAAACTTACACTAACCCTAACCATAAAACTAATCCTACCCATAAACCTAACCTAACACTAAACTTAATCTTAACCCTAACACATAACCTAAAAATAACCCTAACACTAACCCTAACACTAAGCCTAACCAAATCCTAATTGCAACCCTAACCCTCAATCTAACCCTAAAACTAACACACAAACCCTAATTCTTCCTCTAACCCTAAACCTAACACAAATACTAACCCTAAACATAAAACTAATAATAACTCTAACCCTAACCCTAACACTAACCCTAAACCTAACCATAACTCTAACCTTAAGACTAAACTTAACCCTATAGGTAATCCTAAAACTAACCCTAAATATAACCCTAAAGCTAATGCTAACACTAACCTTAACCTTAAACCAAAGCCTAAATCTAATCCCAACCAAAATCCCAACCATAACCCTAAAAACAACCCTGATACAAATGCTAACACTAACATAACACTAAAACGAAACGTAAACTTAACACTAACCTTAACATAATATTAACACTAACCCAAACCCTAACACAAACACTAACCCAAATATAAAACTAAAACTAACTGTAACCTTTACCGTAACCATAATTTTAATCATAAACCTAAAACTAACCTAACCTTAAACCTAACACAAAACCTAACCCTAAATCTAACCCTAACCCTAACACAAAACTAACGCTAACCCTAAACCTAATCCTAACACTAAATGTAAACCTTACCCTAACCCTAACTCTAACATTATCCCTAAAATTAACATTAACCCTAACCATAAACCTAACTTTAACATGAACACTAACCCTAAGCCCAAGCCTAAATCAAAGTCTAACTCTACCCTAATACTAACCATAACCCTAACCCTAACCCTAACATGAACCCTAACCCTAAACCTAATACTAACCCTAACGCTAACTCTAACCATAACACTAACACTAACACTAACCCTATCACTAAATCTAACCTTAAACATAATACTAAACCTAACCCTAACACTAAACCTAACCCTAACTCTAAGAATAACCATAACCCTAACACTAAACCTAAACCTAACCCTAAATCTAACCGCAATCCTATTCATATACCTAACACTTACCCTAAGGCTAACCCTATAAAAAACCTAACCATAAACCTAATGCTACCACAAACCCTAACCCTAACAATAACACTAAACCTAACACTAACCATAAACCTCACTTAAACCCTAACTCTAAATATATCCCTAATCCTAACCCCAACACTATACCTAATGCTAACCCTAACCTTAATCCTTAGCTTAACACTAACCCTAACACTAACACTAAACCTAGACATAACACTAAACATAACCATAACACTAACCCTAACACTAACCTGAACACTAGCTCTAAACCTATCCCTAACCCTAACACTATCCTTAAAACTCATCTTAACCCTAAACCAAAAACTAACACTAAACCTCAACATAACCCTAATCCTAACAATCATGCTAACCCTAACCTAACACAAACCCTAAACCTAAACCCAACACTAACCCTAATACTAAACATAACCCTAACACAAACCATATACTTATCCCTAAACCTAATACTAACACTAAACCTAACCCTAAACCTAACACTAACCCTAAACCTAACGTTAAACCTAACACTGACACTAAACCTAATACTAACTCTAATGCAAAAATTAACACTAACACTAACCCTAACACTAACCTTAATTCTACCTGTAAGCCTAACCTTATACTTACCTTAAACCTAACATTAAAAAACCCTAATCCTAATCCTAACACTAACCTTAATCCTACCTGTAAATTTAACCTTACACTTAACTTACACCTAATCTTAACACAAAGCATAACCCTAACACTAACATTAACCCTATCTCTAACACAAACCATAATATTGACCCTAACCCTAAACCTCACCATAACACTAACTCTAACGAAAAAATTAAAACTAACCCTAAACCTAACCTTAACCATAAACCTAATCCTAATTCTTACCCCAAATATAACGTAAACTTAAAATTAACACTAACCCTAACACTAACACTAAACCTAACTTTAACCACAACCCTATCCCAAACCCTAACTTTAACCCTAAGCCTAACACTAACATTAACTCTATCTTTTACCCTAACCTTAATGCTAACCATAAACTAACCCTAAAACTAACACTAATGCTAACCTAACACTAATCTCACCATAACCCAACCCTTACATTAACCCTAAACCTAACCAAAACCAAACACTAACCCTAACCGTAAACTTAATGCTAACACTAAACCTAACCCTAAAACTAACCATAAACCTAACTCTAACACAAACACTAACCCTAGTACTATCCTAACTTTAACTCTAACCAATAACTAACCCTACAAATTATTCTAATGCTGACACTATCCCTAATTCTAAACCTAAACCTAATCCTAACCAAAAACCTAAAAATAACACTAACCCTAACCCTAACCTAAACCTAATGCTAAACCTAACGCTAAACCTAAACATAAATACAATGCTAATCCTAACACTACCCTAACCCAAACCCAACCCTAACACTAATGCTAACCCTTACCCTAAACCTAAAATTAAACCTAATGCTAATCCAAAACTTAATGCTAATCCTAACCTTAATCCTAATTTTAAAACTAACACTAACCCTACACTACACCCTAACCCTAACCATAATGCTCACCCTAACCCTGACCTAATGCTAACCCTAAAATTAATATTAACCCAAACCCTAAAACAAACAGTAACCCTAATCCTTACCCTAAAACTATAGCTAAATGTAATCCTAAAACTAACTCTAACCCTAATCCTAATCGTAACTCTAACCCTATTGCTATCCCTAATACAAACCCTAACCCTAACCCTAACAAAAACTATAACCCTAAACCTAACCCTAACACTAACACTAACCCTAACACCAACCCTAACACTAACCCTAACACAAACACTAATGCTCACCATAACCCTAAACATAACCTAACCCTAATCTAACCTAAACTTTACCCTAACCATAATCCTAACACTAACGCTAAAACTAACCTTAAGCCTAAAACTAAAGATAACACTAACAATTACCCTATCCCAATACCTAATCCTAAATTTAACCCTAACACAAACCTTAACTCTAAACCTAGCCCAAACCTAAACCTAACCACAAACCTAACCTGAATCCTAACCATAACCATTAACCTAACCCTTACCCTTAACTTCACCCTAACACTAACCATAACCCTAACCCTAACACTTGCCCTAATCCTAACCCTAACCCTAACCCTAACATGATCCCTAAATCTTAAAATAACCTTAACACTAACTTTAACCATATCCCTAACACTAATTCCAATACCTAACCCTAAATTTAACCCTAACACAAAACGTAGCTCTAACCATTAGCCTCACAATAACATTAAACTTCACCCTAACACTAACCCTAACACTAACCATAACACTAACCCTGACCCTAAACACTAACCCTAACCGTAACCCTAACACTAACTATATCCGTTACCATAATCCTAACCCTAATAATTATCCCAATCCTAACCCTAACCCAAACCCTAATATTACCCCTAATACTATAAATAACCTTAACACTAACATTAACCATATCCCTAACACTAACACTAACCCTAACACTAATCCTAACCCTAACCTAATACTAAACATAACCCCAACCCTAACCCTATCACTAACACTAACCCTAATGATAACCCTAAACCTATCACTATCACTAACATTAACCCTAACACTAACCTAACAGTGACACCAACACTAATCTTAAAAATAAACATAAACTTAACACTGACCCTAACCCTAACTTTTACCCTAACAATAACCATATCCCTAAACCTAACCCTAACACTAACCCAAAACCTAACCCTAGCTCTAACTGTAACACTAACCCTAACTCTAAGCCTAACAGTAAACTTAAATCTATCCTTAACCCTACCACTATTCATTAACCAAACACTAACTTTAACCCAAGCACTAAAACTTACCCTAATCCTAAGCCTAACGCTAAACCCAAACCAAACACTCACCTTAACCCTAACCCTAACATGAAATGTAACCATATTTCTAACACTAACCATAACCCTATTTCTAACCATAACACTAATCTTAAACCTAAACCTTACCAACAATATAACTGTAACACCAATGCTACCAATAACCCTAAATCTATCCCTAACCCTAACACTAACACTAACACTAACCCTATACCTAAACCTAACCCTAATCCGAACTGTAACCCTAAACCTAATATTTACCCTAACCTAAACAAACCCTAAAACTAAGACTAAAACTTACCCTAACCTAACCCTAACCCAAAGCTTAATACTAAACCTAAACCTAACCCTAATCCTAAAACTTACCCTTAACCTATTACTGACACTAACACTAAACCTAACCCTAACACTAACCCTAAAACTTACCCTAAACCTAACCCTAACGTTAATGCTAACACTAACACTAAATCTAATCTGAACCCTACCACTAACCCTAACAATAACACTAAGCCTAAATCTATTTTTAATCATAACCCTACCCCTAAATCTAAGCCTAATGCAAACCCTAACACAAACTTTATCCTGAAACCTAACACAACCCTAACCATAACATTACCAAATTCTAACCCTAACCCTAACTTTAATCAGAAATCTAAAGCTAAAACTAACCCTAACTCTAACACAAAACCTAACCCTAACCTTAATCCTAATCATAACACTAACCATAACCCTAACTCTAACCCTAACATTAACCCCAAACCTATACTTAAACCAAAACTATACCTAACACTAACTGTAACCCTAACACTAACACTAAACACAACCCTATCCGTGTTGCTAAAACTAACACTAGCAGGAACTGTAACCCTAATCCTAACAAAAACACAAAAACTAAACTTAAACCTAACTCTAACACTAACTCTAACCCTAACCCTAACCCTACCCTAACACTAACTATAAGTTTCAACTTAACCCTAACCCTAACACTAACCCTAATCCTAATTCTAACATTATCCCTAAACCTAACTCTAACACTAAACCAAACACTAATTCTGACCCTAATCATAACCCTTAACATAACACTAACCATAATCATAAATCTAAAGCTAAAACTAACACTAACACTATCCCTAACACTAACCCTACCCTAATCCTAACCCTAAAACTAAACTTAGCTTTAACACTACCCTAACCTAACCCTAACCCTAACACTAACCCTAAAACTAACCATAAACCTAACACTAAACCTATCCTTAATCCTATCCCTAACCCTAACTTTAACCCTAACACTAACCGTAAACCTAACCCTAACCCTAAGCCTACAGTAAACTAACTCTAACATTAGATATAACCCTAACACAAACCCTAACCCTAACATAACACTAACCCTAACAGTTTTCTAACTTTAACCCTATTCCTAACACTGACACTGAACCTAAAATTAACCCTAACCCTAATCATAACTCTAACCCTAACCTCCACATTATCCATATCACTAACACTAACACTAACCCTATTCCTAAACCTAACCTTAACCATAACACTAACAATAACCCTAATTCCAAACCTAACACTAACCCTACTCAACCCGTAATCATAAAATCAACCCTAGCCCTAACCCTATGCCTCACTTTAACTCTCATACTAAACATAAAACAAAACATAAATCTAATTTTAACTGTAACACAAAACATAACTGTAACACATAACCTAACACAAATCATAACTCTAACAATAATACTAACCGTAACACTAACCCTAACATTAACTCTAAAACTAACCCTAAATATAACCCAAACTCTAACTCTAGCTCTAATTCTAACCCCAAACCTAACACTAACCCTGAACCTAACAATAATCCTTAATGTAATACTAAAATAAACCTAAACTTAAACCTAAACCTAACCATAACTCTAACCCTAACACTAATCCTAACCCAAAATGTAACCCTAAACGATCCCGAAACTTAACTCTAACTCTAACCCTAACTCAAAACGTAAACCTATCCTTCACCCTAAGCCTAACACTAACCTCAACCCTAACACTAACCCTTAAACTAACACACTAACCGAACATTAACCCTAACCATAACCATAACCTAACATTAAACATAAACCCAACCCTAACACTAACCCTTACTAAACCTAACCCTAACCCTAAATATAACTCTAACCCTAAGGTAACCCTAATCCTAACATTAACAAAAAACATAACTCAAACCCTAACCCTAACCCTAACCTAACCTTAACCCTAAATCTTACATAAACCTAAGCCTAACCCTAACTCTAACCCTAACACTAATTCAAAACCAAACCTAACACTAACCCTTACCCCAACCCTGACCCTATATTAACCATAACCTTAACCATAACCTGAAACCTAACACTAACCTTAAACCAAACTAAACCCTAACTGTAAAACTAACCCTAACCCTAACACTAACACTAACCCTCACCCTAAAACTATCTCTAAGCCTCACTCTAACTCTAACTAAACATAACATTATCCCTAACACTAACCATAAAAAACCCTAAACTTATTCTAACTATATCACAAACAATAACCCTAATGATAACTTTAATTCTAACACTAACTCTAACACTAAAACTAACCATTAGACTAACCCTAAACCTAACTTTAAACCTAACCTTGATACTAACCATAACCCTAACCATAAACCTAGCCATTTCCTAAACATAACACTAACCCTAACCCTAACAATAACCCTAACCCTACCCTCACCCTAAAGCTAACCCTAATGTAACCCTAACACTGAACTTAATTATAACACAAACCCTAAACAAACCATAACCCTAAACCTAAACTAACCCTAAACCAACCCCTTACCTAAACCTAACCCTAACTCTCACCTGAACCCTAACCCTAACCCGCTTTCTAACCCTAAGGATAAACCTAATACTAACCCTACTTCAAACACTAAAAATAAACCTAAACCTACCTATAGCCCAAACCCAAACACTAACCCTAACCTTAACCTTAACACTATCCCTAACATTAGGCCTAACCATAACACGAACACAACTCTAACCCTAACACTAACACTAAGATAACCCTAACCATAACCCTAACACTAACAGTTAACCTAATCCTAAATCTAAACCTAACCCTAATCCTAACCCTAAGCCTAACCATAACTCCAACCTAACACTAATCCTAACACTTACCCAAACCCTTACTCTAACCCTCACCCTAAAACAAAACCTAACACTAAGCCTAACCCTATCCCTAACAAGAAACCAAACCCTAATACTAACTCGAACACAACCCTAAAACTAAACCTCTTCATAAGACTAACACTAACAATAAACCTCACACTAACCCTAAACTCAAAACCTTTACCTAATCCTAACCCTAACCTTAACCACAACCCTAATCTTAACCCTAAAGCTAACCCTCACCCTGACACTAACACTAAGTCTCACCCTAACCCTAACCCTAAAACTAACACTAACCAAAATCAAACACTAAACCTAAACCTAAACCTAATACCCCAACCCTAATCGTAAACCTAATGATAAAACAAACCCTTACCCTAACACTGACACTAAATATAACACAAACCCAAACACTAACCCTAACCCAAAACCTAACCCTAAACTTAAACCTAACACAAAAACCAACAGTAATCCTAACACGAACCATGAATCTAACTCTAACACTAAGTTAACCCAAAACCTAACACTAACCCTAACACTAATCTTAACCCTAAAGTTACACTAACCATAACACTAACCCTAATGCTAACCCTAACCCTAACCTAAACCTAACCCTACCTCTAACTGTAACCCTAACCCTAACACTAAAACTAACCCTAACCCTAACACTAAAAATAACTCTAAACCTAACCCTAACCCTAACCCTAACCCTAAACCTAACACGAATCCTAACCTTAATCCTAACATGAAACATAAATCTAACTTTAACCGTAATTTTACCCAAACACTAACCCTAACCCTAACACTAATCTTTACCCTAAACCTTACCCTAACCCTAATCCTAACGCTAATACTAACCTAAACCTAACCCAAAACCTAACTCTAACCCTAATCCTAACATTTATCATAACTCTAACCAATAACCCTAATTGTAACCCCAACACAAATCCTAACACTAAAGCTAACACTAACCTAAATCCTAACCCTAACACTAACCCTAGCCCTAACCCTAAAACTAATACTAACTCTAACCTTAACCCCAACTTAAACCAAAATTTTACCCCAAACCTAACTGTAACCCTAACCATAACCCTAATCCTAACAAAACCCATAAATCTAACCCTAAATCTAAAATTATCCCTAACCCTAATGCTATTGCTAACCCTAACAATAAACCTAATCCTAAGCCTAACTCTAACTGTCAACCTTATTCTAACCATAAGCTAACCCTAAACCTAACCCTAATCCTAACACTAACCCTAAACGTAACTATAACCCTAACTCTATCCTTAACTTTAAACTAAAGCTAACACTAACCCTAACCTTAACCTTAATACTAACCCTAACCTTAACCTAAACATAACCCTAAATCTAACCCAAACACTAAGCCTAACACTAACCCTATCTAGAACCCTAACTCTAACCAAACACTAACCCTATCCCTAACCCTAATCCTAACCATAACTAGAATCTTAAACATAATCCTAACCTTAACCCTAAGACAAATCCTAAACCTAACCCTAACACTAACCCTAACCATAAACCTAACACAATTCCTATAGCAAAATATAACCCTATCCATAACCTAACACAACCCTAACCCTTACCTAACTGTAACCCTAAACCTAACACAAACACTAACCCTAACACTAACATTAACCCTACCATGACACTATCCCTAACACTAACCCTAACGACAAAACTAACCCTGTCACTAACCTAACCCTAACCCTAACCCTAACACTAACATTAATACTAACCCTAACACTCTACCTATCCTACCCAAAATTGAAAAACACTAACCCTAACCCTACTCCTCACTCTAACCCTCTTCCTAACAATAACCCTAACTGTAACACTAACCCTAAGTAAACACTAACACTAACCCTAAAACTAAGTATAACATTAACCCAAACACTAATCCTAAATCTAACCATAACCCTAAATGTAACACTAACCCTAACCCTAACACTACATCTATCTTTTCACCCTAACCCTTACAGAAAACCTAAACAAAAACCTTACCCTAACACAAACATAATTCTTACCCTAACACTACCCTAACACTAATCATAACACTAACATCAATGCTAATTCTAAACTAACCCTAACCCTAACCCGAACAGTGACCCTAACCTAACCCCATAACTAACCTTAAACCTAACCCAAACCCCAAACCTAACCATAACCCTAACATTAACTAAACCCTAAACTTACTGTAACATTAATTCTAGCCCTAAGCCTAACACTGAAAGTAACCATAAACAGATCCCTAACCCTAACACTATCCTAAATTTAACCCTAACACTAATACTAACACATACACTAAACCTAATCCTAACCATAACACTCACACTAACCCTAACCCTAAAAAAAACCCTGACCCTAACTATAACCTTAACACTAACATTAACACTAACACTAACACTATCTATCCTACCTGTAACCCAAAACTAACCCTAAACCTAATTCTAAGCCTCATTCTAAGTCTAATCCTAATCATAAGCCTATACATAACCCTATTATTAGCCCTAACAGAAACCCCAAACCTAACCCTTACCCTAACACAAAACATATCCCTGAACCAAACATTAATATTAACACAAACCCTAACCCTAAACCTAACTCTACACCTAACCCACACCCTAACCCTAACCATAACACTAAAACCATAATGATAATCCTAACTCTAAAACTAACCCTAACACTATCCCTTACCCTAACCATAACACTAAACCTAACCCTAACCCTAGTCCTAAACCTAAACCTATACCTAACCCAAACAATATCCCTAATCCTAACCTTAACACTAACAATAAATCTAACTCAAAAACCTAATCCTATCCCTAACACTTACCAGAACCCTAACACTAACACGAATCCTATACTTAACACTAAAACTAACCATAACCCTAACCTTAACCCTTAAACTAACCCTAAAGCTCAACATAACCCTATCCCTAAGCCTAAAACTAACCCTAAATATACCCCTAACACAAACCCTAACCCTATCACTTGGTCTAAACCTAACACTAATGGTAAACCTGTCCCTAAAATTAACACAATTCCTACCTTTAAACCCAACATAAACACTAACCCTAAACTTAAACATAAACCTAACACTAACCCTAACCTTAACACTAACACAAACCCTAACCCTAACTCTAATACTAACCCTAATATTAACCATTACACTAACCCTAAAACTAACCATGACCCTAAAACTAATCATAACCCTAACCCTACAACTAACACTAACCCTAACCATAACCCTAAAACTAACCCTAAACCTAACCATAACCTAAAACTAACACTAACCCTAACCATAACCCTAAAACTAACAGTAACAATAACCCTAACA
Source organism: Marmota flaviventris (assembly GCF_047511675.1). Lineage (NCBI taxonomy): Eukaryota > Metazoa > Chordata > Mammalia > Rodentia > Sciuridae > Marmota > Marmota flaviventris. The sequence goes on along the minus strand of NC_092510.1, from coordinate 10,515,916 downwards.
CATTACACGAAACTAAACCTAAACCTCACACTAAACCTAATCTTAACTGTAACCCTAACCCAAAAACTAACACTAACCCTAAACCAAAACCTAATCCTATTCCTAACCATAACTCTAAACCTAAACCTAACCCTCACACTAACCATAACCCTAAACCTGAACTAATCTTATCACTAACCCTAAAACTAAAACTAACCCTAACTCTAACCATAAACCTAAGGCTAATCCCAAACATAACCCTAACCCTGACCCCAAACCTAACCCTTCTCTAAGCCTAACATTAACCCTAATGGTAAAATAACGCTTACCTTAACCTGAACCCTAACCCTAACTCTCATCCTAACTCTAATCCTAAAACTAACAGTAACTCTAACCCTAACCCTAATTTAAACTTAACATTTTCCCTAACCTTAACCTAACATTAAACATAACCCTATCCCTAACATTAACCTAACCATAACCCTAACCCTAACAAAAAATCTAACAGTAATAGGAACCCTAACCTAAAACTAACCCTAACCAAATCCCTAACCCTAACATATCACTAATCCTAAACCTAACCCTATCCCAAACCCTAATCCTTACCATAACCATAACACTAACCCTAGCCCTAATCCTAACTTTAAAACTAACCCTAAAAATAAACCTAACCCTAACACTAAACCTAACCATGACCCTAAAACTAACTCTCAACCTTAATGAAACACTAATCCTAAACTTAAACCTAACCCTAACTGTAACAATAACACTAAGCTTAACTCTAACCCTAATCATAAACCTAACACAAAGCCTAATCCTAAACCTAACACAAAGCCTAATCCTAAACCTAACACAAACCCTAAAACTAACCATAACCCTCTCCCTAACACTAATCCTAAACCTAACCCTAACCCTAACCGTAACCCTAAAATAACACTAAACCTAACACTAAACCTATATCTAACCCTAACACTAAACCTAAAGCTAACCATAACCCTATCCTAACACTAACTTTGACCTAACCCTAACCCTAATCCTTACCTAACCCTAATGTAATCCTAACCATAACCCTTACCTAACCCTAACCCTAACACTAACACTAACCGTAAACCTAACCCTATATTTAACCCTAAGCCTAAACCTAACACTAAACTTAAAACTATCCCCGACACTAATATTAACCCTAAACTTAACCCTAATCCTAACACTAACCCTAAACCTAAAATTAACCCTAACCCTAACACTAATTCTAACCCTAATACTAACCGTAACGCTAACCCTAACCCTAATCCTAAACTTAACACTAAGCCTATTGTTACCCATAATCCAAACACTAAACCAAAACCTATCCATAACACTAACACTATTCCTAAATCTAACTCTAAACATAAACCTTACACTAACACTAAGGCTAACCCTAAATTTAACCATAAACCCAACACTAATCCTAACCCCAACCCTAACACGAACCCAAATCCTAAACCAAAAAGTAATCCTAACACTAAGCCTACAATTAAAACTAAACCTAACACTAACACTAACCCTAACCCTACCACGAACATTAACCATAACCCTAACTCTAAAACAAAACCTAAGCCTAAACCTAACCCTATCACTAAGAATAACCCTAAACCTAACCATAACCTTAATAATAAACCTAAATATTACCCTAACCCTAAGCCTAATGTAAACCTAATCCTAACCCAAAACATATCCCTAACAAAATCCCTAACCCAACTCTAACCCCAATCCTAAAACTAACCCCTACCCCAACCCCAACCCTACCACTAACCATAACCCAAACTCTAACCCAAACTATGTGTAACCCTAAACCTAAGCCCAAACCTAAACCTAAGCCTAACTCTAACCCTAATGTTAACCATAGCCATAAAGCATACACTATCATTAAACCTAACACAAACACTAACCCTAAACCTTACCTAACACGAATCATATCCTTCACCCTAACACTAATCCTAACACTAAGCCTGATTCTAAAATTGACTCTAACCCTAACCCGAATAATAACCTAACCCTAAAATTAACCATATCCATAACCCTAAAACTAAACCTAACACGAACCCTAACCATAACATTAAAAATATTCATAACACTGACCTTACCCCTAACCCTAAAACTAACCCTAAACCTATACATAACCCTAACAATATTCCTACCCTAACCCAAACACTAACACTAAACATAAAATTTAACCTAAATCTAACCGTAACACTAACCCTAACCCTAACTCTAACACGAAACCTATCCATAACCATAACCATAACCTTAACCTTAACCCTTAAACTAACAGTAAACCTAACACTAACGTAACACTAACCCTAATCCTAACCGCAACCCTAACAGTAATACTAAACCTAAACCTAAACCTAATCCTATCCCTAACATTAACCCTAACTGTAATCCTAACAGTACCCTAAAGCTAACCCTAAACCTAATGCTAACCCTAAACCTAAGCTTTACCTTAACACTAATTCTAACACAAACACAAACCCTAACCCTATTTCTAAACTTAAGCTTAAACCTAACCCTAAATCTAACACTAACCTTCACACTAAACCTAACACTAACACTAAACTTAAACCTAAACCTAACCCTAACACTAACATCAACCCTAATCTTAACCCTAAAAATAACCCTAAATCTAACACTAACTCTAACCCTAATAATAACAGTAACACTAACCCGAAACCTAACCCTAACACAAAACCAAAACTTAACCCTTAGACTAACACAAGCTATAACCCTAACACTAACACTAATCATGACCCTAACCCGAACCCTAATGCAAACACTAACACTAACCCAAACCTTAACACTAACCCTAACCCTAACACTAACCCTTATATTAAAACTAAACCTAACACAAAACCTAACCATAACACTAACCCTAACCTTAACCCTAAATATAACACTAAACCTAATCTTAACCCTAACCCTAACACTAACTCTAAACCTATACCGAACCCTAACACTATTCCTAACACTAAACATAACACTAATAATAAGCCTAACCCTAAATCTAACCCTAAGTCTAACAATAACCCTAACCCTAATCCTAACATGAATCCTAATCCTTACAGTAACACTAACGATAAACCTAACCCTAACACTAATGCTAAAATTAACCCTAAACCTAATCATAACCCTAACCCTAGCACTAACCCTAACCCTAAAACTATCACTAACCCTAACTCTAAACCTAAACCTAAACCTAAACCTAACACTAATGCCAGTCCTACCCTTACATGAAACTTAACCCTAAACCTAACCCTAATTCATACTGTAACCCTAACTCTAACCCTAAACTTAACACTACCCCAAAACCTAAATGTAACCATAACCCTAAACATAAATTTAACACTAATCCTAATCATAACTATAACCCTAACCATAATAATAACACTAAAACTAACACTAAACTTAATGCTAAACCTAACTCTAAGCCTAACACTCAAATTAACCCTAACTCTAATAGTAATACTAACTGTAATCATAACCCTACATATAATCCTAAACCTTACCTTAACCCTAATCAAATACAAACACTCAACCTAAACCTAAGGCTAACACTAACTTTAACTCTAACGCTAACCCCAACCCTAACTCTAAAACTAACACTAAGCCTAACCCTAAACGTACACCTAAACCCAACATTAACCCTTACCATAACCCTAACATGAACCATAAACCTAACCCTAAACCTAAGTAAACCTAAACCTAATCCTATCCCTATCACGAACCCTAAACCCAAACCTAAACCTTACCCTAACACTAACACTAAACATAACCCTAAACCGAACCTAATCCTAAGCCTAAAACTAACCCTTACCCTAATCATAATCATAACACTAACCCTAACCAAAACACTAACCCTAAAGCTAGCACTAACCTTAACCCTAACACTAACCCTATCCCTAACACTCACCATAACCCTAACCCTAATGTAACACTAACTTCAATCATAACCCTATCCCTAACCCTAAACCTTACCTTAACCCTAAACCTAACCCTATCCCTAACACTCACACGAACCCTAACCCTAACATAACACTAACTTCAATCATAACACTATCCCTAAACCTAAACCTTACCTTAACCCTAACCCTAACACTAACTCTAACACTAACAATAACACTAACCCTAACTTGACCCTTACTGTAACACAAACCTTATCCCTAACCATAACACTAACCCAAAATGTACCCTAACCCTACCACGAACCTAACACTAACCATAATCCTAAAACCAACCCTAAGTCTAACCAAACCCTAAAAATAAACCTAACTGAAAAACTAACTCTAAGTCTAACACTAACACTAACGGTAACCCTAACCTAAATCTTACACTAACCCTAACACTAACTCTAACATGAACACTAAACGTAACCCTAAGCCTAAACTTAAACCTATCCCTAAACCTAACCCTAACACTACCCATAACCCTAACCCTAACTCTAACCCGAAACCTAACCATAACCATAACCCTAACCCTAAACCAAAACCTGACCTTAACCATAACACTAACCCTGTCCCTAACCCTAACCTTTACCTAACTCTAACAGTAACCCTAAAAATAACATAACCCCGAATCCTAACCCAAAACCAAAACCAAACCCTAACCCTAACACTAACACTAACCCTATCCAAAACCCTGTCCCTAACCCTAATCCTTGCATAAAAACTAAACCTACTCTAAACCTGAATTAACCCTTATCCTAAACCTAACTCTAAACCTAAACCAAATTGTAACGCTAAACCAAACACTAATGCTAACCCTAACTGTAAACCTAACACTAACCCTAAAACTAATCCAAATCATAAGCCTAAAAGTAACCCTAAACCTAACGAAAACATGAACCTAAGCCAAACCCTAACCCTAACCAAAATCTAACCCTAACCCAACCATTAACATGAACCCTAAACCCAAACCTAACCCCAACCCTAACAATAACCCTAACCCTAACTGTAACCCTAATTCTAACTTAACCCTAAGCCTAACACTAACACTAACCCTAACCCTAACATTCACCCTAACCCTAACCCTAACACTAACATTGACTCTAATTGTAACTCTAAACCTAAACCTAAATCTTGCCTAATGCTGACCCTAACCCTAAAACTAACATTATCCCTAAACCTAACATTAACCCTAATCCTAAACCTAATTCTAACCCTAACACTAACCATAACTTAAACCAAAAAATTAACCCTAACCCTAACCTAGCCCTAATCCTAACCCTAAATTTACACTATCCCCAACCCTACTGGAAACCTAACCTTATAACAAACCCTAACACTAACATTAACCCTGACCCTAAGTCTTACTCTAACCTAAGGCAAACACTAACACTAACCCCCTAACCCTAACACTAACCCTAACCCTAACCTTTACCATAATCTAACACTAACCGTAATCCCAAAAGTAACACTAATCCTAACCCTAAACTTAACCAAAACACTAATACTAACTCTAACACTAATCCTAACACTAACCCTAAGTCTAACACTGACCCTAACCCTGATCCTAACCCTAAACCTAACCTAATTTTAACTCTGACTTTAACTTTAACCCAAATCCTAACTGTAACACTAACCCTAAACTTAAACCTAATTGTAACCATAACATAAACACTAACACGACCCTAAACAAAAAATTCACCCTAACACTAACATTAACTCTTTTCATATCTCTAAACCTAGGGCTAAATCTTACTGTAACCCCAAAAATAATCCTAACTGTAACCCTAACTCTAACCCTAACCATAAATCTTACTCTGACCTAACACTACTCCAACCCTAAAACTAATACTAACCCTAACCCTAAACCTAACCAAAACATTAATGCTAACTCTAACACTAACCCTAAAGCTAACCAAAACCCCAACATTAACCCTATCCCTAACAGGACCTCTCACCCTAACCCTAACACTAACCCTAACGGTAACAGTAACCCTAACCTAATAAAAACACTAACAATAACCTAACACTAACCCTAATCCTAAACCTAACCAAAACAGTAATACTAACCCTAACACTATTGGTAACGCAAACCCTAAAACTAAACCCTAACCCTAACCCTAACACTAATACTAAATAAACTCTTACACTCACCTAACTCTAACCCTAACTCTATCCCTAACACTAACCCTAAGTCTAACCCTAATAGGATCTCTCACACTAAACTTAACACTAACCCTAACCACAACAATAACCCTAACATAACACTAACCCTAACCCTAACACTAACACTAACCCTAACCCTAAATTTAATCAAAACGCTAATACTAACCGTAACACTAACCTTAACCCAAATTCTAAACCTAACACTAACTTTTTTCATAACCCTAACCCTAGCTATATACTTTACCCTAACCCTAACACTAACCCTAACAACAACCCTAACCCTAGCACTTACCCTAAACTAACACTAACCCTAACCCTAAAATTAATATTAAACCTAAACTTAAACCTAAACAAAACACTAATACTATCTCTAACACTAATCCTAATGCTAACCCTAACCCTAACACTAACCCTAACCCTAACACTAACAGGACTTCTCACCCTACCCTAACACTAACCCTAAATGCAACAGTAATTCTAAACTAACACTAACCCTAACCCTAAGACTATCACTATCCCTATACCTAAATTTAACCAAAATGCTAATACTAACCCTAACACTAAGCCTAATGGAAACTCTAACCCTAACACTAACCCTAACACTAAAACTAACGAAACACTAATACTAACCCTAACACTAATCCTAAATTTAACCCTAACCCTAACACTAACCCTAACCCTAAACCTAACAGAAACTCTCACCCTAATCCTAACACTAATCCTAACCCTGAACCTGAACCGAAACCTAAACATAACCCTAACACTAACCCTAACCCTAATCCTCAACCTTACCCTAACCATAACCCTAACCTATCAAAAATCCTAACTCTAATCATAACCCTATCCCTAATTCTAAACTTATGCCTAAACCTAAACCTAACTCTAACCCTAAATCTAACCCTAAAACACCCCTAACCCTGACCGTAACAATTCCCCTAACCTAAACTTAACCTTAATACTAACATTAAAACTAACACTAATACTAACCCCTAGTGCTAAAATTAACCATATCATTAACCGATTCCTAACCCTAACACTAACCTAATCCTACCACTAACCCTGACACTAAGACTAACCCTAAACCTAACAATAACCCTGAACCTATCTCTAACCCTAACCCAAACAGTAATCCTAACCCTAACCCTTTTTTCTAACATAAACCCTAACTCCAATGCTAACACTAAAACTAATCCAAACAATAACCATAAACTTATCCCTAACCTAATTTCTAACCTGAAAAACCCCTAATCCAAACGATAAACCTAAATCTAATCTAACCCTAACCCTACCATTTACATAACACTAACACTAATCATAACACTAACACTAACCCAAACCCTAACCCTATCATAAAATCCAACTATAATTCTAACACTATACCTAATATTAACCTTAACTGTAACCCTAAAACTGACCCTAACACTAACTGTAATCCTACCCTTAACATGAAAACTAACCCTACACTTACCCAAACCCTAACTCTGAACCTAATCCTACAGTAACCCTAACCCTTAACACAATCCTAAACCTAATCTTAACCCTAAACCTTAACCTAACCCTAACCCAAACCATAATCCTAACCCTAACCCTAACCATATCTCTAAACATAACCCTAACTGAAACGCTAAGCCCAAACCTAACACTAACCCTAACCCTTACCCTAAGACTAACTCTAAACCTATCCCTAAACCTAACTCTAAAACAAACCCTAAAATTAAACCCTATCCTAACACTATCCCTAACATGAACCCTAACCTTAACACTAACAGTAATTTAATCCTAAAAATAACCCTAACCATAACCCTTACATGAATCTAACCCTAACCCTAACACTATCTCTAAACCTAACCCTAAAACTAACTCTAACAATAACCCTAAAACTAAACCTAAACCTAACACTAACACTAACACTACCCTAACTATAAACCTAACACTCATCCTAACCGTAACCCTAACCCTAACACTAACCCTAACCTTAAACCTACAAGGAAGCCTAAACCTAACACGAACACTTACCCTAACACTAACCCTAATCCTAATCTTAACCCTAATCCTAAAACTATCATAAACCTAACCCTTACCCTAACACTAAACCTAACCCTAACCCTAACCCTAACTCTAACACTAATCCTAATCCTAAACCTAAACCTATCACTAACACTAATCCTAACAATAACAATTAACCCCCCATAAATATAACCCTAAGACTAACACTTATTCTAAACTTAACCCTAACACTAACCCTCAACCTAACTCTAACACTAACCCAAAGAGTAATTCTAACCCTAAACCTAAACCTAACTGTAATACTATGCCTAACCCTAACTGTAAACCTGCAACTAACCCTAACACCAAACCTAACCCTAACTCTAAATGAAACCCTAAACGTAATCCTAACCCTAACCCTAACAGTAACCATAACCCTAACCTTAAGACAAACAATTAACCTAATGCTAACCCTAACACAAACTCTAACCAAACCCTAACCCTAACCCTAACCTAAACCTATCCCCTACCTAAACCTAATCCTAAAACTAACCCCAACCATAACACTAATCCTAACTCTAACACTAACAGTAACCCTAATCCCAAACCTAACCCTATAACTAACACTAAATTTAAACCTAAGCCTAACACTAACCCTAACCACAACCATAATCATAACCCGAATGCTAATTGTAACTCTAATCTTAACCGTAACCCTAATGATAACTTTAACCCTAAACCTAACACAAACCCTAACCCTAACAGACACTAACCCTAACACTAACCCTAACAATACCCTTAAAGCCAACCATAACCTTAACTCTAAAACTAACCCTAACCCTAACCAGAATCCTAGGCCTAAACCTAACCCTATCACAAAGACTAACCCTAACCCTAACACTAACCCAAACACTAACCCTATGCCTAACCCTAATACTAACCCTAACCCTAAGCATAACCCTAATCTTAACTGTTACCCTAAGCGTAAACCAAACCCTATCCCTAACACAAATGCTAACACTGAACCTAACACTAACTCTAACACTAACGTTAACCCTAACCCTAACACTAACCCTATCCCTAATCCTAACCCTATCCCTAAACATAACCCTGTCTCTAACCCTAACCTTAATCCTAACACTAATCCTAACCCTAACTCTTACCCTAAACCTAACACTCACCTAATCCTAACCTTAAACCTAAAACTAACCATAACTCTAAACCTAACACTAATCCTAAACCTAACTATATCCCTAATGCAAACACTAATGCTATCCCTAACCATAACTCTAACCCTAACACTAACTCAAACCGCAATCCTAACCCTAAACCGAACCTTCACAGTAACCCTAACCCTAATGCTAACCCTATCCGTAATCCTATCCCTGCCTCTGTTCCTATCTATTACCCTAAGAAAAACCCTCACCCTAATGTTACCATAGTCCTAACACTAATCCTTAGCCTATCCCAAACCCTAACTCTTTTACTAGTCCTAACCCTCGGCCCCATTCTAGCTCTAGCCTTAACAAAGAACTTACCCTTATTCTGACCCTAACATAACCTTAGATCGAAACCTGACACTAACCCTAACCCGGACTCTAACTGTTCCCCTACTAGTAAACTTATACCTAAACCTAACAGTACCGCTAGCAATAGACCAAACCTATTCATAAATAGAGTGATAAATCTTGAACTGGCCTAAACAATAACCCTTAACCTAACAAAAGACTAAACCTATATCTAGACACAACACTATTCCTAATTCTGGCCCTAACCTAACCCAAACACTGACGCTTACCCTAACACACAACCTAGCTATAAACCTTATCCTAACCCAAAAACTAACCCTAACACTAGACATATCCATAACCCTAACCCTAAAACTAGCCATATACATAACCAGAGCTCTTATATTACCCATAGCCCTAACACTAGCCATAAACATCACACAAACCTAGCCCTTATCTAGCCCTAAACCTAGCCCTAATTTTATCCCAAACCGTAACACTAGACCTAACCCTAAACCTAAACCTCGCCCTAGTCCTAAACCTAGCTCAATCTCTAACCCTTTCCCTAATCATAACACTAATCCTAACCCTAACCCTAGCACTGCCTCTAACCCTAACCCTTGCCCTAGACCTAACACTAGCTCAAACCCTGATACTTACCCTAAATCTAACCCTGACACTAACCCTAGCCCTAACTCTAACTCTAGCCATAAACTTAACCTTAACATTAGCCCTAATCTTAGCTCTAACCCTAACCATTACCCTAAACATAAGCCTAAACCAAATGCTAACCCTAGGCCTAACATTAACCCTACCACTAACAATAACCATATAGATTACTCTAAAACTAACTGGAATCCTAAACCAAACCCTATCCATTACCCGAATCCTAAACTGAACCCTAATGCTAATACAAGCCTTAACTCTAAAACTTAACCTAAACCAAACCATACCCGACACTGACCCTAATAAAACACCTTGCTCTAAACCTGACCCTTACCATAAACTTAACCATTACAATAAACCTAGCCATAATCTAACCATAAAATTACCACTTACTTTGGACCTTGACCTGACATTAGCCCTAGCCCTAATCTTAGCCCTAGCCCTAACACATACCCTCATCCTGGCACTAAACCTAGCCTTAATCCTAACCTGTTCTCTAACCCTAACCCTATATCAAATTCTAACCCGAACCCTACCTCTAAATGTAGCTATAATCCACTTCCCCTAAATCTAACCCTAATACTAACACTAACCATAACCCCAGCCCGAACCCTAGGCCTAATCCTAACACTAACGCTATCGCTAATCTTAGCCCTAATTTAGCCCTAACCCTAAACCTACCCCTAACCCTAGCCCAAAGAATAACTCTAATTGCAACCCAGTCCTATTTTTAGTTCTAACCCCATCTGTTACCGTAACCCTAACACTAGCCCTAAGGTTAAACCTAATGCAGACCCCAGCCCTAAACCTAAATCTAACGATAACAATAAATCTCAGCATAAACCTCATCCTACCACTAGCCCTAACACTATCACTACTCATAAAACTAGTGCTAACCCTAGCCCTAGCTCAAAAACAAAACTGAGACACAGCCTTAACATAATCCTAGCCTAATGGTAACGCAATACCTGACATAAGCCCAATTCCTAATTCTTACCCTAACCCTAACACAAAACCTAACCCTACACGTAGGCTTAATGCTATCCCTAATTCTAGTCGTGTCCTTAACCCTGATCAGTAACACTAATCCTGACTCTGACCCAAACACTAACCCTATCTCTAATCATTTCCCTAAACCTAAACCTAATCTAAACACTAGAACTTGACCTAGACCTAATGTTTTCTCTAATCATAACCCTAGTTCTTACATTAGCCATAGTCCTACACTAGAACTAACCTAACTCAAAACCTAGACCTAATCCAAGCCCTAACTCTAGTTTTAATCATACCCCTAACCCTATCCTTAGGCCTAACACTAAACCTAAACCTAACCCTAAACCTAAACCATGTCCTAACCTGAAACCTAAACTGAAACATAGCCCTATTTCTAACCATAACACTAGTCTTCAACCTAGATATAATTTTATCCATTACCCTAACCATAACCCTAAGCAAATTCTAACACTAAGCCTAGCCCTAAACATAGCCCTCACCTAACCATACACTAGTAGTAACTGTAGCTCTAATACTATCCATTACCTGAACCATATCTTTAAACAATTTCTATCCCTAGGTCTAAATTTAACCCTATGCCTTACCCTAACCCTGTCCATTATACTAAACCTAACCTGAACCTGAAACCTAATCATATCCATTAACCTAACCCTAATGCTAATTTTAGCCCTAACCCTAAACCTTAACTTAAGCCATACCCTAACACTGCATCTGACGCTCATAATACCCCTAGCTGTAAACAAGACCCTAACCTTCAATGTAACCCTTACAAAAGACCTGGTCATAAATCTAAACATAAAATGATCCCTAACCCTAGAACTGACATTAGCCATAAACCTAATCCTAGCCCTAACCCTAGCAAAAACCCTACCCCTAATCCTAGTACTAAAACTAGCCTTAATACTAATCCTAACCTTAAGCAGAGCCCTAATCCAAATTTTATCCCATGCCCTAGCCCAAAATGTAGCTGTAATATCATACCTTACCCTAACCCTAATGATAACCCTAACCCTAGTCCTAAACATAGGCCTAAAACCTACCACTAACCATAGCTCTAATCTAGCTCTAATTTAGCCCTAACCCTAAAGTTAACACTATCCCTAGCCCTAAGACTAATTCTAACACTCGCTCTAACCTATCCCTATTTCTAAACATTTCCGTTACCATAACCCAAAACCTATGCATATCCCTAGCCTCAACACTAGCCCCAACCTTTACCCAAGCACTAAACCTGGAACTAACCCTAACATTTAAACTAAAGCTCTAACACTAGCTCTAACCCAAATGCTAATTGTAAAACCAGCCCTAACATTACCCTAGACTTAAAACAAAACTGAGCCATAACCCTAATCCTAACTCTTAACCTAAACCCAACCCTAACCCTATGCCTAGCCCTAAACGTACTCATAATTTGAATCCTAGCTCTAACACTAGAAGTAACCCTGACCTTTACTCAGACCCTAACAATAATCCTAGTTCTAAACATTGACCTAACGCTAACACTAGAACTAGCCCTAATTGGAATCCTAGTTATTTCATTAGCTGTAGCCCCAATGCTAACACAATCCTATCACTATTCCGGCCCTACACCTAGATTTAACCGTAAACCTAACCCTAACCATAAGCCTAACTCTACCTCTAAGCCTATCCCTTACCCTAAGCCAAACCCTCACACCAATGCTACCCTAGTCCTAACCATAATCCTTAGCCTACCTCAAACCCTATCTCTATTATTAGTCCTAACCCTAGCCCTCATTCTAGCTCTATCCCTAACTCTAACCCTGACCCTTATTCTGACAGTAACACTAAACCTAGGTCTAAACCTGACACCCTAAAGCAAACCCAAACCCTACCCCTACCGGTAAACCTATACCTAAACCTTACAGTAACACTAGCACTAGATTAAACTTAATCCTAATCTAGCCTTAGCCCTAAACAAAAACATAGCGATAACGCTAACAATAACAGTTAACCTAATGTAAAGACTAACTCTATCCCTAGACCCAACACTAGTCCTAAATCTGGCCCTCACCCTAAACCTAACCCTAACCTGACAATGACAGTTACCCTAAAACAAACACTAGCTCTAAATCTTATCCTAACCAAAACCTAACTAGAACACTAGACTTATCCATAACCCTAACCCTAAAACTAGCCATTACCATATCTCTGTCTCTTACATTACCCATAGCCCTAATGATAGCCATAAACCTCACACAAAACATTGCCCTTATCCTAGCCCTAAACCTAGCCCTTATTGTAACCTAACCATAAGCCTAGACCTAACCCTAACCCTAAAACTTGCCCTAACCCTAATTCTAGCTCAAACTCTAACCTTAATCTAAACATAACCCTAACCCTAACCCTAATACTAGCCCTCACTCTAACACTAACCTTCACGCTATCCCTAATCTTAGCTCAAAAGCTAACACTTACCCCAAACCTAACCCTGAAATGAACACTAAGCTAACCCTAAACCTAGTCCTAATTCTAACCATAAACTAAGCCCTAACCTTAGCTATAACCCTATCTATTAACCTAAAAATAAGCCTAACCCAAATGCTAGCCCTAGGCCTAATGCTAACCTATTGCTAACACTAACCCTATTTATTATTCTAAACCTAAACTGAACCCTAAACCTAACCCTATGAATTACCCTAACCTGGACCCTAACCCTAGTCCTAATTCTAACCTTAACCCTAGGCCTAAACTTAGCTCTAACCCTATCCATTAACCTAAAGATAAGCCTAACCCAAATGCTAAACCTAGGCCTAAAGCTAACACTATTGCTAACATTAACCCTATTTATTACTCTAAACCTAACCTGAACCCTAAACCTAACCCTATCAGTTACCCTAACCCGGACTATAACCCTATCCCTGAAGCTTATTCAAGCTTTTACCCTAAAACATAACCTAAACCAAACCCTACTCAAACCCTGACCCTAATAATACATCTAGCTTTAAACCTGATCCTTAACCTAAACCTAAAAACTTACACTAGACTTAGCCATAACCTAACCCTAAAACTAACAATAATCATAAACCCAGACATGACTTTAGTCCCAGCCCTAATCCTAGCCCTAAACCTGACACAAAACCTAGTTCTCATCTTAGCCTATACCTACCCTTAAACCTAACCCAAACCCTAACTGTAGCCCTATATCTAATTTTAACTCTCGCCCTAGACCTAAACTTAGGTATAACCCCATTCTTTCCCCTAACCCTATCACTAACGTTAACCCTAATAAAAGCCATATCTCTAACCCTAACCATACGCCTAACCCTAACACTAGCCCTAGCACTAATTCTAGCCTTAAATTAGCCCTAACCCTAATGCTACCCCTAACCTTGGCCTAAGACTAACTCTAATTCTCCCAGCCCTATTTCTAGTTCTAACCCTTTCCATTACAATAAATCCAATACAAGCCCTAACCTTAGCCCTAACCCTAGCCCTAGACCCTACCCTAGATCTTACCATAACTCTACATGTGACACTAACCCTAAGCTTAAAATCAACCCACCAGTTGACCTAACACTATTGCAATCCTAAAACTACCCATAACCCGAGCCTCATCCCTTAAACAAAATCAAGTCATTCTCCTAATCCTAAATGTTAACCTAAACGAAACCCTAACCCCAAACCTAGCCATAACCTAAAACTATCCCTAAACCTAAATTTAACAATAACCTAAACTTAACCCTAAACCTAATCTTACATCTCATCCAATACATTACTCTAAAACTAACACTAACCCTAGTGAAAACTCTAGCCCTAACCCCAAAGCAAACACTAAACATAACCAAAACCCTAACCCAGACCTAACACTAAACCTAACACTCAACCTAGCTCTAACCATAGCTTAATTCCTAACCCTTATGCTAATCCTAAAACTAGCCCTAGCCCTAACCATAACACTAACTCCAGCCCTAACCCTAACACTAAACCTAGCCCTTATCCTAGCCCTATTCTGAACACTAATGCTAAACCTAGAATTAAGACTAAAAATAATTCTCACACAAGATCTATCCCTACTTCTAACCCTATCTCTTACCGTATACCTAACCCAAGCTCTAAACCTAGTCATAACCCTTGCACTATACTTAGCTCTAGTACTAAGTCTATATCGAATCTCATCTCTAAAACTAAACCTAGCCCGATGCCTCAGCCTAACCATCAAACTAGCTCTAACCCTAATGCTAATCCTAAAATTATCTGAAACCCTAGCCCTAGCCCTAAAACAACACGGAGCCATACCCCTAACACTAACCCTTATCCTAGACCAAACTCTAACCCTACACCAGCCCTATCCCTATCGCTAATTTGAAACCTAACACTAACCCTAAATATAACCATGACCCTGACTCATATCTAAACACTAAACCTAGCTCTAAATATCACCCTAACCTAAAATCTAACCCTAACATTAGACCTAGCCCTAAACCTAACCCTAAAACTAACCCTGATTTTAACACTAGTACTTACAATAGCTGTAACCATAACTCTAGCCCTAACCCTAATACAAAACTAGCTTTAATCCAAGCCCTAACACAAGCTTTAACCCTAAACCTAACCCTAACCCTGGTGCTAACCCTAGCTCTTACCTTATCCCTTACCCTAAGCCAAAACCTAACCCTAATGCTAACCATATTCTTAGCACTAATCCTTAGCCTAACCAAAACCATAACTCTATAACGAGTCCTAACCATAGCCTTCAATATAGATCTAACCATAAACCAAACCCTAACCCTATCCCTGAACATTATTCTGACCATAACACTAATCTTAGGTCTAAATCTAAACCTAACCCTAAACCGAAACCAAACACTAGCCCTACTGGTAACCTTACACCTAAACAACCCTAATACTAGACCTAGAACAAAACCTAATCCTAATTCTAGCCATAACTACAGCTCTAGACCTAAAGAAAAACTAGACATAGCCGTAACAATAACCCTTAACCTAACCCAAACTCTAACCCTACCTCTATACCTAACCCTAGTCCTAATTCTGGATTTAACTCTAACCATTACAGTACCCGAACACTGTCCCTGACACTAACATTAACCCTAGCTCTAAACTTCACCCTAACCCTAAAACCAACCCAAAAACTACACCTAGCCCTAATATTAACCATAAAACTAGTCCTAATCATTACACTAGTTCTTACATTAGCATAGCCCTAACCTATCACGAAAGCTACCCCTAATCCAAGCCCTACCTTAGCTTTAACACTAAAGATAACCCTAAAAAGAACCCTAGCCCTAAGCATAACCCTAAGCCTAAACCTAGACCTAATCCTTACCATAGCTCTAGCCCTAAACCTAGCTCTAACCCTATTCATTACCCTAAGATAACTATAATTCTTATGCTAACCATAGGCGGAACCCTATTCCTAGCACTATCCTTAATCCTGTCCATTAACCTACACCTAACCTGAACCCTAAACCTAACTGTGTCATTACCCAATGCGTAAACATAAGACTAAATTGAGCCCTAAACCTAAACCTTAACCTAACACAAACTCTAACCTTGACTCTGACTCTAATAATACCCATAGCCTTAAACCTGACCCTAACAAGAAACCTAAAATTTACAATAGACCTAGCCATAAACCTAACCCTAAAACTATCCAAAACCATACCCTAGACCTGACATTAGCTCTATCTCTAATCCTAGCACTAACCCTAATACAAAATTTAGCCCACGTCATACAATGAACCTCGCCTTAATCATAACCCTAACCCTAACGTTAGCCCTAACCTTAATCCTAATTCTCACCCTAGTCTTAAAACTAGCTATATTCCCATCCCTTACCCTATACTTAACCCTAGCCCTAAACCTAACACTAATCCTAGCTCTAACCCTAGCCCTAACCCTCACACTAACCTAGCCTTAATCCAAGCCCAAATTTAACCCTATCCCTAACACTAACCCTAGGCCTAAGACTAACTCTAGCTCTCACACTAGCTCAATACCTACTTCAATCTCTATCCCTTACCATCACCATATACCTAGCCCTAAATGTAGCCCAACCCTAGCCCAATACTTAGCCATATCTCGAAACCTAGATATAAACCTAACTCTAAATTTAACCCTAACCCTAAGACTAAATCTAACCATAACTCTACTCTTATCCCTAATCCTTAATCTAAGCCTAAATCTCACACTTACATTAGCCGTAATCCTAAGACTAATCTTAAAACTAGCCCTAACCCTACCCCTAGCGCTAAAACAAAACTGAGTCAGAGCCATAACCTTAACCCTATCCTTAACCCAACCCTAACCCTACACCTAGTCCTAACCTTGTCCCTAAATATAGTCTAACCCTAAGCCGAAAACAAACCCTGACCCTGAGTCTGATCCTAACACTAACCCTGGCTCTAAACAGCATCATCACTGTAAATCTAACCTTAACACTAGACCTACACCTAACTCTAACTCTATAACTAACTGTAATCATAAACCTACTTTATACATTAGTGGTAGCCTAAACCCTGGCTCTAAACTAACCCAAAACCTAGCTTATCCCGAGTCCTAAATCCTACTTTAACCCTAAACTAAAACCTAACACTAACCCAAACACTAGCTTTAATCCTATACATAACCCTAGCCCTAAACTTAGGGCTAACCCTATCCATTACCCTAATGATAATGCTAACCTTTCTGATACCACTAGACCTAACCCTAGACCTATACATTTCACTAAAACAAACCTAAACCCTAAACCTAACACTGTCATTACCCTAACCCTAAATCTAACACTAATTCGAGCCCTGCATCTAAACACTAACTTAACCTAAACCCTAATCATGACCCTGATTATAAAAATAACCCTAGATCTAAACCTGACCCTAACCAAAAACCTAAACCTTACACTGGACTAAGCCATAAACCTAACACTAAATCTATCCCTAACTGTAACCCTAGACCTGACATTAGCCATAGCCCTAATATTATCCCTAACCCTAAACCAAATCCTAGTCCTCATCATAGCCCGAAACATAGCCTTAATGATAACCCTAACCCTAAGCCTAGTTCTAACCCTATACTAACCTTCACCCTTGCCCTAAACCTAGCTATAACCATATCCTTAGCCTAAACTAAAACCTAACTCTAACCGTAACCCTAATGATAACCCTTGCATTATTCGTAGGCCTAGCACTAACCCTAGATCTAAAAGTAACTCTAAATCTAACCCTAACTCGAGGCCTAATCCTAATCCTAAAACTAGCCCTAACCGTAGCCCTAACATAACCCTAGCCATAATTTAGCCCTATCCCTAAACCTAACATTAACCCTAGCCCTACGACTAACTCTAACTCTCCCAAAAGCCCTATCACTCGTTCTATCCCCTCCCTTACCATAACCCTAACCCTAGCCCTAACCCTAGAACTAGCCCTTGCCCTATCCTTATCCCTAGCACTAACATTAGGCAAAATGTAACTCTAAATCCAGCCCTAAACCAAAGCTTAAGCCTACCCCTAACACCAGCCCAAACCACAACACTAATCCTAAAATGAGCCCTAACCTTTGCCCTAGCCCTATAACAAAACCCAGCCAAAGCTCTAAATTTAACCATTAACCTAAACCAAACCCTAACCTTACACATAGTCCTAAACCTAGCTCTAATCTGAGTTGGAAGCTGAACCCTAAAACTAACTTTGAACCTGACACTGACCCTAACACTTCTAGCTCTAAACATCACCCTAACCCTAAACCTAACCCTAACACTAAACCTAGCACTAAAACCCTAAAACTAGCTCTAATTGTAAATCTAATACATACATTAGCTGTAAACCTAACCCTAGGCCTAAAATAACCCCAAACCTAGCCCTAATCCAAGACCTAACCCTAGCTTTAAACCTAACCTAACCCTAACACTATCCATAATTGTAACCATAACTCTAGCCTTAAAATGATCTCTAACTCTATCCATTACCATAACCTGAACCCTAACTATATTGATAACCCTAGGCATAAACCTAACCCTATCCTGAATCCTAACACTTCCATTATCCTAAACCTAACCTAAATCCTAAACCTAACACTATCATTACCCTAACCCTAATCCTAAAACTAATTCAAGCCCACACTTGCAACCTTAACCTATCCCAAACCCTAACCCAGACCTTGACCCTAATAATACCCCTAGCTCTAAACTTGACCATAACCCACCACCTAACCCTTAGCCCTGACATAGCCATAAACCTAATCCTAAATCTATCTTTAACCATTATTCTGTACATGAAATTAGCCCTAGCTCTAATCCTAGTCCTAACCCTAAAAACATACCTAGCCCTAATCCTAGCCCTAAACCTAGCCTTAATCATTACCCTAACTCTAGCCCTACACCTAACCCTAATTCTAACCTTCACTGTAGCTCTAAACCTAGTTATAATGACATTCTTTACCTTACATTTAAACCTAATCCTTACCCTAAACCTAGGCTTAAGCTAAACACAAAACCTAGCCCTAATCCTAGCCCTAATTTAGGTCTATCTCTAACCCAATCCTAACCCTAGCCCTAAGACTAACTCTAACTCTTGTCCTAGCCCTATCCCTATTTCTATCCCTATCCACTACTGTAAAACTAACATTAGCCTTAACACTTGCCATAAAGTTGGTCCCAGCCCTAACTCTAACTCTAAATCTATTCTTAAACCTAAGCCTAAGCCGAAACTAACACTAGCCACAACCCTAATGCTAATCGTAAAACTAGCCCTGACCCTAATCCTAGCAGTGAACCAAAACTGAACAATAGCCTTAACAATAAACCTTAACTTAAACCAAACACTAATACTACACCTCGACCTAAACCTAGCCCTAATTCGAGTCTTAAGCCTCACCTTAAAACTAATCCTCACCCTGACTCATATCCAAAAACTCACCATAGCTCTAAACACTGCCCTAAACTCAAACAAAGCACTAACATTAACAATAGCACTAATTTGATACTTAATGTTAACCATAAAACTAACCCTGATCCTGACTCCAATACTAACAAGAACCGTAGCTATAAATATTACCCTAACCTTAAACCTAACCAGACCCCTCAACCTACCCCTAACCCTACCCTAAAACAAACCCTAAAGGTAACCCTAGTTCTTACATTAGCCATTACCCAATCCTAGCCCTAAACCTAACACAAAAACTAGTCCTAAACTGAGCCCTAAACCTAGCTTTAATTCTAACTCTAACCCTAACCATAGCCCTAAACCTAGATCTAAATCAATCCCTTAACCTATGTGAAACCCTAAATGTAAGAGTAACCCAAGACCTATCCCTAGTCCTTAGACTAACCAAAACCCTAACCCTAATCCTAACTGGAGTGTTCATTTTAGCTCTAACACTATCAAAAACCCTAACCCTAACCCTGACCCTTATTCTGACGCTAACACTAAACATAGGTCTAACCCTAACCCCAACCCTAACCCAAAATTTACCAAAATCCTATCCCTAGACAACTCTAAACCTAACTCTCAGCCTAGCTCTAAACATACCTCAGAACCTAACCCTTATGCTAAACATAACCCCAAACTTAATCCTAGTTCTAATCCTCACCTTAACCCTAACACAAGACTTAATCCTAACCATAACCCTATCCCTAACCTTAACTCTAACTGTATCAATTACCCCATAAATAACCCTTACCATAATGCTAACCCTAGGCTTAACCCTAACCCTATCTCTTTCCCCTAACCTATCAATTACCCTAAACCTACCCTGAACCCTAAACCTAAGCGAATCATTACGCTAACCATAACCCTAATGCTAATTCGAGCCCTAACCTAACCTCAAACCTAAACCAAACCCTAACACTGACCATGATTCTAATAATTCCCCTAGCTATAAACCTGACTCTTACCCTACCTAACACTTACACTAGACCTAGCCTTAAACCTAATGCTAAAACTATTCCTAAACTTAACCCTAGACCTGATATTAAACCTAGCCTTAATCCTAGTGCTAACCCTAACACAACTCATAGCCCTTACCCTAGCCCTAAACATAGCCTTAATTTTATCCCTAACCCAAACTATTAGCCTAAACCTAACACTAATCCTTGTCCTAATCTTAGCCCTAATTTAGCCCTATCACTAACCCTAACCCTAACTCTAGCCCAAAGACTAACTCTAACTCTCACCCTAACCCTAACTCTTGTTCTAACTCTATCATTTAGTAGAACACTAATCCTAGACCTAACCATTGGTGAAATCTTAGCCTGATTCATAACCCTGGCCATAGTCCTAGCTCTAACCCTAACTATAAACCCAACCCTAAAACTAAGCCTAAACCTAAACCTAACACTAGCCCTAACACTAATGCTAATCCTAAAACTAGCTCTAACACTATCTCTAGCCCTAAACCAAAACCAAGCCATAACAATAACCCTAACCCTTAACCTAAACTAAACCCTAACCCTACACCTAGCACTAAACATATCCCTAATTCTAGACCTAAACCTAAACCAAAAACTAACCTGACCCTGACTCTGACCCTAAAACTAACCCAGACTCTAAAAATCATCATCACCATATTCTTCAACATAACACTAGATCTATCGCTAACTCTAATCCTATAACTAGCACTAATAATAACCCTACTTCATACATTAGCCATAGCCTTAATCCTAGCCCTACCTAACCCAAAATCTAGGCTTAATCCGAGTAGTAAACCTAGATTTAACCCTAAATTTAAACCTAACCCTAACCCAAAACTAGCCTTTATCCTATACATAACCCTAGCCCTAACCTTAAGTGTAAACCTATCCATTACCCTAACAATAACCCTAACACTTAAGCTAACACTAGGCCTAACCCTAACCCTATCCATTACACTAAACCAAACCTAAAACCTAATATTGATCCTGTCATTAACCTAAACCTAAATCCTAACCTAACCCAAACCATAACCCTGAACCTGACCCTAAATATAACCCTAGATATAAACCTAAATCTTACCCTAAACGTAATTCTTACAATGGAACAAGCCATAAACCTAATACCATAACTAGCTCAAATGATAACCCTACACCTCACATTAGCCCTAGCCCTAATAGTATCGCTAATCCTAACACAAACCCTAAACAAATTCCTAGCCATAAACCTAGCCTTAATCATAATCCTAAGCCTATCTAAGCCCTAACCCTAATACTAACACTTGCCCTAGCCCTAAACCTAGCCAAAACCTCATCCATTACCATAACGTAACCCTAACTCTAACCCTAACCCTTTTTGTCACAATTGCCCTATCCTTAGCCCTATCTTTAACACTAGATCTAAACCTAACTTAAAATCTAACTCTAACTCTGTGCTTAAGCCTAAAACTAGCCCTAAACCTGATGCTAATTCTAAAAGTAGCCCTAACACTAGCCCTAACACTAATCCTAGCCATAATTTAGCCCTATCTCTAACCCTAACCCTAATCCAAGCCCAAAGAATAACTCTAACTCTCACACTGGCCATATCACTCATTCTAATTCTATCCCTTCCCATAAATCTAAACCTATCCAAAATCCTAGTCCTAACCCTTGCCCTATCCTTAGTCCTAGCACTAACCTTAGATAAAAACCTAACTTTAAATTTATCCCTAAACCGAAGCCTAAGCCTAAATCTAAGACTAGCCCTAACCCTAACACTAATCCTAAAAATTTCACTAACCCTAACCCTACCCCTAAAACCAAACCTAGCCAAAGCTCTAACCCTAACCCTTAACCTAAACCAAGCCCTAACTGTACACCTAGCCCTAACCCCAGCCCTAATTCGACTTTTAAGCCAAACCCTAAAACTAACCATGACTCTTACTCTGACCATAACACTAACTCGAGGTCAAAACATCACCCTAACCCTAAATCTAAGCCTAACAGTAAACCTAGCCCCAAAACAATAAAATTAGCTGTAATCATAATGCTAGTAGTTACATTAGCCTTAACACTAACCCTACAATAACTTAACCCAAAACCTATCCCTAATCATAACCAGAACCCTAGCCGTAAACTGATTTCTAACTCTAACCATTACCATAACCATAACCATAACCCTAATGCTAATTCAAACTTTACATTTAAACCTTAACTGGCCAAAACCCTAACCCAGAAC
The DNA here is from genome assembly GCF_047511675.1 of Marmota flaviventris. Lineage (NCBI taxonomy): Eukaryota > Metazoa > Chordata > Mammalia > Rodentia > Sciuridae > Marmota > Marmota flaviventris. The sequence goes on along the minus strand of NC_092510.1, from coordinate 10,492,519 downwards.
ATGACCCTAATAATACCCCTAGCTCTAAACCTGACACTAACCCTAAACCTAACCCTTACACTAGACATACCCATAATCCTAACTCTAAAACTATATTTAACCATAATTCTGAACCTGAAATTAGCCCTAGCACTAATACTAGCCCTCATCCTAGACCTCAACCTAGCCTTAATCATAACCCTAACCCTAACCACAGCTCTAACCCTAATTCTAACCCTCACTCTACCTCTAAACCTAACTATAAAGCTATCCCTTACCCCAAACTTTGCCCTAACTCTAAACCTAAGCTCTAAACTCTAACTCTAAACTCTAACCCTCACCCTAACCCTAACCATAACTCTAACCCTAACCCTCAACCTAGGCTTAAACTAAACACTAAACCTAGCCCTAATCCTAGCACTAATTTATCCTCTATCTCAAACTGTAACCCTAACCCTAGCCCTAAGACTAACTCTCACCCTAGCCCTATCTCTAGTTCTAACTCTATCCTTTACCATAACCCTAAACCTAACCATAATCCTTACATATCCTTAGTTCTAGCCCTAACCCAAGATCTAAACCTAATTCCAAATATAACCCTAACCATAAGCCTAAGCCTAAAACTAATACTAGCACTAACCCTAATCCTAGAACTAAAACAAAACTGAGTATGATCCCCAACCCTAAACCTTAACATAAACCAAATCCTAACACTACAACTGGACCTAACCCTAGCCCTAATTTGAGTCCTAACCCTAACCTTAAAAACAACCCTGACCCTGACAAATATCCTAAAACTCACCCTAGCTCTAAACACCTCCCTCGCCCTAAACTGAACCCTAACAGTAACCCTAGCCCTAATTTGAGTCCTACCTCTAACCCTAAAACTAAAACTAGCCATAAACCTAGCCTTAATCATAACCCTAAGCCTAACTAAGCCCTAACCCTAATACTAACACTTGACCTCGCCCTAAACCTAGCCAAAACCTCATCCCTTACCATAATGTAACCCTAACTCTAACCCTAACCCTTTTTGTCATAATTGCCCTATCCTGACCCTGACTCCTATCCTAACATTAACCCTAGCTATACATATCACCCTAAACTTAAAGCTAATTCTAACACTAAACCTAACACATACCCTAACACTAAAACTAACCCTACTGGCAACACTAGTTCTTACATTTGCCATTGTCCTAACACTAGCCCTAAACCTAATACAAGACCTAGGCCTAATCCGAGCCTTAAACCTAGCTTTAACCCTAATTTTAACCATAACTGTAGCCATTACCCTAGCTCTAAACCAATCTCTTTCCTAAGCAAAACCCTAAACCTAAGGGTAACCACAGACCTATCCCTAATACTTAGGCTAACCAAAACACTAACCCTATTAATAGCCCTTACCCTTGAGCGCATTCTAGATCTAACCCTATACAAAAACTTAACAGTAACCCTTACCCTTTTTTTTGACACTACCACTAATCCTTGGTCTTATTCTAACCCTAACCCTAACACAAAATATACCATAATCCTATCCCTAGACCTAATCTTGAACCTAACTCTCAGCCAATCTCAAACCTTGTTCAGAACCTAAATCTTACACTAAACATAACCCTAACCTAACCATAGTTCTAACTCTCACCCTAACCCTAATTCAAGTCCTAATCCTAACCATAAACCTAGCCCTAACCTTAAGTCTAACTGTATCATTATCCTAAACATAACACTTACCCTAATACTAACCCTAGGTCTAACCCTAAACATATCACTATCCCCAAACTTATCAATTACCCTAAACCTACCCTGAACCCTAGACCTATTCCATCATTACTCTAACCTTAAACCTAATGCTAATTCGAGCCCTAAGTCTAAACTCAAACCTAAACCAAACCCTAATACTGACACTGACCCTAATAATTATCCTATATCTAAAAGTCACTCTTACAGTATACCTAACACTTACACTAGACCTGGCCATAAAACTAACCCTAAAACTATCCTTAAGCATAATGCTAGATCTTATATTAGCCCTAGTCATGATACTAACCCTTACCCTAACACAAACCCTAGCCCATATCCTAGCCCTAAACATAGCCTTAATTATAACATTAACCATAAACCTAGGCCTAAACCAAACACTAACCCTAGCCCTAATACTAGATCTAATTTAGCCCTATCAATAATCTTAACCCTAACCCTAGTCCAAATACTAACCTAACTCTCACCTTAGTCCTAAACCTAGTTCTAACCCTATAATTTACTGGAACCCTAATCCTAGCCCAAACCATAGGTCTAACACTAGCCCTATTCCTAGCAACAACCCTAGATCTAACTGTAACTCTAAATCTAACCCTAAACTTTAGCGTAAACCTAAACCGAACATTAGCCCTAACCCTAAGGCTAATCCTAAAACTAGCACTAACTTTAGCCCTAAAACAAAACCAAGACATAGACCTAATCCTAACCCTTAATATAATCTAAGCCCTAACCCTAAACTTAGACATAACTCTAGCCCTAATTGGAGTTTTAAGCCAAACCCTAAAACTAACCTTGACCCTAATTCTGACCTTAACACTAACCCTAGCTCTAAACATAACTAACCCTATACCTAAACCTGACAATAAACCTAAGCCCTAACCCTAACCCTAACCATAAAATGAGATTTAATCACAACCCTGGTACTTAAATTAGCCGTAACCCTAAACCTAGCCTTAACTTAACTGAAAACCTAGCCTTCTTCTGAGCACTATCAATAGATTTACCCCTAATCCTAACCCTATCACTAATTGTAACTATAATCATAGCCATAACCCTACATTTAACCCTAACACTAACCCTAAGCCTAACCCTATCAATAATCATAACATTGACCCTAGCTGTACCCCTATCTCTAACCCTATCAATTACCCTAACCCTAACCATAACCATAATGCTAAACCTTTGCCTAAATCTAACTGTATCCTTAATCCTAACCCTATCCATTATTCTAAACCTAACCTGAAACCTAAACCTAACACTATCTTTACCCTAATCCTAACTCTAATGCTAATTTGAGCCCTAACATTAATCATTAACCTATCCAAAATAGGAATCGCTACCCTGACCCTAATAGTACCCTTAGCTCTAAACCTGACCTTAACCCTACACCTAACCCTTACACTAGACGTAGCCATAAACCTAACCCTAAAATTATTTTAACCATAACACTAGACCTGATATTAGCCCTAGCCACAATCCTAGCCCTAAACCTAGGCTTAATCCTAGCCCAAATCATAACCCGAGCCCAAACCCTAATACTATTCTTTGCCCTAGCCCTAAATCTACCTATAACCTCATCCTGTACCCAAAAATTAACCATAACCCTAATCCTAACCCTAACCCTCACCCTAAACCTAGGCCTAACACAAAGCCTACTGCTAATCCTAGCCTTTATTTAATCCTATCTTAACCCTAAACCTAGCCATAACACTAACTCTAACTCTTGCCCTAGCCCTAATTCTATCCTTAGCCTTAATCCTAAACCTTGATCTAAGCCTAAGTCTAAATATAAACCTAACTCTAAATTTAACTGAAAGTAAACCTAAACCAAACTCTAACACTACACCTAATCATAATGCTAATCTTAAAACTTGCCCTATCCCTAGCCCTAGTCATAAACCAAAACCATGTCATAGCCCTAATCTTAACCCTAAACATAAATTAAACCCTAAGCCTACAACTAGCCCTAAAACTAACCCTGACTCTAAAACTTACCTTAACACTAATCCTAGCTCTAAAAATCACCCTAAACTTAAATTAACACTAACACTATATCTAGCCTTAACCTAACCCTAAAAGTAGCCTTAATCATAACCCTAGTTCGTACTTTAGTCATTGTCCTAACTATAACCCTAACCCTAAATCAAATTCTACCCTTAATCTGAGCCCTAACCCTAGCTCTAACCCTAATACTAGCCCTAACCCTAACCCTAAGACTAACCCTAACCCTAACTCTAACCTTATTACTTACACTAACACAAACTCTAACCCAAATGCTAACCCTAGTTCTAATCCTAAACCTTAGCCTAACTTAAACTCTAACCATAATAGTAGTCTTAACCCTAGCCCTAATTCTACCTCTAATCCTAACCCCGACCCTCATTTGACCCTAACATTAACCTAGGTATAAACGTGAGCCTAACCCTAAATGAAATCCTAACACTAGCCCTACTGGTAGACCTTTACCTATACCTAAGCCTAACACTAGACCAAGACCCAAAGCTAATCCTAAATATAGCTATAACTCTAGCTGTAGAACTAAACAAAATCTAGCACTGGCCCTAACAATAACCCTTTACCTAAAAAGAACACTTACCCTATCCCTAGACCTAAACCTAGTCCTAATTCTTGATCTAACCCTAACCCTAACCCTATCCGCAAAACTGACGCTGATTCTAATACTGAATCTAGCTTTAAACCTCACACTGACCCAAAACCTAGACCTAACACTAGACCTAGCCATAATCGTAACCCTAAAACTACCCCTAAACATAGCCTAGTTCTTACAGTATGCATTGTCCTAAACCTAACACAAAATCTAACACAAAACCTAGGCTTAAATTTAGCTCTAAGCATAACCCTCAGCTTAACCTTAGCCCTAAACCTAGCCCTAACCTAAGCCTCACCTTAGACCTAACCCTAGCTCAAAGCCTAACCTTTTCACTAAACATAACCCTAGCTCTATCCTAAACCTAACCCTAATCCTAACATTAAACCTAGCCTGAACTTTAGCTCTAACCATATCCATTACCCTAACACTAACCCTAGTTAAAACTCTATCCCTAACACAAAACCTAACTCTGACCATAAATGTAAAACTAGACCTAAACCTAAACCTAACCCTCACCCCAGCATTAAGCCTAGCTCAAACACTAACCCTAACCTTAACCTAACCAATACCGGAGCCCTAAACCTAATACTTACCGTAAACCTAAAACTTACCCCAAATCACACCCTAGACCTATCCCTAAACCTAGCCGTTATCCTAGACTTAATCAAAATGCTGATCCTGACACTGACCCTGACCCTAATAATAGCCCTAGCCCTAAAGCTGAACTTTAACCTAAACCTATCACTAACCCTAGCCCTAATCCTAGCCCTAATTTAGATGAAACCCTAGCCCTAATCCTAGCCTTAATTAAGCCCTTAACCTAACCCTAACCCTAAGACTACTACTAAGACTAACTCTAATTCTCACCCTAGCCGTATACCTAGTTCTAATCATGTTAGTTTCCATAACCCTACACCTCACCCTAAATCTAGCCCTAGTCCTAGTGTTAACCCTAGATCTAACCATAACTCTAAATTTAAACCTAACTCGAAGCCTAAACCTCAACCTCACACTAGCCCTAACCATAATGCTAATCCATAATCTAGCCATAATTGTAGCCCTAGACCTAATGCAAAACCAACTTATATTGCTAATGATTAACGTAAATCAAACTCTAACTGTACAACTAGTACTAATTTTAGCCATAATTCGCTTTCTAACCCTAACCCTAAAACTAACCTTGACTCTAACAGTGACCCTAACAATAATCCTTGCTCAAAACATCACTCTAACCCTAAACTTAATCACAACACTAGACCAGCCCTAACCCTAAACCTAACCCTAACCCTAAAACTACCACTAATTGTAACACTAGTTCATACATTAGCCATAGCCCTAACCCTAACCTGAACGAAACCCCAAACCAAGCCCTAATCCAAGCCTTAAACCTAGGTTTAACCAAACCTTAAACTTAAACCTAACCCAGAACCTAGCCCTAAACTTTAACCTAACACTAGCCTGAATCTAACAATTACCCTATCCCTATCACTAGCTCTAAACCTATCCATTACTCTAACCATAATCATAATCCTAATGGTAACCCTAGGCCTAACCCTATACTTATCCCTAACCCTAACCTATTTCATTAAACTAAACCTAATCTGAACCCTAACCCTAACCCTAATGCTAATTTGAGCCCTAACCCTAAACCTTAACCTAACACAAACCATAACTCTGACCCTTCTCATGATAATATACCTAGCTCTAATCTTGACCCTACCCCAAACCTAAAATTATACTAGACCTAGCCATAAATCTAACCCTAAAACTAACCCTAACCATAACCCTAGACCTGACATTTGCCCTAGCCGTAATTCTAGCCCTAACCTTAACACAAACCAAACCCATACCCTAACCCTAAACCTAGCCCTAATCCTATCCATAAACCTAGCCCCAAATTTAGCTCTAATCCTATCAATTACCATAAACATAATGTTAATTATAATGCTAACTTTAGGCCTAAATCTAACCCTATTCCTAACTGTAACCCTATCCATTATACTAAATTTAACCTGAATGCTAAACCAAACTCTATAATTACCGTAACCCAAACCCTAATGCTAATTCGAGCCCTAATCCTAAACCCTAACCTAAACAAAACAGTAAACCTGACCCTGACCTTAATAATACCCCTTGCTCTAAACTTCACCCTTAAAAACCTAACCCTTACACTAAACATAGCTATAAACCTAACCCTAAAACTATTCCTAACAGTTACCATAGATCTGACATTCACCCTAACATTAATCCTAGCCCTAACCTTAACAGAAACCCTAAACTTAATGCTAACCCTAGTCCTAACACTAATCCAGAGCCTAACCAAAACCCTAACCCTATTACTAGTCCTAACTCTAACCTTTATTCTAGCTCTAACCCTAACCCAAACACAAATCCTATCCCTGACACAAAATGAAGGTCTAAACCTAACCCTAACACAAAACCGAACACTAATCCTATACTTAAACCTAAACCGGTAATCCTATACTTAATACTAAACCTAAAACTAGCACTATGCCTAAACCTAATCCTAAAGATAACCATATCTCTAGACCTAGACCTTAACAACATTCTAGCCCTAGCCCTAACAATAACCATAAAGCTAACCCAAACACTAACCCTACCCCTAGACCTAACACTAGTCCTAATTCTGGCACTAAAACCAACACTAACACTAACCTGAACACTGGCCCTGACCCTAACATAATCCTAGCTCCAAAGCTCACCCTAAACCAAAACCTAATCCTAATAATAGACCTAGCCATAACCCTAAACCTAAAACTAGCCCAAATCATAAGCCTAGCTCTTACATTACCCATGGCTCAAACCTTAGGCCTAATTTAACACAAAACCTAACCCTAATTCTAGGCCTGAACATAGCCCTAAGTGTAACCCTAAAACTAACCCTAGCCCTAACACTAACCCTAAGCCTTGCTTTAGACCAAACCCTATCTCAAAGCCTAACATTTACCCTTAACATAACCCTAGCCCTATCCCAAACCATAACATAAAACTAGCACTAATCCTAACCTTAACCCTAACCCTAAACCTACCTCTAATTCTATCCATTACCCTAACCATAATCCTAAACCTAATGCTAACCCTAGGCTTAACCCTAACCCTATCACAATCTCTAAACCTATCGATTACCCTAAAACTAACCTGAACCCTATTCCTAAGCCTATCTGTTACCCTAACCCTAACTCTAACCCTAATGCTAATTCAAGCCCTAAACCTAAACCTTAACTTAAACCACACCCTAAGACCTAACCATAAACATAACCCGAAACCTATTCCTAACTGAAACCCTACACCTGACATTAGCCCTAGTCCTAATCCTAGCCCTAACCCTAATATGAACACTAGCTCTCATTCTAGCCCAAAACATAGCCTTAATCATAACCTAACACTAATTATAACCCTTACCCTAGCCCTAAGCCTAGTTATAACCCATTGCTTACCCTAAACCAAACCCAAATCCTAACCCTAACACTAACACTAACCCTAGACTTACCTTAACCCAAGGACTAACTCTAACACTAACCCTAGCCCTAATCCTAAACCTAATTTTAACCCTAGCTTTAAGACTAACTATAACTCTCGCCCTATCCCTATCCCTAATTTTAACCATATCACTTACCTTAACCTTATTCCTAGCCCTAAGCCTGGAATAACCCTAGACCTAACCTTACACCTTGTCCGAACCATAGATCTAAAACTAACTCTAAATCTAAACCTAATTCTACACCTAAACCTAACCCTAATACTATCCCTAACCCTAAATCTAATCCTAAATTTAGCCCTAACCATAGTTTTAGCCCTAAAACAAAACTGAGCCATAACAGTAACTCTAAACTTTTATATCAACCAAACTATAACCTTACATCTAGCCGTAAGCTTAGCCCTAACAATAACCCTAACAATAACCCTAACCCAAATGATAATCCTAATCCTAACCCTAACCCTGTCACTAACCCTAACCCTACCAATTACCCAAATTTAACCTGAATCCTAAACCTAAACCAGTCCAATAACCTAACCCTAATTCTAACCCTAAAGCTAATTGAGCCCTAACCCTAATAATTAACCGAACACAAAACCGAAACCTGACCCTGACCATAAAAATACACCTTACCCTAAACCTAACATTAGACTTAGGCACAAACCTAACCATATAACTATCCCTAGCCGTAATCCTAAACCTGACATTATTCCTATCCCTAAAACTTGCTCTAACACTAACACAAACCCTAGCCCTCATCCTAACACCAAATCTAGCTATAATCCTAACACAAACCTAACCCTAGATCTAAATCAAATTCTAATCATTGCCCTAGCCATAAACCTAGATATAACCCCATCTATTCCCCTAAACCTAACCATAAGCCTAATCCTAAGCATAGCCCTAATTCGAGGCCTAACCCTAACACCAATCCTAGACATACTTCTAGCCCTATTTTAGCCCTAAACTTATCCCTAACTTTAGCCTTAAGACTAACTCTATCGCCCTAGCTCTATATCTAGTTCTAACCCTATCCCTTACAGTAAACACTAGACTTAACCTTAGCCCTAACCCTAGCCATAGCCCTAACCCTAGAATTAACCATAACTCTAAATGTACCCCTAAACCTAAAATCACCCTATCACTAGGAACAGAACTAACATTAATCATAAAACTATGCTTAACTTTAGCCTTAGCCATAAAACATGATGAAACATAGCACTAACCCTAACCTTTAACCTAAACCAAATATTAACCGACATCTAGCCCTAAACCTACCTCTAACTGGACTCCTATCCCCAACCCTAAAACTAACCCTGACCCTGAATCTGAACCTAAAACTAACCCTAGCTAAAAACATCACCCTGAAATTAACCTAAGAAGAAAACTAGACTTAGCCCTAATAGTAACCCTAAAATTAGCCCTAATTATAACTCTAGTTCTTACATTAGCTGTATCCCTAACACTAGCCCTAATGTAACCCAAAATCTATCCCTAAAGCAAGCTCCAACCCTAGCTTTAACCCTAAATATAAACCTAAACCAAGTCCTAATCCTTACCCTAATTTAATCTAACTTTAATCCTTTCAATAACCCTAAACCTAACACTAACCCTAACACTAAAACTAACCATAACCCTAGCCCTAACCCTAGCTCTAACCCTATCCATTACTCTACCATTAACCGTAACCCTACTCCTAACCCTAATGCTAACCCTCAGCCTAACCCTAACATATTCGCTAACTTTAACCTATCCATTACCCTAAACATAACCTAATCCAAAACCTAACCAAACACTAAACCTAGACGTAATACTAACCCTAAAACTAGCCCTAAAGGTAACCCTAGTTCTTACATTAGCCGTAGCCCTAAAGCTAACACAAATCCTAGCCTAGCCCAAATCCAGGCTCTAACCCTTGCTTTAACCCTAACCCTAAACCTAACCCTAGCCCTACCCTAAACCTAACCATAGCCCTAATATTAGCGATAAACCTATCCCTTTCCCTAAGTCAAACTCTAACCCTAAAGCTACCCTTGTCCTAAACCTAATTCTTACCCTAACCAAAAATATAACTCTATTACTAGTCCTAACCCTAATCCTCAATCTAGCTCTATCACTATCCCAAACCTTAACCCTAACCCTGACCCTTAGTCTGACCCTAAAACTAACCATAGGTCTAAACCTGACCCTAACCCTAAACCGACCCCTAACATTGGCACTAGCTGTAACCCTATAACTAAAACTTAACATAACCCTAGACCTAGACCTACACTTAATCCTATATTTAGTGATAACTCTAGGCCTAGCCCTAAACAAAATCTTAGTCCTAGCCCTAATAATAACCCTTAACCTAACCCAAACACTAACCCTACCCCTAGACCAAACCCTAGTCCTAATGCTGGCCCTAATAATAAACCTAACCCTAAACAAAACACTGACCCTCAGCCTAACACAATTTCTAGCTCTAAACCTGATACTAACAAAAAACATAACCCTAACACTAGACCTAGCCATATTACTAACCCTGAAACTAGCCACCATGATAAAACAAAACCTACCTCTAACTCTATCCATTACCCTAACCCTAATCCTAACCGTAACCCTAATGCAAAACCCAGCCCTAACCATCACACAGACTCTAACCCGAATCCTCATCCTAGTCCAAACACTAGCTCAATCCTAACCCTTAAACTTAACCTAATGCTAACACTAACCCCTGGCCAAAACCTAAACTTAAACTTAACACTAGCCCTAATCTTAACCTTAACCCTATACCTAACCCTAGCTCTACGCCTACATATTATCCTAACTCTAACCCTAACCTTAATGATAACCTTAGCCATAACCCTAGCTCTAACCCTACCCTTTACCCAAACCCTAACACCACCCTGATGATAACCGTAGCCTTTACCCTAAATCTACCCTAACCCTAACCCTAGATATAACCATAAACCTAACCCTTGCCATAGAGAAAACCCTTGCTCAAACCCTATAAATTACCCTAAACCTAACCCTAAGCCTCTCCCTAATTATAACCTTAAGCCAAAACCTAACTCTAAACCTAAACCTAACACAAAATCAAACCCTATCCAATACCCTAAATCTAATGATAACTCTAGCCCTAACATTAACACTAACCTTGACCCTAACCGTATGTATAACCTAGACATAACCCTAAACCTAATTGTTGCCCTAGCACTAACCCTAGCTCAAACTCTAAACCATAATCTAAACCTGAACCTAATCCTAACCCTATGCCTAACCCTAAATCTAGCCCTAATACAAACCATAACAATAACCCTAACCCTATCCATTTCCTAAGCACAACCATAAACCTAAGGCTAACCCTAGGCCTAACCCTAACCCTTTTGCTAACTATAACCCTATCAATTACCCTACACCTCACAAAAACCCTAAATCCAAACCTATAATTACCCTAATCAAACCCTAACGCTAATTCAAGCTCTAGACCTAAACCCTAACCTAAAAGAAACCTGAAACCTAATTCTAACCTTAATAATACCCCTAGCTCTAAATCTGACCCTTACCCTAAACCTAACCCTTACACTAGACCTAGCCATAAATCTAACCCTCAATCTATCCATAACATAAGCCTAGACCTGACACTAGCCCTAGCCCTAATTCTTGCCATAACCCTAAAACAAATTTAGCCCTCATCCAAGCCCTAAACCTAGCCTTATTACTAAACCAAACCATAACTTTAGCCCTAAACAAAATTCTAACCTTCAACCTAGCCCTAAAACTAACTATAATCCCATTCCATCCCCTAAACCTAACCCTATCCCTAAACCTAAACCTAAGCCTAAAACTAGCCATACCCTAACACAAACTCTAGACCTAATATTAGCCCCAATTAAGCCCTAAACCTAAACTAATCCTAGCCCTAAGACTAACTCTAACTCTTGCCCTAGTCCTAATTTTAGCTCTACTCTATCCATTACCATAATCCTATCACTTGACTTTACATTAGGCCTAACACTAGCCCTAGCCCTAATCCTATATCTAACCCTAATTCTATATCTAACTCTAACCCTAAGGTAAACCTCTCACTAACACAAGCCATATCACTATTGCTAATCCTAAAAGTAGCCCTAACCTAGCCCTAGCCCCCCCCCCCCCCGGAAAAAAAAAAAAAAAAAAAAACTAGCCATAGCCCTAACCCTAACCTTTAACATAAACCAAACCCTAAGCCTACACCTAGCCTTAAACATAGCTCTAATTCGAGTCCTATCACTAACTCTAAAACAAACCCTGACTCTGAATCTGACCCTTACACTAACCCTAGCTCTAAACATCACTCAAAACTTAAACCTAAACCTAACTCTAGACCTAGCCCTAACCCGAACCCTAAAAATAGTTCTAAACGTAACCCTAGTTCTTACATTAGCTGTAGCCCTAAACCTAGCCTTAACCTAACCCAAAACATATACCTAATTGGAACTCTAACACTACCTTTAACCCTAATCTTAACCCTCATTCTAGTCCTAACCCTTACCCTAAACCTAATCCTAACCCTAGCTCTTGCCATAACCCAAAACCTAACCCTAGCCTTAATCCTAACCATAAACCTCTTCCTAACCCCAGCTGTAACCCTATCCATTACCCTAATCCTCATCCTAACCTTAAATCTAACCTGAGGATAACCCTAAACCTATTCCTAAGCCTAAAACTATACATTACCTAAACCTAACATGAACCCTAAACCTAACCATATCCATAAATCTAATCTTAACATTAATAGCCATAACCCTAAAATTATCTCTAACCATAACCCTAGACCTGACATTAGCCCTCGCCCTAATTAATCCCTAACCCTAAAACAAACTCTACCCTAAGCTTTGACCTAATCTTAGCCTTAATCCTAAACCTAACCCTAACCATAGACCTAACGCTAATTTTAATCCTCCGTCTAGTTCTAAAGCTAGCTATAACACCATACCTAACCATAACCATAAACATAACCTAGCCATAAACCTAGGCTTAGCTGTAATACTAACCCTAACTCTAATCCTAGCCCTAATTAAGCCCTAATTCTAACCCTAAATCTAACCCTAACTCTAAGACTAACTCTAACTCTCTCCCTAGCCCTATCCCTAGTGCTAACCCTATACCTTATAATAACTCAAACCCTAGCAGTAACCCTAGCCCTAACCTTCAATATAGCCCTATCCTAGATCTAACCCAAACTCCAAATCTAACCCTAACCCTAAGACTAAACCACACCCTAACACTAGCTGTATCCCTAATGCTAATTTGAAAACTAGCCCTAACCCTAGTCCTAGCACGCAAGCAAACCTGAGACATAGCACTGACACTAACTCTTAACCTGAACCAAATCCTAACACAACACCTAGCTCTAACCCTAGCCCTAATTAAAGTCCTAACCCTAACCCTAGGACTACTAGTAACCCTGAATCTGACCTTAACACTAACCCTAGCTGTACACATCAATCTCTCCCTAAACCTAATCCTAACACTAGACCTTGCCCTAAACCTAACCCTAAAACTAGCCCTAATCAAAATGTCAGTTCTTAAATTAGCCATAGCCCTACACCTAACAAAAAACTATCCCTAACCCAAGGCCTAACCCTGGCCCTAACCCTAGCCCTAACCCTAGTCCTAATCCTAGCTCTAATCCTATTTCTTACATTTAGTCAAACCTTCACCCTATTGCTACCCTAGTCCTAACCCTAATTCTATTCCTATCCCAAACCCTAACTCTATCAATAGTCCTAACTCTAGCCCTCATTCTAGCTCTAAACTTGACCAAAACCCTTACCCAAACGCTGACACTTATTCTAATCCTAACACTAAGTCTAAGTTTAAACCTGACCCTAACCCTTATCTGAAACCTAGCACTAGCCCTACTAGTAACCCGAACCGTAAACCTTACAATAACACTAGCCCTAGACCTAAAACTAATCCTAAATATAGACATAACCCTAGCCTTAGCCCTAACAATAAGCCTTAACCTAAAACAAACACTAATATTACCCCTATACCTAACCCTAGTCCTCATTCTGGACCTAACCTTAAACTTAATCCTAACCTGAAACCTGACAATTACCTAACAAGAACCCTAGCTGTAAACCTTACCCTAACCCAAATCTAAACCTAAAACTAGACGAAATCTAAATCTATCCATAACCATAACTCTAGCTCTTATATTACCCATATACCTAACACTAGCCCTAAACCTCACACAAAACCTAGCCCTTATTGCAGCCCTAAACCTAACCCTAAGAATAACTCTTACACCAAACCTAGCCCTAACCCTAACCCTAACCCTAACCCTCGTTCTAGCCCTAACCCTAACCGTAACTCTCGTTCTAGGCCTAACCCTAGCTCAAACCCTAAACCTTACCCTAAATATAACCCTAGACCAAACCCTAAACCTCACCCTAAATCTAGCCCTAATCCTAACTGTAACCACATCCCAAACTCAAGCTCTAACTCTATCCATCACACTAACCATAACCCTAAATTTAATGCTAAACCTAGCCCTAAACCTAACCCTAACAATACCCATCCCAGACTGTAACTATAACCCCGTCTTAGGCCTAAACCTAGTTCAATCCCTAACCCTTACACTTAACCTAATCCTATCACTAACCAAAGGCCTAACCATAAACCTAACCCCAGCCCTAATCCTAACCTTAACCCTAGTCCTAACCCTACCTCAAACCATACCCATTACCCTAATCCTAAACTTAACCCTAATGAAAACATTAGACCTAAAGCTAAACCTACCCTTACCCTAAAAATAAACCTAACCCTAGAACTAACAGTGAACCTAACCCTAATCCTAAACCTAATCATAAAGCTAAAATAAACATAATTTTATCTTTAACCTGATATCTAACCTATTTCCCTAATCCTAATGATAACCCTATGCCTACCCATAAGACTAACCATGACCATAACCGTAGACCAAACCTTAAATTAAACTTACCATAGCAAAATTCCTAGCTAAAACCCTAAAATCTACCCTAAACCTAATCCTAAGTGTAACCCTCGCCCTATCCCTGACAATAACCCTAACTTGAGCCCTAATCCTAACCATAACCCTAGACCTAACCCTAGGTCTAACACTATAAATTTCTCTAACTGTAACCATAACCCTAATGCTTACCCTAGGCCTAACCCTAAACCTATCACAAACCCTAACCATATTCATTACCTTAAACCTAATCTAAACCCTAAACCTATCACTATCCATTATCCTAACCCTAATTCTAATCTTAATGCTAACTTGAGCCTTAACCCTAAACCTTAACCTAACCCAAACCCGAAGCCTGAACCTGACCCTAAGAATACACCAGCTCTTAATCTGACCCTTTCCCTAAACATAACACTTTAATTTGACCTAGCCATAAACCTAACCCTAAAAATATCACTAACTATATACCTGGACTTGACATGAGTCCTAGCTCTAATTCTTGCCCTAAAATTAACACAAAACCTAGCCCTATTCCTAGCTTTAAATCTAGACTTAATCCTATACCTAACCATAACCCTAGCCCTAAACCTAAAGCTAATCATAAAACTATCCCTATCCCTAACCATATCACTAAAATAAAACCAAGCAACAGGCCTAACACTAACCTTAACTTAAAACAAACACTAGCACTACACCTAGATCTAGCCCTTGCCCTAATTCGAGTCCTAATCATTACCTTAAAACTAACCCTGACCTGACTGATATCCTAACACTAACCCTAGCTATAAATATCACAGTAATATTAAAACTAACCCTAACACTTGACCTACACCTACCTCTAACCCTAATTTTAACCCTAGTTCTTATATTAGCCCTTGCTCTAACCCTAGCCTTAAACCTCACACAAAAACTAGCCCAAATCTGAGCCCTAAACCTAGCTTTAACCCTAACCATACACCTAACCATAGCCCTAACACTATGCCTTACCCTGAGCAAAACCTTAACCCTAATGGTAACCCTAGACCTATCTCTAATCCTTAGGTTAACCAAATCCTAACCCTATCAATAGCCCTAATGCTAGATCTCATTCTAACTCTAATGCTATCCCAAACCATAACCCTTACTCTGACCCTTATTCTGACAATAACATAAACCCTAGGTCTAAACCTGACCCTAACCCTAATCGAAACTCTAACACTAGGCCTACTTGTAACCTAACACCTAAACCTAACCCTACCACTAGATGTAGACCTAACCTAATCCTTAATCTAGCCTGAACTCTAGCTCTAGGTCTAAACAAAATCCTAGCCCTAGCCCTAGCAAAAACCTTTACCTAACCCAAACACTAACTCTACCCCTAGACTTTAACCTATTCCTAATTCTGGCTTTATCCCTAACTTTAACTCTAACCCAAACACTGATCCTGCCTTTAAAAGTAAACCTACCTCTAAACCTGAAACTAACCAAACCTAAACCTAATTCTAGACCCAGCCATAACCCTAACCCTAAAACTCACCTTAATCATAAGCCTAAATCTTACATAACCCATAGCCCTATCCCTAGGTCTAAACCTAGCACTAAACATAGAGCTAATTTTAGACCAAACCTAGCCCTAAGGATAACCCAAAACCTATCATTAGCCCTATACCTAACCCAAGCCTTTGCCTTAGTCCTAAGATAGCTCAAAGCCTAATTCTTACCCTAAACATAAACCTAGACCTATCCCTAATTCTCACCCTAACCCTAGCCCAAATCCTAAACTTAACCTATCCCTAAACCTAGCTCTAAACCTACCCATTACCCTAACCCTAAACTTAAACTTATTGATAATTCTGGCACAAACACTAATGTTAACTCTAACCCTAACTGGAAAAATAACCATAGACATAATCCTAAAATTAACACTTAGCATAGCCCTAACTCTAGATCAAACCATAAACCTAACCATATACCTAAACATAACCATAGCTCTAATCCTAACCCTATCACTAATTCTAACTCTAAACCAAAATCTAAAAATAACCTAACCCTATCCGACACCTTAACCCTAACCCTAACGTTAATGATAACCCTAGCCCTAACTCTAATTCTAACCCTAAAACT
This sequence comes from Marmota flaviventris, assembly GCF_047511675.1. Classification (NCBI taxonomy): domain Eukaryota; kingdom Metazoa; phylum Chordata; class Mammalia; order Rodentia; family Sciuridae; genus Marmota; species Marmota flaviventris. The sequence goes on along the minus strand of NC_092510.1, from coordinate 10,475,608 downwards.
ACCGTAAACCTATCCCTATACCTAACCCGAAACCTAGCCCTAAACCTAGCTCAAAACTTAACCTTTATGCTAAACATAACCCAAAACTACACCTAACCCTAGTTCTAACACTAACTCTAACCTTAACTCAAGGCATATTCCTAACCATAACTCTAGATATAACCTAAGCTCTAACCCTATCAATTACCCTAACCATAACTCTTACTCTAATGCTACCCCTAAGCCTACCCCTAGCCCTATCAATAAAGCTAACTGTATCAGTTACCCTAAACCAAACCTGAACTTTAAAACAAACCCTGACTATACCTTAACCCTAGCTCTAATGCTAATTTGAGCCATAAACCTAAATCCTTACCTAAGCCAAAACCTAATCCTAATAATTTCCTGAGCTCTAAACCTGACCCTTACCCTACACCTAACCCTTACACTAGACGTAACCATAAGCCTAACCCTAAAACTATCTTTATCCATAAACCTAGATCTGATATTAGCCCTAGCACTAATACTAGCCCTGAATCTAAAACAAACAATAGCCTAATCCTAGCTGTAAACCTAGCCTTAATGATAACCCTAAAGTTAACCCTAACACTAACCCTAACTCTAACACTCACCCTAGGTATAAACCTAAATATAATGCCATTATTTTTCCTAAATTTAAACCTAACCCTATCCCTATATCTAGGCCTAATCTGAACACTAACACTAGCCTAATTCCAGCCCTATTTTAACCCTATCCCAAACCCTAACTATAATTTTAGCCCTAACTCTAAATCTCAAACTGGACCTATTCCAGTATTAAACCTAACCATTAGCATAACTCTAACCCTGGCCTGAACCCTTGCCATATCCTTAATCCTAGCCTAATCCTAGATCTAAACCTAACTATAAATGTAACCCTCACCCTACGTCTAAGCCTAACACTAACACTAGCCCTAGCCCTAATAATAATTTTAAAACTAGCCCCAACCCTAGGACTAAAACAAAACTGAGCAATAGACCTAAACCTAAACCTTAATTTAAATCAAACCCTAAACTACTACCCAAACTAATCCTAGCCCTAATCAAGTCCTAACCCTAACCTTAAAACTAACCCTGACCCTGACTCATATCCTAACACTCACCCTAGCTCTAAACATGAGACTAACTTCAAACCGAAACCTAACAGTAAATCTAGCCCTAATTTGAGTCCTAACTCAAACCCTAAAACTAACCCTGACTCTGACTCCTATCCTAAAAATAACTCTAGATCAAATATCACCCTAACCTTAAATATAACACTAACACTAGAAATACCCCTAATCCTAACCCTAAAGCTAACCCTAATTGTAACCCTGGTTCTTACATTACCTGTTGCCCTAGCCCTAGCCCTAACACTAACACAAAAACTAGCCCTAATCTGAGCCCTACACCTAGCTTTAACCCTAACCCTAACCCTAACCCTACCCCTAACACTAGTTCTAACCCTATCCCTAACCCTAAGCAAAGCCCTAACTTTAATGGTAACTCTAGACCTATCCCTAATCCTCAGTATAATCAAATTTCTCACCATACTAATAGTCTTAACACAATACATAGAGTGAATTCTAGGCATAAATTTAGACCTAAGAGCAAACCCATTAGTAACCCTAGCCATAACCCTAACCCTAAACCTAATTCTAGCCTTAGTCTTAAACCTTACTCAAAGCCTAACCCTTACCATGAATATAAACTTAGACCTATACCTTACTCTAAACCCTAACCCTAGCCCTAACCCTGAACTTAACCCTATCCCTAAACCTAGTTCTAAACCTACACCTTACCTAACCCTACACCTAACTGTATTGAAAACCCTAGCCTTAACCCTAACCATAACCCTAAACCTAACCCAAAATCTAACAATAGACCTAACCCTAAAACCAACAGTCGCCATACACCTAATCCTAGCTCAAAACCTAATCCATACCATAAACCTAAACAAAACTGTAGCTTTAACATTAACCCTAAAACTAAAACTAACTCTAAACCTAAACCTAAACTTGCATCTAACCATATCCACTACCCACACCATTATATTAACCCTAATGCAACCCTAGCCCTAACCTAAACCCGAACCCTAAATCTACCATAATCATGTCTCTAGACCTAAGGATGAACCTAATACTCGACCTAACCCTAGCACTAAAACTAGCTCAAACCCTAGGTTTTACCCTAAACATAACCCTAGCCCAAACCCTAAACCCAATCTTAGCCCTAATCCTAACCGTAACCATAGCCCAAACTCTAACTCTAACTCTATCCATTACCCTAAACATAACCCTAAACCAATGCTAAACCTAACCCTAACACTAACCCTAACCCTAAATCTATCCCTAGCCCTGATTCTAACCTGAAGACTTAACCTAGCCCTAACACTCAATCCCTGACGCTTACCCTTAACCTAACCTCAAGAAAATGATAAGCCTAGCCTAACCCTAACACTAAACCTAGCCCTAATCCTAAATTTATAACTAGAATTAACCTTAGCTCTAACCCCACCAATTACCCTAACCCTAACCATAAACATCATGATAACCTCAGCCCTAAACCTAAACCTACTCTAACCCCAACTGTAAACCTAACTCTAGACCTAACCATAAACCTAACCCTTGCTGTAGTCCTAAACCTAGCTCAAACTCTAACAATTATGCTAAACTTAACACTAACCCTAGTACTAAACCTAAACCTAACCCTAACCTTAAACCGAAATCTAAACCTGTCCATTAACTTAACCCTAATGATAACCCTAATCCTAACCCTAGAACTAATCCTAAACCTAACCATATCCTTAACACTAACCCTAGCTCAATCACTAACCCATACCCTAAACCTAACCCTAGCCTTAATTTAACCCTAAACCTAATCCTAACTCTAGCCCTAACCTTAAACATAACCCTAGCCCTAACACTAGCTCTAACCCTATTCATTACCCTAATGATAACCATAAACCTAATGCTAACCCTAGGCCTAACCCTTACCCTATCCATTCCCCTAAACCTAACCTGAGCCCTAAACCTAATGTGAAGCCTAAACTAAAACTTATCCATTATGCTAACCATAACTCAAAACTAATGCTAATTTGAGCCATAACCCTAAACCTCAACCTCACCCAAACCCAAAACACGACTCTATTACAATGCCCCTAGCTCTCAAATTGAACCTCACCCTAAACCTAACTCTTACACTAGACCTAGCCATAAATCTTACCCAAAAAATATCACTTACCATAACTCTAGACCTGATATTAGCCCTAGCCCTAATTCTAGCCATAGCCCTAAAACAAACGCAAGCCCTCATTATAGCCCTAAACCTAGCCTTGATTCTAAACTGAACCCTAACTCTAACCCTATCTCTAATTTTATCCCTTGCCCTAGTTCTGAAACTTGCTATAACCCCATCCATTCCCCCAATCTAAAACTAAATCTAACTCTAGTCTTAACCCTTACACGAATTCTAGACCTGATCCTAATCCTAATTTGCCCTAACCCTACCACTAGCACTAAGAATAACTCTAAATCTCACCCTAGCCCTATTCCTAGATCTAACCCTACCCTTTACCATAACCCTAACACTTGCACTAACGTAAGCCCTAACACTAGCCATCACCCTAACCCTAGAACTAACCAGAACTCTAAGTCCAACCCTAACCCTAAGCCTAAACCTCACATTAACACGAGCCCTAACAATAACACTAATCCTAAAACTAGCCCTAATCAAGTTCAAGCCCTAAAACAAAACCAAGCCATAGCCCTAACCCTAAACCTTAACGTAAACCAAAACCTAACCCTATACCTAGGCATAACCTTAGCCCTAATTCCAGTCCTAACCTAACCCTAAATCTAACTTTGAGCCTGACTCTGACCTTACACTAACCCTGGGTCTAACATCACCCTAAAAGTATACCTAACCCTAAAACTAGAACTAGCCCTAACCATGACCTTAAAAGTAGCCCTAATCATAACTCTAGTTCTTACATTAGCCTTATCCCTAATCCTAGTCCTAACCTAACCCAAAACCTGTCCCTAAACTAAGCCCTACACCTGGTTTGAACACTAACCCTAGCCCTAACCATTACGCTAAAACTTACCCTAGCCCTAAAACTGGCCCTAAACCTAAACCTTACCCTAGATCTAATCCTAACCATAATCCTAGGCCTAACTCTACCTCTAACCCTATCCATTACCCTAAACATAACAAAACCCTAATGCTAACCCTAGCTCTAAACTTAACCTTAATCCTAAACCTAGACCTGACACTAACCCTAACCATCGCACTAGCCCTAACCATAGCTCAAAGTCTAAAACTTACCCTAAACCTAATCCTAATACTAACACTAGTTCTAACCCTAACACTAACCCTAGCCCTAATCCTAACCATAAACCTAGCCCTAAACCTATCCATTACCCTAAACATAAGCCTAACACAGACATAGCTCTAAACATAGCTATAACCCAACCCATTACTCTAAAAGTATTATAAACCTCATGATAACACTAGCCCTAACCCTAAACCTACTCTAACCCTAACTGTAAACTTAACCCTAGTCCTAACCCTAAACCTACACTAACCCTTACTGTAAACCTAATCATAAACATAACCCTTGCCAAAGTCCTAATCCTAGCTCAATCCCTAACAGTTACATTAAAAGTAACACTAACCCTTGTCCTACACCTAAATCTAACCCTATCTATTTAGGCCTTACCCTAAACTTACCGCTAACACTAACCTTATAATTACCTAAACCTAACCTGAACACTAAACCTAACCCTATCAATTACTCTATCTCTAACCCTAACACTAACACTATTGCTAATTCGAACCCTAAAACTAAACCAAAACCTAAACCAAACTCTGAGCAAGACACTGACTCTAATAACACACCTAGCTCTAAACCTGACCCTTAATCTAAACATAACCCTTAAACTACACATAGACATAAAACTAACCCTAACAGTATCCCTAACAATAACCCTAGACCTCACATTAGCACTCTACCTAATTCTGGACTTAAACCTTACACAAACCCGAGCCCTCATCCTAGCCCTAAAACTAGCCTTAATCCTAACCCGAACCCTAACACTAGCCCAAACCCTAATTTCAACCCTCACCCTAGTTCTGAACCTAGGTATAACCACATCATTTTCCCTAACCCTAACCCTAACACTATCACTAACACTAACCCTAGCCCTAACTCTAGGCCTAATCTTAACACTAACCATAGCTCTAATCCTAGTCCTAATTTATTGCTAACTATAAACCTAACTCTAACCCTAGCCCTAAGACTAACCCTAACACTAGCCCTAGACCTATATCTAGTACCAATCTTATCTATTGCCTAACCCTAACACTAGCCCTAACTTTAGTCCTTAAACCTAGCCATAGTCCTAAATCTAGAACTAACCCTAACTTTATACCTAACTCTAAATCTAAACCTAAACCTCACCCTAACACTAGCCCTAACCCTAATTCTAATTTGAAAACTAGCCCTAACCCTAGCCATAGTCCACAAAAAAACTTAGTTATAGCCCTAAACCTAACCCTTAACCTAAACCAAATCCTAATGCTACACCTAGACCTAACCCTATCCCTACAACTAATACTGACCATGACTCTGACCCTAAAACTAACCCTACCTCTAAACATCACCCTAACCCTAAACTTAACCCAAACAAGAAACCTAGCCCTAATCCTAACCCTAAAAATATTCCTAACCATAAAGCTAGTTTTTACATTAGCCACAGCACTAACTCTAACACAAAACCTAGCACTAATCTGAGCCTCAACCCTAGCTTTAACACTATTCCTAACCCTAATGCTAACACTAAACCAAACCCTAGCTCTAAACCTATTCCTTGCCCTAAGCCAAACTCTCCCATAATGCTACCCTAGTTCTAACACTAATCCTTACCTTACACCAAACTCTAACTCTATTACTAGTCCTAACCCTAGACCTCATTCTATCTCTAACCCTAACCCGAAACTTAAGCCTAAACCTTACCCTTATTCTGACACTAACACTAACCTTAGGTCAAAGCCTGACCTTAACACTAAACTGAACCCTTACACTAGCCCTACCAGTAATCCTATACCTTAAACTAACCATAACAATAGCACTACACCTAAACTTAATCCTAAATATAGCCATAACTCTAGTCCTAGTCCTAAACCAAAACCTAGTCCTAGCCCTAAAATAACCATTAACCTAACACAAAGGCTAACCCTAGCACTAGACCTAACCATAGTTCTAATTCTTTCCCTAAACATAAACACAATGCTAACCGAAACACTGATGCTTACCCTAAAACAAACCCTAGCTCTAAACCTTATCCTAACCCTAAACTTAAACCTAACACTAGACATATCTATAACCCTAACACAAAATCAAGCCATAACCATAACCCTAGGTCGTATATTACCCATAGTCCTAACACTAGCCATAAGCCTCACACAAAACCTAACCATAATACAAGCCCTAAACCTAGACCTAAGCATAGCCGAAACCCTAACCCTAGCAAAAACCCTAAACCTAATGCTTTCACTAGCCCTTTCCCTAGCTCAAACTCTAACCCTTACTCTAAACATAACCGTAGCTCGAACCTTAACCCTAAACCTATCCTTAATCCTAAGTGTAACCTTAGCCCAAATCCTAGCTCTAACTTATCCATTACCTTAACATAACCCTAACCCTAATTCTAACACTAGCCCTAACCCTAACCCTAACCCTGACTCTAACCATAGCCGTGATTCTAACCCTAACCCTTGCCCTAACTCTAACCCTAGCTCAATACCTAACACTTACCCTAAACCGAACCCGAACACTAACCCTAGGAGTAATCCAAATCCTAGCCCTAATCCTAACCTTAACCAAACTTTAACACTAGCATTAAACCAAATCATTACTCTAAACATAAGCCTAAACCAAATGCTAACCCAAGGCCTAACCCTAACCCTATCCAGAACACTAACTGTATACATTACTCTAAACCTACCCTGAACTGTAAACTTAACTCTATCCATTACTCTAACCCTAAACATAACCCTAATGCTAATTTGAGCAAATATCCTTAAACCTTAACACAAACCAAACCCTAACCCATACTCTGACCCTAGTAATAACCTAGCTCTCTACCTGACCCCTACATTAAACCTAACCCTAGACCTAGGCATAAACCTATCCCTAACACTATCCATAAACATAACCCTAGACCTGACATTATCCCTAGCCCTAATCCTAGCCCTAAACCTAACATAAACCCTAGCCCTCATTGTAGCCCAAATCCTAGATTTAATCCTGACCTGAACCCGAACCCTAGTCCTATACCTAAATATAAGTCTGGCCCTAGCACTAAACCTAGCTATATAACCCCATCCCTTCCCCTAAAACTAACCCTAACACTAGCCCTAAACATAGGCCTAACCCTTACTTTAATCATAGCTCTAATCCTAGCCCTATATGAACCATAAACTTAACCCTATCCCTAAACCTAGCCCTAAGACTAACTCTAACTCACACTGTAGACCTATATCTATTTATAACCCTATTCATTACCATAACCCTCACAGTAACCCTAACCTGGGCCCTAACCCTAGCCATAGCCCTAACCCTAGATCTAACCATAACTCTAAATCTAACCCTAATCTTAAGCCTAAACCTCATTCAACAACGAGCTCTAACAATGTTGATAATCCTAAAACTAGCCCTAATCCAAACCCTAGCCCTAAAACAAAATCTAGCCATTGCTCTAACACTAAACCTTAACATAAACCAAACCCTAACCAATAACTAGCCATAACCCAAGCTGTAATTTGAATCCTAGGCCAAAAACTAACCCTCACCCTGCTCATATCCAAACACAAACCCTAGCTCTAAATATCACCCTAACCCTAAAACTAATGCTAACACTAGACCTAGCCAAAACCCTAACCATAAAACTAATCCTAATCATAACCCTAGTTCTTACATTGGCCTTAGACAAATCCTACCCCTAACTCTAACACAAAAATAGCCCTAATCCGAGCCCTAACAGTAGATTTAACCCAAATCCTAACTCTAAAACTAGACCTAACCCTAACCCTAATCCTGGCCCTAACCCTAGGTCTAACCCTATCCATTACCCTAAGCCAAACCCTATTCATAATTCTAACTGTAGTCCTAATCCTAATCCTTAGCCAAACCCAAACAATAATCCTATTACTAGTCCTAACACTAGCCCTCATTCTACATCTAGACCTAACAAAAAACCTCACCCTAACCTGACCCTAAACTAATTATAGGTCTAAACCTGACCCTAAATCAAAACTGAAACCTGAAACTAGCCCTACCAGTAAACTTATATCTAAACCTTGCCCTAACACTAGCCACAGACCTAAACCTAATCCTAAATATAGCTATTACTCTAGCCCTTGATCTAAACAAAATCTTAGTGCTAGCCCTAACAATAACCCTTAACCTAAACCAAACACTAACCTTACCAATAGACCTAACCCTAGTCCTATTCTGGCTTTCATCCTAACCCTAACTTTAACCTGAGCACTGGCCCTTACACTGATATTAAACCAATCTCTAAACCTGACCCAAACCAACAGCTAAACCTAACACTAGACCTAGCTATAACCCTAATTCTAAAACTAGCTCTAATCAGAACCCTAGACTTTACATTACACATAGCACTAACCGTAGGCCTAAACCTAACACAAACCTTAAATAACCCTAACCTTAATCAAGGCCTAAACCTACCCAAAGCATAACCCTCACCCTAACACTAACCCTAACCCTGGTCCTAACCCTAAACCTGGTCCTAACCCTAACCCTCACCTTAGTCCTAACCCTAGCTCAAAGCCTAACCCTTAGCCTAAAACTAACCCTAGCACTATCCCGAAGCATAAGCCTAACTGTAGCTCTAATCCTAACGTTAACCATAGACCTAATGCTAGCTCTAACCCTAGCCATTAACCTAACTCTCACGCTTACCCTATTATAACTCTATCCTTAATCCTAACCGAAAACTTAATGCTGACCCTAGCTCTAAAGACCACCCTAAACTTAAACCAAACCCTAACAGTAACCCTAGCCCTAATTCAAGTCATAACCCTAATCTTAAAGCTAATCCTGACCCTTACTGATATCCTAACAGTCACCCTAGCTCTAAACACAGCCCTCACCTTAAACTGAACACTAACAGTAAGCCTAGCCCTTATTTGAGTCCTAAACTTAACCCTAAAACTAACCCTGATGTTGACTCATATCCTAACAATAACCCTAGCTCTAAATATTACCCTAAACTAAAACCTAAACCTAACACTAGACCTACCACTAACCCTAACCCTAAACCTAACCTTAATTGTAACCCTGGCTCTTACATTAGCCAATGCCCAAATCTAACCTTAACCCTAACACAAAAACTAACCCTAATCCGAGTTCTAAATCTATATTTAATCCTAATTCTAACCATAATTCTAGCATTAACCCTAGTTCTACTGCTATCCCTTAACCAAAAAAAAAAAAAAAAACCTTAACCCTAATGGTAACCCTAGACCTATCCTTAATCCTTAGGCTAACCAAAACTCTAACCCTATTAATAATCCTAGACCTAGCCCTCATTCTACTCTAACCCCCAAACCCTAATGCTATCCCTGACCCTTACTCTCACCCTAACACTAGCCCTAGCTCTAAAACTGACCCTAACTCTAGACCAAACCCTAACACTAGGCCTAGACCTAAACAAAATCCTAAATCTAGTATTAACTCTTACCCTAGACCTAAACATAAACATAGCCCTAGCCCTAACAATAATCCTTAACATAACTCAAACACTACCCCTAACCCTAAAAGTAGTCGGATTTCTGGCTGTAACCCTAAAACTAACTCTATTTCTAAATCTGACCCTACCCGAAAGTCTAAACCTAACACCAGACCTAGCCATAATCATAACCCTACAAATAGCCCTCAACATAACCCTAGCTCGTACATTACCCATAGCCCTAACCCTAAGCCTAAACCTAACACAAAACCTAGAGCTAATCATAGGCCTAAATCAAGCCTTAAGCATAACCCTAACACTAAACCTAGCCCTAACCCTAATCTAACCTTTCCTTAGTCCTAATCCTAGCTCAAAGCCTAAACATTACTGTAAACATAAACGTACACCTATCCCTCAATCTAACCCTAACGCTAGCCCTAATCCCAACTTTAACTTTAGCCCTAACCCTAGCTCTAAACCTACCCATTACTCTAAACCTAAACCTAACATTATTGATAATCCTAGGCTTAATGCTAAACCTAAACCTAACTGGAAAACGAACCCTACACCTAAACTTAAACCTCACACTTGCCATAGACCTAACCCTATCTCAAACCTTAACCCTACCATAAAGATAAACATATCCATAGCCTTAACTCTAAGCCTAAGCCTAAATCTAACATTAAACATAGCCCTAAATCTACATCTAATCGTATACATTACCCTAAACTAACCCTATCCCTATTGTTGAGAGCCAAAGCCGAAGGGGCCACAGCCGAAGGGGCCACAGCAAACTTCCAGCTGTCAGCAAACTTCCAGCTGCCGGCTGATGATTGGCTCACAGCGGCCCCAGCAACATCTAGCTGCTTGGCTCCTCTGCGGTGATGCTCAATGGGCTGTTTCCCTGCCCTTTCAGACCACGGAGCTGCTCATTGGGGGACTTTTTTGGCTCCGCCCACGTGACGCAGCCAATCGGCCTCAAGAGCAGGAGGATTGTGGGAGGTGGAGAGAGAGGCTGGGGTTGGAGAGAGAGGCTTGTGGAAAGCCGGTGGTGGCAGTTGGGGCTCTGAGGGTTTTTCCTGAGGGGCTGTTTTGTTTGGCATGTGTGGTTCTAAAAATAAACTTAGTTTCTTTTGACAAGTGGCTCCTGATTGTGCCCAGCCAGACTGCGGCATTTGGTGGCTCACATGGGGAGCGACTGAGGGTAAGTGATAAGGTAAACTGCTAGCCCCTGAGGGCAGGGCGAGAGGATGGGTAGCCATTTTAAGATTCCTCTTTTGTTTTGCTTCACTTTTGTTTTAAGTTCCCTGTACCTGGAGATGAGTGAGACGGAAGAAAAACCGCTCACATCTGAGGAAAAACTATTTGCATCTGAGGAACAGATAGGGAGAAAGGTTATAATGATTTTTTGTTGTTCCATTTTTATTTCATTCTATCTCGGTTTTGTTTGGTGTTATCTTGTTGGGTTGTATTATAATAGAAATATGGGATCAGAAATTAGTAAAAAACAAACCGAAAGAGTGTTAAGTAAATTGTTAGAGGAAGGAGGCATCCCAGTAAAATCAAGAGCAGTCAGGGCATACATTGATACAATACAAAAATGTAGCCCATGGCTTTTTAAGGAGGAGGTGTTAAATATATCACAATTGCAACCATCATGGTGAAGATTTAAAAAGAATAGAAAAGAAAAGCCCAGGGACTCTGCCAGTTGGCACATTGCCATTGTGAATGTTCCTATCTTGTTTGCTTAGTTCAAAGCCTTCAGTTCAGACAATGGTAGAGGAAGGAGAAGACATATTGATTCAAGTAAAAGAGAAGGTCTCTCAAGTTAGTCAGACAGAGGAAATGATTCAAGTAAAAGAGAAGGTCTCTCAAGTTAGTCAGACAGAGGAAAAGATTCAAGTAAAAGAGAAGTCCTCTCAAGCTAGTCAGACAGAGAAAGAAAGTGTAAAACAGAAAAAGCCATCAGGGGGAAAATTACAACAGGAGACTGCTACTAACACCTTTCTATCACCAGAGGACATAAGTGTCCAACTAACAAGGCCACCTCCATATGCTGGGAGGCCCCCAATCCCCACAGTTGATAGTTGGGATCCTGAGACAAGATCTCAAATATTAACATGCCCTGTATTTGAGGCAGGAGGGCAGCGAGTTTACAATGTTTTAAATTTCAAAACAGTGAAGCAGCTAAAAGAGGCTGTAACAACCTATGGTCCTCAAGCACCCTTCACTGTAAGCATGGTCGAATCCATTAACAACTTGAACATGACGCCAGCAGATTGGGCTAATATGTGTAAAGCTGTGCTAAATGGAGGAGAATACCTGTTATGGAAGGTTGCCAATGAGGAATTTTGCAAGGAGACGGCTAGGCGAAATGCAGCAGCTGGTTATCCTCAGAGAAATCTAGATATGTTGTTAGGAAAGGGACCTTATGAAAATCAGCAGCAACAAATTGCATATGATCCTGGTGTATATGCACAAATTGCTGTAGATGCAATTAATGCATGGAAGACTTTACAAGGACATGGAGGTTTACAAGGTCAATTATCTAAGGTAATACAAGGAGCTAATGAACCTTATGCTGAATTTGTAGATAGGCTTATTCAAACAGCTACCAGAGTTTTTTGGAATACAGAACAAGCAATGCCATTACTAAAACACCTGGCTTATGAGCAAGTGAATCGTTGTTGCAGAGATATCATTAGACCATGGAAGCATGAAGATTTAAACACATATATTAAATTATGTAGAGACATTAATGAACAAGAGCAAGTCGTGGCAGCTGCAGTAAAACAGGCTTTAGATGCCAGAGACATTAATGAACAAGGGCAAATTGTGGCAGCTGCAGTAAAACAGGCTTTAGATGCCAGGCCAAGAACATGCTACAATTGTGAACAAACAGGACATTTTAAAAGGAATTGCCCCATTGGAGGAGGGTTTAACAAAACTAGGTACCAAAGGAGTAGAATACCAGGTATTTCCCATGATGCCATAGAGGGAGACATTGGGCTAATGAATGCCGTTCTCAAACCACCATAGAGGGTACTCCATTATCAAAAAATGAACAAGGACCAGGTGTTTATCCACGATATCATGGAGAAAGGCATCAGGCTCCATTGCCAAAAAATGGACAGGGGGGCCCAATGCTCCGGGGCCCAAAACCACAAATATACGGAGCACTGGAGGAACCCAGCAAACCCATCAGGGTAGTGCCCAGGACACATTGTCCATCAGATTCCTCATCAGACAAACCAGAGGGAGCGCAGGGTTGGACATATGCGCCTCCACCAGAGCAGTACTAACTCCAGAGATGGGACTTCAAATCATTCCCACAGGGTTGCAAGGACCTCTTCCCAAAGGAAGAGTAGGCTTATTATTGGGACGCAGCTCTTCTACACTAAAAGGACTTATGATAAGTCCTGGGGTAATTGATCCCGATTATGAAGGTGAAATAAAAATTATAGCCAGTTCTCCAAAGGGTATATCAGTAATTTCACCAGGAGATAGAATAGCACAGTTACTAATAATACCCAGCCTACATGATAAATTTTCCAGTTGTAATGTAGAAATAGGTTCCAAGGGATTAGGCTCCACAGGTGTAGATTGGGCTATGCTGTCTTTAAATTTAGATTCTCGCCCCATGCTAAAACTAAATATTCAAGGACATGAATTTAATGGACTACTGGATACAGGTGCAGCCTTAGCATCATCTCTCGTCAAGAATGGCCAAAACATTGGCCATTACAACAAGCCACTCAAATGCTTCGAGGCCTACGAGTGGTGACTAATCCCCATATAAGTGCAATGGTATTAGATTGGAAGGATCCTGAAGGATGTGAAGGAACTATACAGCCATATGTATTGGATCATCTTCCCGTAAATTTATGGGGACGAGATGTCCTAGACCAATTAGGTTTGACATTAACAAATAACATCAACCAAAGTGCACACACTATTATGACTAGATAAGGTTTTAGGAAAGGAAAAAGATTAGCAAAAAAAGAAAAAGGTATAGCAGCACCAATACAAATAGATCAAGGAACAGACAGACATGGATTGGATTTTCAGAAAGGGCCACTGAGACAATAAAAATTACTTGGAAATCAGAAAGACCACTATGGGTTCTTCAGTGGCCCCTGACTAAAGAAAAGATACAAGCAGCCCATGACCTGGTCAAACAACAATTAGCGGAAGGACATATACAACCTTCTGTATCTCCCCATAATACTCCCATTTTTGTCATCAAAAAGAAATCTGGTAAATGGAGATTATTGCAAGTTTTAAGAGCCATTAATAATGAGATGGTTATTATGGGACCTGCTCAATCAGGGATTCCTCAGTTGTCTGCTTTGCCAAAAACCTGGTATGTTTTAGTTATAGATATTAAAGATTATTTTTTTTTTCAATTCCGATTCATCCTGAGGATAGTCCACGTTTTGCATTTACTATCCCTGCACTGAATCATGAAGGTCCTGATCAGAGATATGAATGGAAAGTACTCCCTCAAGGGACGGCTAACAGCCCAACTATGTGTCAAATTTATGTTAACAAAGTAATCCAGCCACTTAGAAATCAAAATCCTGAACTACAAATATTTCACTATATGGATGATGTATTATTGGCACACAAAACTAAAAACACATTGCTAGAATGTTATGCCACACTTACAAACTTATTAAAAAATTATAATCTAGAGATAGCAATAGATAAAGTACAATTAAATTTTCCAATTAATTATTTAGGAGTTCTATTATCCTCAACCATAGTCCATCCACCAAAAATTCAAATACGAGTAGATCAACTCAAATCACTTAATGACTTTCAAAAGTTATTAGGAGACATAAATTGGATAAGGCCTTATTTAGGTATACCAACAGGAGATTTGGAACCTTTATTTGATATAGTAAAAGGTCCATCAGATCCAAATTCACCCCACATGTTAACTCCTAAAGCAAGAAATGCATTAAAAATTATTGAAACATATATGGAAAATATATATTTGGATAGAATTGATATAAGTTTGGCTTTATTATTTATTATACTACCAACAAAAAATATTCCTACAGGAGTATTTTGGCAAGAAGGTCCATTATTATGGATACATTTATCTTATTCTCTTAACACTATTCTTACTAGGTATCCTGAGGCTGTAGGACAATTAATACTCAAAGGAATAAAAGCAGCGAAGGGAGTGTTTGGAATTTCTCCCAATAAAATTATTACTCCATATACTATGGATCAAATTGATGAGTTAGCTAATGAGTTAAATACTTGGGCAATAATCATGTGTAAACCTAATGTTACATTTGATAATCATTTACCGTCTAATCCTTTGTTGTCTTTTTGGTCTAAACATTCTGTAGTTTTTCCTAAAATGACAAGAAAAACACCTATCATGAATGCTCCAAATATATTCACTGATGGTTCAAATAATGGTACAGCAGCAATAGTTACACCTGATCAAACTTTTACATTTTTAGTACCCAAACAATCAGCTCAAAAGGTAGAGCTTAATGCAGTATTACAACCTTTTGTGATGTTTAAAGATTCTGTATTTATTTTCCGATAGTCAGTATATAGTTAACGCTAGAGTATCCCTTGAAGATGCTGGTAGGATTTCCCCTTCCTCTACTGTTTTCTATTTGCTTTCCACTATACAAAGTCTAATCTGGGACAGAGAAGATCCATTCTTTATAGGACATATTAGGGCACATACAGGATTGCCTGGAGCCCTTAGTTTGGGCAATGATTTAGCAGATAAAACTACTCATGACATACATATTTTCTCTGCACTTGAAGAAGCTATAAATTTTCACAAACGGTTCCATGTCAATGCTAATACTTTACAAAAGCGTTTTAAAATAACTAAGGAACAAGCTAGACAAATAATAAAACAATGTCAAAATTGTGTGACCTTTTTACCACAAGTTAAACTTGGAGTCAATCCTAGAGGATTGATACCTAACCATATTTGGCAGATGGACGTCACGCACTTGCCAGAATTTGGAAAATTAAAATATTTGCATATTACAGTTGATATTACTTCTGGATTTTTGATGGGCTCCCTTCATGCTGGAGAAAAATCTAAAGATGTTATACCTCATTGCTTACTAAATTTTGCCACTGTGGGCGTTCCAAAACAGTTAAAAACAGATAATGCCCCTGGTTATCCTTCTACCTCTTTTAAACAATTTTGCTCAACATTTGGCATTACTCATATAACAGGAATCCCATACAATCCACAGGGGCAAGGCATAGTTGAAAGATCTCATCAAACTATTAAAATGTACTTATTAAAGCAAAAAGACGGAATTGGGAAGGTGTATATATTCCCCAAAAATAAACTTAAAATAACCCTTTTTACTCTAAACTTTTTAAATTTGGATTCATCAGGACTTAGTGCTGCGGAAAGGCATATGTGTCCAAAAAATGTGCATAAACCCAAGGTACTTTGGAAGGATATTCTAACAGGACAATGGAAAGGTCCTGACCCAGTGATTGTCTGGAGTCAGGGGTCTGTTCCTGTGTTTCCACAGGGAGAACAGCAGCCGATTTGGATTCCAGAGAGATTAACCAAGGTCCTGACCCAGTGATTGTCTGGAGTCGGGGGCCTGTTTGTGTGATTCCACAGGGAGAACAGCAGCAGATTTGGATTCCAGAGAGATTAACTAAAGCAATTTCTACAGACCAAAAAGAGGATGATTTGACTCAAGTCCATAACAGCTGATATCCAAACTCCAGTTTGGCTATCCTTACATCTCCAATAGAACCAGGATGCTTTTTTCAATATCAATTTTATTATTGCCCTTTCCCACATTCTATTTTGTTTTTTGAGCTCATACAGACCTAGGTTAATGTTTTGCTGATCAGTTCTATTTTTTGACTATAGAGGTTTTAAACATTGCAATGGAAATTTCATTTGTAAAAAGTGATAAGGCCTTTACTATTATGTTATGTGTTGTATGTATTATATGTGTGCACACTTGTGTTTTGTGTTATATGTTTGAATGTACGTATGTTCATATATCATATATGATGAGCGCTCATGAAAAAATGGATCCATATATATATTTTTTTTTATTCACATGATTTTAATGGTTTTATTTAATTTGGGTAAACAACTGTTGAGGATTGTTTTAATATGTAAACAAAAAAGGAGGTTAACAGATCTGTTTGTTTACGTTCACCTTTCCTTTTCATTATACTTAATAATTCTCTTAAAGACAATGTATATTGTTAAGAAAATTGTTTTCTTTTAGTGCCTTCTGTAATGTTACATAATTTTTTCTTTAGCCATTTTTGCCAGAATTCCTATCTTCATCCCAGTGCCGGTGAAGACAATGTAAATTGTTAAGAAAATTGTTTTCTTTTAGTGCCTTCTGTAATATTACATAATTTTTTCTTTAGCCATTATTGCCAGAATTCCTATTTTCATCCCAGTGCTGGTGAAGTCAAAGATAAAACCAATCTACAGCTTCTGCAATAGCCATCACTTAACTGCTTGCAGAACTTGCCTGGACACATTGTGAGCTCACCTGTATGCATTGTGAACTATCTGTTGGTGCAGCGACTTGTGGTAGTGTTGGGGTATTTTTGCTGATGATGTCATTGGTGGTACAATTTTTCCAAAAGGAGCCGTCAATTGGCTTGGTGTATCTTCCTCCCTTCTGCTTGTCATGATAATCCAGCTTAAATTTGGGGGCCAACAGAGGTGAGGCTAAGAACCTCACCCCCCCACTGGTACAAAGACCTCTCCACAGGTGTGGCTGTACTGGACCGGTAGTCAGTGACGGGTAAGATCCAAATACAATGGTACCAACCTAACGGGTAAGGACCATATGTCCTATTGGACAACGTAAGGCAGGCATGGTCCCTAAGCCACATGCTTTTTGTTTAAAGAGAGAGGGGGAGATGTTGAGAGCCACAGCCGAAGGGGCCACAGCCGAAGGGGCCCCAGCAAACTTCCAGCTGCAGGCTGATGATTGGCTCACAGCAGCCCCAGCAACATCTAGCTGATTGGCTCCTCTGTGGTGATGCTCATTGTGCTGTTTCCCTGCCCTTTCAGACCACGGAGCTGCTCATTGGGGGACTTTTTTGGCTCCGCCCACATGACCCAGCCAATTGGCCTCAAGAGCAGGAGGATTGTGGGAGGTGGAGAGAGAGGCTGGGGTTGGAGAGAGAGGCTTGTGGAAAGCCGGTGGTGGCTGTTGGGGCTCTGAGGGTTTTTCCTGAGAGGCTGTTTTGTTTGGCGTCTGTGGTTCTAAAAATAAACTTAGTTTCTTTTGACAAGTGGCTCCTGATTGTGCCCAGCCAGACTGCGGCACCCTATGATGTCACTAGGCCTAATCCTAACCCTAACCCTATGAGTACTATAATCTTATCCCTAGAAGTAACCCTAAACCTAACCCTCACCCTAGTCCTAACCGTAGCTCAAATCCTAACCCTTATGCTAAACAAAAATCTAAGCCTAACTCTAGTTTTATTCCTAAACCTTACCTTAATTCAAGACCTATTCCTAACAATAAACTTAGCCCCAAACTTAGCTCTAATCCTATGCATTATACTAACCATAACCCTTAACCTAATGCAAACCCTAGACCTAACCTTAACCCTATCACTAACCCTAACCCTATCAATTACCCTAAACCTAATGTGAACTCTAAACAAAACCCTATCATTACCTTAACCCACACCCTAGTGCCAATTCAAGCAAACTCTAAAAGTGACCCTTACTCTAATAAATCTCGTATCTCTAAAGCTGATTTTGTCACTAAACCTAACCCTTACACTAGATCTATCCATAATTCGAATCCTAAAACTATTCCCAATCGTAAGCTTAGACTTGGCATTAGCCATAGCCCTAAACCTAACACAAACCCCAGCCCTTATCCTAGCCCTAAACCTAGCCTTAATCCTAACCCTAAACCTAACTTTAGGCTTAACCCTAAAACTAACCCTAGCCCTAATCTTAGCCCTAATTTAGTCCCATTCCTGACCCTATCCCTAACCCTAGCCCTAAGACTAACTCTAACTTTCACCCTATCATTATCCCTAGTCCTAATCCTATTCTTTACCAGAACTCTAATCCTAGCCCTAACCCTAGCCCTAACCCTAACCTTATCATTAGATCTAGCCCTAACCTAGATCTAATTTTAACTCTAAATTAAACTTTAACCCTAAGACTAACACTAACCCTAATCCTAAATCTCAATCTAACTTTAACCCTAGCCCTAAAACAAAACTGAGCCATAGCCCTAATCCTAACCCTTAATTTAAACCAAACCCTAACCCTAAATTTAGCTCTAATTCCAGATTTAAGCTGAAAATTAGAAATAACACTGACCCTGACTCTGACCATAATACTAACCCTAGTCTAAACATTACCCTAAACATAACATTAGACCTACCACTAAACCTAACTCTAAATTTAATCCTAATTGTTACCCTGGTACTTACATTAGGCTTACCCCTAACCCTAGAACTAACTTAACCCAAAACCTAGCCCTAATCCATGCCCTAACTTGAATTTTAACCCTAACCCTAATCCTAAACCTAGCCCTAAAAAACCCACAACCCTAGCCCTAACCCTAGCTCTAACCCTATCTATTGCTGTAACCATAACCCTATGCCTAAACGTAACCCTATCCCTAATCCTAAACCTATGCATTATTCTAAACCAAACTGAAACCCTAAACCTCACCCTATCATTACACTAGCACTAACCATAATGCTAAATTGAGCCCTAACTTTAAACCTTTACCTATCCCAAACTTTTAACCCAGACCTTGACCTAATAATACCTCTAGCTCTAAACCTGACCCTAACTGTAAACCTAACCCTTACATTATATGTAGCCATAAACCTAAGCCTAAAACTATCTTTAGCCATAACCCTAGATCTAATATTAGCCCTAGCCCTAATCCTAACCCTAAAACTAAAATAAACCATAGTCCTCATCCTAGCCCCAAACCTAGCCTTAATCATAACCCTAACCCTAACCATAGCCCTAACCCTAATTCTAACCCTCACCCTTTCTCTAAACCTAGCTATAACACCATTCCTTACCCTAAACTTAACCCTAACCCTAACCCTAAACCTACAGCTAGGCCTAAGGTGAACATAACCCTAGCCCTAATTCTAGCCCTAATTTAAACATATCTTTAACCCTAAACCAAACTCTAGCCCTAAGACTAACTCTAACTCTCACACTAGCCCTATCCCTACTTCTAAACCTATCCTAACACTATCAATAAACTTAGCCAAAACCATTGCCTAATCTTTATTCCAAGTCCTAACCCTAGATCTAAACCTAACTCTAAATCTAACCCTAACCCTAAGCCTAAGCGTAACATTAACACTAGCCCTAGCCCTAACACTAATCATAAACTAGCCCTAAAACTAACCCTTGCAGTAAAACAAAATATAACAATAGCCCTAACCCTAAACCTCAATGAAAACCAAACCTGACTCATATCCTAACACTCACCCTAGCTCTAAACATGAGACTAACTTCAAACTGAAACCTAACAGTAAATCTAGCCCTAATTTGAGTCCTAACTCAAACCCTAAAACTAACCCTGAC
Organism: Marmota flaviventris; assembly: GCF_047511675.1. Lineage (NCBI taxonomy): Eukaryota > Metazoa > Chordata > Mammalia > Rodentia > Sciuridae > Marmota > Marmota flaviventris. The sequence goes on along the minus strand of NC_092510.1, from coordinate 10,455,271 downwards.
TCTGACTCCTATCCTAAAAATAACTCTTGCTCTAAATATCACCTTTTTTCAATACTAGAACTACCCCTAACCCTAACGCTAAAGCTAACCCTAATTGTAACCCTGGTTCTTACATTACCTGTTGCCCTAGCCCTAGCCCTAACACTAACACAAAAGCTAGCCCTAATCTGAGCCCTACACCTAGGTTTAACCCTAACCCTGACCTACCCCTAACACTAGTTCTAACCCTTTCCCTAACCCTAAGCAAAACCCTAACTTTAATGGTAACTCTAGACCTATCCCTTATCCTATGTGTGTAAATGGAAATGGAGCTGGAAAACCAACAGCGTTGGTGCTAGCTACTTCAAACCTCACACACTCAATCAGTTTTCTATGGGCATTCTTTTGTTTATTCCTTATAAAAGTAGCCTTGAGCTGAAGCATGCAAAGCAACTTTATGTGGGAGCACATTACGAGAATACAGGGAAATATGCATGTACTGAACTACCTCCCCAATTATTTGGTCATATTTCTTTGATATTGTGAAAGATTCATCTGTTAGCCTACACAATTTGGCTCCCCTATGTGGGACTTCTAGGATCAAAGGGACTCTAAACAGTTTAAGATTAGTGTTAGGGTTAGTACTATGACTAGGATTAGACTTGTGTTAAGGTAAGAGTTAGTTTTGTTCTCAAATTTATATGATACTGTGCAGGATTCCTCTTTATTTTATTTTGGCTATACTCCAAAATTTGGGGGATCCTACATAATGGGTTTGTCTTAAGGAACAGTTTCAATTTTCATGTTTATCTTATTTTTGCCCTGGAGGGGTGAATGGAAAGGAAGCTGGAAATCAAACAGGGTTTGGGCTAGCTGCTTGAAACTTCACAGACTCCATCAATTTTCAGTGAGCACAATCTGGTGTTTGCCGTGGAAATAGCCCTAACATGAAGTAGAAATTAACAGCTTTATCTCTGAGTGCTTCAAGAACAAGCAGAATGCCCATATACTGAAAGAGCTTGATTTTTTTTTTTTTTTGGTTGGATTAATTTGATACTGTACAGGTTTCATCCTTCACCTAGCCTTAGTAGGCTCCCCAAGTTTGGTCCTTTAAGGTTCAATGGTTCAGTGTCAGTGACAGTTTTAAGTTTTAGGTTTCACTTCATTACGGAATATATGTGTGAATGCAATGGAGCTGGAATTCAAACAGGGTTGCTGCTAGCTGAATGAAACTTCACACACTCAATCAGCTTTCAGTGGGCACTCTTTGGTTTTTCTTTCTGAAAGTACCTTAAGCTGAAGCATAAAAACAATTTATTCATGTGCACTTTAAGAAAACAAACAGTGAAATATGAATGTACTAAAATACCTCCCCCAATTTTTCATCAAATTTCTTTGATACTGCACAAGATTCATCTGTTAAGTTGTGCTGCTAGGCTCCCCAAGTTTGGGACTTCTATGACCCTAGGTACTCTAAACAGGTTAGACTTAGGTTAGGGTTGGGTTAGATCTAGTGTTAGAGTTAGAGTGAGTTTTGTTCAAATTCATTTGATACTTGGCATAATTTGTCTTTTGTCTATCCTTACTATTTTCTCCAGATTTGGGCCTTGTCCCTTCAATGGTTTGCTGTCAGGAACAGTTTGTACTTTAAGGTTTCCTTCATTTTGACCTATATGGGTAAATGCAAATGGAACTTGAAATCACACAGGGTTGGTGCTCACTGCTTAAAACTGCACACACTCAATCAGTTCTATGTGGGCACTCTGTTTTTTTTTTTTTTTTCCTTGTGAAACTTTCCCAAAGATGAAGCATGCAAAAACATCTTTATCCAGAAAACAGGGAAATATACTTGTACTGAAATACCTCCTCAATTATTTGGTCAGATTTCTTTAATACTGCACAGGATTCATCTGTTAGCTTTCCCCACTAAGCTCCATCAATTTTTGGCTTCTATAATAAAAGGTCCTCTAAACAGATGAGGGTTATAGTAAGGGCTAGGTTTAAATCTAGTGTTAGGGTTAGAGTCAGTTTTGTTCATGTATCTTTGATACTGGGCAGGATTCAACTTTTATCTAGCCTCAGAATGTCCCCTGGTTTGGGCCTTCTTGGTTCAATGGTTCACTGTCAGGTACAGTGTGTATTTTAAGGTTTCACTTTATTTTGAACTATTTGGTTGAAGAGAAATGGAGCACAAAATCAAACAGGTTTGGTGCTAGCTGCTTGAAACTGTACACACTCAATCAGTTCTCTGTGGGCACTCTCTGTTTTTTTTTCCTTGTGAATGTTGCCATCAGCTGAAACATGCAAAGCAACTTTATCCCAGAGCACTTTTGGAGAAATCAAGGAAATATGCATGTACTGAAACTCTTCCCCCAATGATTTGCTCAGATTTCTTTGATACTGTGCATGATTCATATGTTAGCTTGCCTCACTAGGCTCCCTTATTTAGGGACTTCTATGATCAAAAGTTCTCTAAACAGGCTAGGGTGAGCTTTAGGGTTAGGATTAAAAATAGATCTAGTGTTAGGTTTACAGTAGTTTGGTTCAAATTTCTTTGATCCTAGGCAGGATTGATCTTTTACCTAGCCTTACTATGTTCCTTGGGTTTGGGCGTTCTAGGTTCACTGGTTTGCTGTCAGTATTTCAGTTTTTATTTTAAGGTTTCACTTCATTTTGACCTATATGGGTAAATGGAAATGGAGCTGGAAATCAAACAGGGTTTTTGCTAGCTGCTTAAAACTTCACACACTCAATCAGTTCTCTGTGAGGACACTCTGGTTTTATCCATTTGAAATTATCCCCAAGATGAAGCATGCAAGAACAACACTATGTGAGAGCATTTTAGGAGATAACAGGAAAATATGCATATACTGAACTACCTCCCCCAATCATTTGGTCAGATTTCTTTGATACTGTGCAAGATTAATCTGTTAGCTTTCCCCACTAGGCTCCTAAAATTTGAGACTTCTATGATCAAAGATTCTCTAAACAGGTTAGGATAGAGTTAGGTCTAGGTTTAGGGTTAGAGTTTGTCTTGTTCAAATTTCTTTGATACTGGGCAGGATACATTTTTACCTAGCCTTACTATGTTCCCAGGTTTTGGCCTTCTCAGTTCAAATTTTTGCTGACAGGAACAATTTATATTTTATGGATTCACTTCATTTTGACCTACATTAGGGAGAGGGTTAGAATAAGGATTAGAACAAGGGTTAGTGTTTATATTAGGATTAATGATAGGTTTAGGGCTAGGGTTTCTGTTATATTCAGGGCTAGAACTAGGGCTAGGGCTAATGTCAAGCCTAGGGTTATGATTAAGGATAGATTTAGGGTTAGGTTATGGCTAGGTATAGTTTCAGAGCTATGTTTAGGGTAAGAGTCAGGTTTAAAGTTAGGGGTACTCTTAGGTTTAGGGTCAGGGTTAGCATTTGGTTTTGGTCAAAGTTGAAGTTTAGGGTAATGGATAGGGTTATGTTTAGGTTTCAGTTAAGGTTTAGGGTAATGGATGGGTTAGGTTTAGCAATACAGTTAAGGTTAGCATTAGGTTAGTATTATGTTTAGTATAATGGATAGATTTAGAGCTAGGGTTAGGGCAAGGTTATGGTTTGGATTAAGTTTAAAATTAGAGATAGGTTTAGGGATAGGGCTAGTGTTTGGTTTTAAGGTAAGTGTTAGGTTTAGGGCTAGGTTTATGGTTAGGTTAGGGTAAGAGTTACTGTAGTGGCTAGGGTGAGGTTTAGGTTTACGTTCAGGTCTTGTGATATTTTTATGGTTAGGGTTTGGTTTAGGGTTCAGATTATGTCTAGAGATTTCATTACAGTTAGGGTTTAGTTTAGGGTAATGGATAATCTTAGCTTTATTTTTAGGGTTAGGGTTAGGGTTAGGTTTTGGATTATGCCTAGTCTTAGGATTAGGTTTAATTTATGGCTTAATATTTCCGCTAATTTTAGGGCTATGGTGAGGTTTAGGTTTATGGTTATGTCCTGGGATACGTTTATGGTTAAAATTAGTTTTAGTGTTAGGAATTTGGTTATAATTAGGGTAATTGATAGGGTTAGAACTAAAGTTTGAGCTATGATTAAGGTTAGGATAAGAGCTAGAATTATGGTTTAGGATACGTCTAGGGTAATGTTTAGTGTAAGGGTTTGGCTTTGAGCTAGGGTTAGGTCTAAGGCAAGTGTAAGTGTCAGGGTTAGTGTTAGGCCTAGGGTAAGAGTTCGGGTTATGCTTAGGTCTAAGTTTAGGCCTAGGATTATTGATAGATTTTTTGTTAGGTTTAGGGCTAGGGTTGGGACTATAGTTATGGTTAGGGCTATTGTTAGGGTTAAGATCAGGGTTAAAATAGGGTTAGGGCTAGGGTTATATTTAGGGCTAGTATTAGGGTTAGGGTTATGGCTAGGTCTAGTGTTAGGACTAGATTTTGGGTTAGGGTCAGGTTTAGAGATAGGTTAAAGTTAGGGTCAGGGTCAGTTTTCCGGATAGGATTAGGGTTTGGGTTACAACCAGATTAAGACTTGTGTTAGGTCTATGGGTAGGGTAAGAATTTAGTTTTGGTTAAGGGTTATTTTTAGGGCTATAGCTAGGATTTTGTTTACGTCTAGGGCTAGAATTATAGCTATATTTAGGATTAGTTTTGGGTCTAGATCTATGTTAGGGTTAGGTATATGTATAGGCTTACCAGTAGGGCTAGTGTTAGGGTTTGGTTTAGGATTAGGGTCAGATTTAGACCTAGGGTTATGGTTAGGATCAGAATAAGGGTCAGGGTTAGAATTAGAACTAGAATGAGGACTAGGATTAGGACAAGTAATACTGTTAGTGTTTAAGTTAGGCTAAGGATCATGGTTAGGCCTAGGGTTAGCATTTGGTTTAGGGTTTGGCTTAGGGTAAGTGATTGGGTTAGAGCTACGTTAGGGCTTGTGTTAGGGTTAGGGTTAGGGCTAGTGTTAGGGTTAAGATTAGGGTTTAAGCTAGGATTAGAGGTAGAATTAGGGGTAGGATTTGTGTTAGATTTAGGGCTAGGGTTATGACAATGAATAATGTATGAACTAGGGTTACGATTAGGGCTAGTTGTAGGGTTAGGGTTAAAGCTAATTCTGGTGTTAGGGTTTATTTAAGGTTAGGGTGATGTTTAGAGCTAGGATTAGTGTTAAAATCAGTGTAAGGGTCAGGTTTATTTTTAGAGTTAGGGTTAGGGTGAGATGTAGGTTTATGGTTTGGTTTAGGTTAAGAGTTAGAGTTAGGGATATGGCTTTGTTTTGTTTTAAGGCTAGGGATAGGGTTAAGGCAAGTTTTAGAATTAGCATTATTCTTAGGGCGAGTGTTAGGGTTTGGTTTAGGATTATGGTTATGGTTAAGTTCAGAGTTAGGTTTAAATTTAGAGTTAAGAGTAGATCCAGGATTGGGCTAAGGCTAAGGATACACCTAGGGATAGTGCTAGTGCAAGAGTTAGAGTTAGACTTAAGGCTAGATTTAGGGTTAGAATAGGACTATATTGGGAGTAGTTCTAGGCTTAGAGTTAGGGTTAGGACTATGGTTAGGGCAAGGGTTATGGTTAGGTTTAAGATTATGGTTAGGTTTAGGCTTATGGTTAGGTTTAGGGTAAGGGATGAGGTTATAGCTAGGTTTAGGGCTAGGGGGAGGGTTAGAATTTGGGTTAAACCTTGGGTTATATTTCGGGTTAGAATTAAGGCTATGTTTAAGGATACTATTAGGGCTAGGGCTAATTTCAGGTTCAGCTTTACAGTTAAAGATAATTTAGGGTTAGGTTTGATGTAGTGTAAGGTTTAGGTTTAGGGTTAGGGTCAGGTTTAGAGCTAAGGGTATTGTTTGGGTCAGGGTCATGATTAGTGTTTCAGATAGGTTAAGGTTTTAATGTAGTGATCAAATTGGCATAGGTTTAGGATTAGTGTAATGATATACTTAGCTTTGGGTTTCAAGTTAGGTTTATGGTAATGTATAGGGTTAGGAATAGGGATATGGTAAGGTTTAGGCCTAGGGTTAGAATTATTGTTAAGATTATGGTTAGGGTAATGGATAGGTTTAGAGTTGGTTTAGAGCTAAGGTTATGGTTATTATTAGTGCTAGATTTAGGGTTACAGTTAGGGTTAGGGTTAAGGCTCAGTTTAGGGCAGAGATTAGGCAAGGTTTTGGGTTAAGTTAGGGCTAGGTTTAGGGATATGGCTAATGTAAGTACTAGGGTTACAAATAGGGCTAGATTTAGGGTTAGGGCTAGGTCTAGTGTTATGTTTAGGGTTATGTTTAGGGTGATGTTTAAAACTAGTTTTAGTGTTAGCGTCAGAATCAGGATTAGGTTTAGTTTTAGGATTCTGCTTAAAACTAGAATTAGGGCAATAGTAAGGACAAGATGTAGGGTTAGGGTTTGATTTAGGTTAAGGGTTGGGTTTAGGATTATGACTCGGTTTTGTATTAGGGCTATGGCTAGAGTTAGGGCTAGTTTTAGGAGTAGTGTTATTGTTAGGGTTAGGTTTAATGTTAGGTTTAGTCTTAGGCTTTGCATTATGGTTAGATTTAGAGTTAAGGTTAGATCTAGGGTTAGGGCTAGGGCTAAGGAAACGGCTAGGCTTAGGCCTAGGGTTAGGGCTAGGTTTACAGTTCCAGTAAGGGTTAAGTTTAGAACTAGGTTTAGGGCTAGGGAGAGAGTTAGACTTAGTTTGAGGGCTAGGGTTAGGGATAGGGCTAAGTTAGGTCTAAGATTAGGGATAGGGTTGGTTTTGTGTTAGGGCTAAGATTAAAGTTAGGGTTATGATTAAGGCTATGTTTATTGCTAACATGGGCTAGGGTTTTTGTTTGGGTTAGGGCTAGGATTATATCTAGGGCTAATGTAAGGTCTACGGTTATGGCAATGGATAGTTTTAGGGTAGGTTTTGGCTATGTCTAATGTAAAGATTAGGTTTAGGGTAGGGTCAGGTTAGACTTAGGGGAATTATTAGAGTCAGGGTCATGGTTAGGGTTTCTTTTAGGTTTGAGTTTAGGGTTAAGGCTTAAATTAGCTTTAGGGTTATGGTTAGGGTAATTATAGTGTTAGATTTAGGGTTCACGTTAGGTTTAGGGTAATTGATAGGGTTGGGGTTAGTGATAGGTTTAGGGTTAGGCCTAGGGTAAGCATTAGTGAAAGGGTTATGTTTAGTGTAATGGATATAGTTAGAGTTAATGTTAGGACTTGGGTTATGGTTACGATTAGGTCTTGAGATAGGGTTAGGCCTAGCATTAGCATTAGGATATGGGTTATGATTAGGGTAATGGATACAGTTAGTGGTAAGTTTATAGCTAGACTTATGCTTAGGATTAGGTCTTGAGTTAGTGTTAAGGTATGGGTTAGAACGAGGGTTAGTGTTAGTATTATGTTTAGTGTAAGAGTTAAGTTCTGTGCTATGATTAGGGTTAGAGTGAGGGATAGGTTCAGGGTTATGTTTAGAGATAGGATTACGGTAAGTTTAGGGTTAGGGTTAGGGTTAGGGGAATGATTATAATTAAGTTTAGGTTTAGTGTTAGGGTAATAATAAGATTCAATGTAGGTTTAGGGTTAGGGACAGGACTAGATTTAAGTTTAGGGTTAGGGTTAGGTCTATGGTTATGTTTTGGTTTATGGTAAGGGTTAGGGTTTGATTTATGATAGGGCTATAGCCAATATTAGTTGAGTGTTAGGTCTAGGGTTAGTTTTCTTTTTAGGGTTAGGATTATGGTTAGGGTTAAGGCTAGGGTTACAATTAGGGTTAGGGTTAGGGTAATGGGTAAGCTTAGAGCTAGGGTTGGTCTTGTGTTAAGTTTAGGATTAGAACTAGGTTTAGGGTTAGATTCAGGGATAGTTCTAGGTTTATGTTTACAGTAAGGGTTAGGTTTTGAGCTAGGGTTAGAGCTAAGGTGATGTTTAGGTTTGGGTTAGGGCTAGAGTTAGGTTTAGGGTTATGCTTAAGGCTAGGTTAAGACCTAGGATTAGTTCTAGGTTTTGTGTTAGGTTTAGTCTTAGGGTTAAAGCTAAGGAGAATGTAAGAGCTAGCATTATGATTAGGGCTAGTTTTAGGGTTAGGGTTATGCCACGATCTAGTGTTAGGTTTAGATTTTCAGTTATGGTCAGGTTTAGAAGTAGGTTTACTGTTAAAGGCAGAGTCAGTGTTTGATTAGAGTTCAAGTTAGGGTTACAGCCAGAATTAGGAGTAGATTTAGGTCTAGGGGTAGGGTTAGTGTTTGTGTTAGGATAAGAGTTATTGTTAAGCCTAGGACTAGGTTTTGGTTAAGGTTTAGGGCTAGAGATAAGGCTAGATTTAGAATTAGGTTTAGGTCCAGGGCTAGTGTTAGGTTTTAGTCTAGTGTTAGGGTCAGATTTAGAACTAGGGTTTGTGTTAGGGTCAGAAAAAGGGTCATGGTTAGTGTTCAGATTTGGGATAGAATTAGAGCTAGAATCAGGGCTAGGGTCAGGACTATTAATAAGGTTAGGTTTTGGTTAGCCTAAGGATTCGGCATAGGTCTAATGCTACCGTTAAGGTTAGGGTTATTCCTAGGATAAGGGATAGCTTTAGAGCTAAGGTTAGGGCTAGAGTTAAGGTTAGGGTTCTAACGAGCTTTAGGGCTCATATTATGGCTAATTTTTGGGTTAGGGTTAGGGCTAATGATAGGTCAATGGCTAATGTAAAAACTTGGGTTACAATGAGGGTTAGTTTTAGGGTTCGGGTTAGGAATAGGTCTAGTATTAGGGTTACTTTTAAGGTTAGGATGATAGTTAGAGCTAGGTTTAGTGTTAAAATATGAGTCAGGGTCAGGGTTAGTGTTAGGATTCGAATTAAGTTTAGGTTCACATTTAGGTTTTAGTTTAAGGTTAGGAGGTGTTTAGAGCTAGGGTGAGAGGAAGGATATGAGTCAGGGTCAGGGTTAGATTTAAGGTTAGTGTTAGGATTCGAATAAAGGCTATGGTTAGGTCTAGGTGTAGTGTTAGGTTTTGGTTTAAGTTAAGGTATATGGTTAGTGCTATTGCTCAGTTTGTTTTACTGCTAGGGTTAGGGTTAGGGCTAGTTTTATGTTAGGCTTAGGCTTAGGGTTAGGGTTAGATTTCGAGTTAGGGTTAGATATAGGGTTAGGGCTATGACTGATATGGGTCAAGGTCAGTGTCAAGGATTTGGGATAGGATTAGAGCTACTATGAGGGCTATGGTCAGGACTTTTAATAGGGTTTGGATTTTGATTAGCCTAAAGATTAGGGATAGGTCTAGGTTCACCAGTAGGGTTAGGGTTTCACTTAGGATAAAGGAACGAGTTAGAGCTAGGATTAGGGCTAGAGTTATGGTAGGGTTAGGGTTAAAGTTAGATTTAGGGTTCAGATTAGGGCTAGTTTTGTGTTAGGGTAAGGACTAGGGATAGGACAATCACTTATATAAGAACTAGGGTTACAATAAGGGTTAGTTTTAGGGTTAGAGTTAAGGGTAGGGTTAGTTTTAGTTTTAGGGTTAAGTTTAAGTTTAGGGTGATATTTAGAGCTAGGGTTAGTTTTAGGATATGAGTCAGGATCAGGGTTAGGGTTAGGACTCACATAAAGGCTAAGGTTACTGTTAAGTTTTGTTTTAAGTTTAGGATGGTGTTTTGAGCTATGGTAAGTTTAGCATATGAATCAGTGTCTGGTATACTTTTAAGGTTAGGGTTAGGACTCGAATTAAGGCTATGATTAGCTCTAGGTGTAGTGTTAGGGTTTGTTTTAAGTTAGATTTATGGTAAGGGCTATTGCTTGGTTTTGTTTTACTGCTACTTTTAGGGTTAGGGATAGTTTTATGATTAGCATTAGAATTAGATTTAGTGTTAGTGTGAGTCTTAGGCTTAGGGTTAGGGCTAGGACTAAGGATTGGGCAAGGGTTAGTGCTAGGGTTAGGGTTATGGTAAGGACTTGGATTAGAATTAGTGATAGGGCTAGTGTGAGAATTATTGTTAGTCTTAGGGCTAAGGTTAGATTTAGGTTTCGGGATAGGGTTAAATTAGGGCTAGGATTAGGTCTATGGTTAGTGTTCAGTTTAAGTATAGAATTAGGGTTAGATTTAGGATTTAGTTTAGGGTAAGCTAGGTTAGTTTTATAGGTAGAGTGATGTTTACGATAAGGGTTAGGATTAGTGTTATGATTAAGGCTAGGTTTAGGGCTAGGATGAGGGCTAGTGTTTATTTTAGGGTTAGGGATGGAATTAGGAGTATGGCTAATTTCAAGTATAGAATTACGTTTAAAGATAGTTTTAGGGTTAGGATTATGGGTATGTCTAGTGTAAAGTTTAGGTTTAGGGTTAGGGTCAGGTTTAGGGCTAGGGGTATTATTAAGGTGAAGGTCTAGGTTAGGGTTTGAAATAGGTTAAGGCTTAAATTTAGGGATTGAATTAGCATTAGGGTAAGGGTTTTGGTAATGATAGGCTTAGAATTAGGATTCATGTTAGGTTTAGGGAAATTAATAGGGATAAGATTAGAGGTAGGGTTAGATTTAGGCCAAGGGTTACCATTAGGGTTAGGGTTATTGTTATGGTAATGTATAGAATTAGGGCTAGGGTTATCTTTATGATTAGGGCTAGGGCTAAGTTTAGGTTTAGGGTTAGCGTTAAAACTTGGATTAGGGGTCGGATTAGGGCTAGGATTTGTGGTAAATTAGTGCTAGGGTTAGGATTATGGCTAATGTAAGTAGAAGTGTTACAATTTGGGCTTATTTTGGGCTTAGGTTTAGTGTTAGAGTTAGTGTTAGGATTAGGGTGCTGTTTAGAGCTAGGATTAGTGTTAATGTCAGAGTCAGGGTCAGGGTTACTTTTAGGGTTCAGCTTAAAACTCGAATTAGGGCTAGGGTTAGTGGTAGGTGTATGGTTAGAGTTTGATTTAGTTTAAGGGTAAGGGATAAACTTATGTCTCAGTTTTGTTTTAGGGCTAGGGGTAGAATTAGGGCTAGTTGTAGGATTAGTGTTAGGGTTAGGGCTATGTTAGGGTCAGACTTAGGCTTTGGGTCAGGGTTACATTTAGAGATAGATTATGATTTAAGGTTAGTGCTTGGGCTATGGATAGGGCAAAGGTTAGGACTAAGTTTATGGCTAGGGTTAGGTTTACATTAAGGGATAGGGTTCGAACTAGTGATAGGACTAGTGTGAGAGTTAGATTTATTCTTAGGTCTAGGGTTATGGTTAGGTTTAAATATAAGGTGAAATTAGGGCTAAGATTAGGGCTAGGGTTAGTATTGGGATTAGAGCTAGGGTAGGGTTAGGGTTAGGATTAATCTAAGTTTAGGGCTAAGATAAGGGGTTGGGTTTTTGTTAGGGTTAGGGCTAGGATTAGGGCTAGGGCTAATGTCAGGTGAGGGGTTACAGTTGAGGAGAAGACAGTTTTAGGATTAGGTTAATGGCTAGGTCTAGTTTAAAGGTGAGGTTTAGGCTTAAGGTTCAGGTTTAGAGCTAGGGGAATTATTAGGGTGAGGATCAGGTTAGAGTTTGGTTGAGGATTGGGTTTAGGGTTAGGGCTCAAATAAGCATTAAGCTCAGGGTTTGGGTAATGATAGGTTTCGTTTAGGGTTCAGATTAGGTTTACGGTAATTGATAGGGTTAGGTTTAGCGATAGGGTTTGTGTTAAGCCGAGGGTTAGCATTAGGGTAAGGGTAATAGTTAGTATAATGCATAGGATTAGAGCTAAGGTTAGGGCTAGGGTTATGATTAGGAATAGGTCTTGAGTTAGGGTTAGGGTTACAGTTAGAACTAGGGTGAGTTTTAGGGTTATGTTTACAATAAGGGTCAGGTTTTGAGCTAGGGTTAGGGCTAGGGCGAGGGTTAGCTTTAGATTTAGGTCTAGGGATAAGATTAGAGTGTGGTTAGTGTTAGGATTGGATTAGGGCTAGCATCATCATTAGGTGTAGGGTTAGGGTTAGAGTAATGTATATGGCTAGATGTATGCATAGGGTTATGGTTTGTGTTAGATTGAGGTTTAGGTTTAGGTTTTGGGCTATGGTTATGTTTAGGTTTATAGTAAGGGTTAGGTTTTGAGCCAGAGTTAGGCCTATGGCGAATGTGAGGTTTAGGGTTAGGTCTAGTATTAGTTTTCTAGTTAGGTTTAGCGTTAGGTTTAGGGTTAGTGTTAGTTTTAGGTTAATGGGTAGGTTTAGAGCTAGGTTTAGGGCTAGGGTTAATTTTAGGATTAGGGCTAGTGTTAGGGGTATATACAGGTATAGGTGTAGGTTTATGTTTAGGATAACAATTAGGCTTTGAGCTAGGGTTAGGACTAATCAAGTGTTAGGTTAGGGTTAGGGTTAGGGTTATGCTTAGACCTAGAATTAGATCTAGGTTTTGTGTTAGGTTTAGGCCTAGGGATAGGGCTGTGGGTAATGTAATAGCTAGGGTTATGATTAGGGCTAGTTTGCAAGTTAGGATTTTGGCTAGGTCTAGTGTTAGGTTTAGATTTTTGGTTAGGGTCAGGTTTAGATGTAGGTTACTCATAAAGGCAGGGTCAGTGTTTGGGTTAGAGTTAGAGTTAGGGTTACAACCAGAATTAGAACTAGGTTTAGGTCTAGAGGTAGGGTTAGTGTTTGTGTTAGGTTACACATTACTTTAAGGGCTAGAGATAGGTTTTTGTTTAGGTCTAGGGCTAGAGTTAAGGCTAGATTTAGGATGGATTTGGCTTAGGTCTAGGTATAGTGTTATGGTTTGCTCTAGGATTAAGGACAGGCTTAGACCTAGGGTTAGCGTTAGGGTCAAAATAATGGTCAGGTTAACATTAGGGTTTGGAATAGGGTTAGAGCTAGAGTGAGGGTAGGGTTATGACTGTTAATAGGGTTAGGGCTTTGGTTAGCTTAAGCATTAGGGATAGGTCTAGGATTACCATTAGGGTTAGGGTTTTGTTTTGGGTAAGGGATAGGCTTAGAGCTAGGGTTAGGGCTAGAGTTAGGTTTAGGTTTAGGGTTAAATATAGGTTTAGGGCTCAGTTTAGAGCCAATTTTTGTGTTACGGTTAGGGCTAATGTTATGACAATGGATAATGTGAAAACTAGGTTGCAATTAGGGTTTGGGTAGGGGTAGGTCTAGTGTTAGGGTTAGTTTTAATGTTAGGGTGATATTTATAGCTAGGTTAGTATTAGGATATAATTTAGAGACAGTGTTTTTTTAGGGTTAGGGTTAGGACTGAAATAAGGGCTAGGATTACTTTTAGAATTCAGTTTAATGAAAGGGCGGTCTTTAGAGGTAGGGTGATTGTTAGGATATGAATCAGTGTCAGAGTTAGTTTTAAGGTTAGGGTTATGACTCGAATTACTGCTAGGGTTACTCTTAGGGTTCGGTTTAAGTTTAGGGTGGTGTTTAGACCTAGTGTAGTGTGTTAGAATATGATTTGGGGTCAGGGTAAGTTTAAGGCTATGGTTAGGACTCAAATTAGGGCTAGGGATAGGTCTAGGTGTAGTGTTAGGGTATGGTTTAAGTTAAGGTTCAACATTAGGACTTTTGCTCAGTTTTTTTTTTTTTTTTTTTTTTTTAAGAGAGAGAGAATTTTTTTAATATATATATTTTTTTAGTTTTTGGTGGACACAACATCTTTTTTTTTTTAATTATATTTTTATTGTTGCTGAAGATCAAACCAAGCACTTCCTGCACGCCAAGCAAATGCACTACCGCTTGAGCCACTTCCTCAGCCCCTATTGCTCAGTTTTGTTTTAGTCCTAGCATATATGATTAGCATTAGGATTAGGGCTAGTGTTTGTGTTAGGCTTAGACTTAGGGTTAGGTTAAGACTTGGAGTTAGGTTTAGATCTAGGGTTAGGGCTAAGTCTAAGGATAGGGCAAGGCTTAGTGCTAGGTTTAGGTTTATGGTAAATGATAGGGATAGAACTAGCTAAAAGGCTAGGGTGAGAGTTAGAGTTAGTCTTAGGGCTAGGGTTATGGTTAGTTTTAGGGATAGGGCTAAATCAGGGCAAGGATTAGAACTAGGGTTAGTTTTCAGCTTAGGCTTAGCATTAGGGCTAGGTTTAGGGTTAAGTTTAGGGTAAGGGATGTGTTTTAGCTAGGTTTACAGATAGAGTGAGGGTTAGAATTAGGATTAGGGATAGGGTTAGGGTAGGGGTTATGATTAAGGCTAGGTTTAGGGCTAGGATGAGGGCTAGGGTTTGTTATAGGGCTAGGCCTAGAATTAGGGCTAGGTATAATATCAGGTCTAGTGTTACAGTTAGGAGTAGATTAAGGATTAGGTCTATGTCGTAGTCTAGAGTAAGTGTTAACTTAAAGGTAAGTGTCAGTTTTAGAGCTAGAGGTATTTTTAAGTTCAGGGTTCGGGTTATTGTTTGTATTAGGTGAAGATTTAGGGATAGGGCTCAAATGAGCATCAGGGTTAGACTTAGGATTAGTGTAATGGATAGCGTTAGGTTTAGGGTTCATGTAAGTTTAGGGTAATGGAGAGATTTAGGGTTTGCGATAGGTTTAGGATTAGGCCTAGGGTTAGCATCAGGAATAGGTTTATCATAAGGGTAATGTATAGGGTTAGGGTTAGGATTAGGTTTAGGGCTAGGGTTAGGGTTATTGTTAGGGATAAGGCCAGGGTTATGTTTAGGCCAAAGGTTAGGCTTTGAGCTATGGTTAGGTATAAGGTGAGGGTTAGGCTTAGGGTTAGGGCTAGGATTAGGGTTAGGGTTATGCTTATGGTAGGTTTAGGCCCAGAATTAGGGCTAGGTTTTGTGTTTGGTTTAGGTCTAATTTTAGTGCTATGGGTAATGTAACATCTAGGGTTCCAATTGGGGCTAGTTTTAGGGTTAGGGTTATGGCTAGTTCTCATGTTATATTTAGATTGTGGTTTAGAGTCATTTTTAGAGCTAAGTTTAGTGTTATTGTCAGGGTCAGTATTCAGATTAGAGTTAGCGTGAAAGCCAGAATCAGGAGTAGAGTTAGTTCTGGAGGTAGTGTTATTGTTTGGTTTAGGTTAAGGGTTATTGTTAGGCCTAAGAATAAGTTTTCGTTTACGTCTAGGGCTAGAGTTATTGCTAGATTTAGGATTAGGTTTAGGTCTAGAGTTAGTGTTAGGGTTAAGTTTAGGTAAAATTTAACTGTTAGGGCTAGTTTCAGGGTTCAGTTTAGGGTTAGGGTCAGGTTTAGACTTATAATTAGTGTTATGCTCAGAATAAGGGTAAAGGTTAGAATTAGGTTTCGGGTTAGGTTTAGAGCTAGAATGAGGACTAATGTTTGGACTACTAATAGGGTTAGTGTTTGATTTAGGGTAAGGATTACAATTAAGACTAGGGTTAGAATTATGGCTAGGGTTTGGCTTAGGATAAGGGATAGGGTTAGATCTAGGCTTAGAGCTAGTGTTAGGGTTAGGTTTAGGGCTACGGTTAGGGTTAGTGTTAGGGTTAAATCTAGTTTTAAAGCTCAGATTAGGGCTATTTTTGTTTTTGGGTTAGGGCTAGGGTTAGAACTATGGCCAATGTAAGAACTAGGGTTAATATTAGGGTTAGTTTTAGGGTTAGGGTTTGGGCTAGGAATGGAGTTAGCATTTGCTTTATGGTTAGGATGATATATAGAGCTAGGGTTAGTTTTTGGATATGAGTCAGGGTAAGGGTTAGTTTTAGTCCTGGAACTCGAATTTGAGCTAGTGTTATGGCCAACTGTAGGGTTAGGTTTTGGTTTAAGTTAGGTTTAGGTTTAGGTTAATGACTCAGTTTTGTTTTAGGGCTAGTGCTAGGGTTACTGCTAGTTTTACGATTAGCGATAGTGTCCAGCTAGTGGTATGGTGAGGTTTAGGCTTAAGGTTAGGGTTAGATTTAGAGTTTATATCCATAATTTAGAGTTATGGTTAGATCTAGGGTTAGGGCTATTGTTAGGGTTACAGTATTGGACAGGTTTAGAAATAGAAATAGGGATATGTTGAGAGTTATTCTTAGGGCTAGAGTTATGGATTTGCTTAGGTTTAGGGCTAAATTCAGGCTAGATTAGTGCTAGGTTTAGTATTTGGGTTAAGACTTTGGTTAGGGCTAGAATTAGGGTTAGTGTTAGTGTTAGGGTTATGGTTAGTTTTAGGGGAAGGGATGAGATTATGGCTAGGTTCAGGACTAGGTTGAGGGTTAAAATTAGGTATAGGAATAGGGTAACTGTTCTGGTTTAAATAACGGCTAGGTTTAGGGCTAGGATGAGGGCTAGAGTTTGTGTTAGTTTTAGAGCTAGGATTAGTGCTAGGGCTAATATCAGGTCTAGGGTTATGGTTGGAAATAATGTTAACCTTAGGTTTATGGCTGGATCTAATTGGAAGTTTTGTTTAGCGTAAATGTCAGGTTTAGAGCTAGGTGTATTATTATGTTCGGAGTCCGGTTTAGTGTTTGGTTTAGGATAAGGTTTAGGGTTAGGGCTCAAATTAGCATTAGGGTTAGGGTTAAAGTAATGGATAATGTTAGTTTTAGGGTTCAGATTATGTTTAGATTAATAGGGTTAGTGTAAGTGATAGGATTAGGGTTAAGGCTAGGTTTAGCATTTGGGTTAGGTTTATGTTTAGGGTAAATGATAGGGTTAGTGCTATTGTTAGGGCTTGTGTTAATGTTAGGATTTTGGCTAGTTTTAGAGATAGGCCTAGGGTTAGTGTCAGTGTTAGGTTTAGCAGAAGTGTTAGCGTTTGAGCTAGGGTTAGGGCTGGGTGAGGGTAAGAATTAGAATCAGGGCTACAGTTAGGGTTAGGGTTAGGGATATGGCTTGGGTTAACATTAGGGTTAGGACTAGTAATAGGGTTAGTATTTGGGTTAGGCTATGGATTAGGGTTAGGACTAGGGTTAGCATTAGATTTATGGTTTGGCTTAAGGTAACAAATAGGATAAGAGCTAGGATTTGGGAAGGGTTAGGGACTGGCTTATGGCTAGGGTTAGTGTTAGGGTTAAACCTAGGGTTAGCACTTAGATTAGGGCCAGATTTTGGGTTAGGTTAGGGCTAGTGTTAGGGCTACAGCTAATGTACGAACTAGGGTTATGATTAGGGCCAGTTTTTGGGTTAGTGTTATGGCTAGGTAAAGTGTTAGGGTTAGGGTTATTGTTAGTGTGATGTTTGGAGCTAGAGTTAGTGTCAGGGTCAGTGTTCAGGTTAGAGTTAGCTTTAGGGTTAAAGCCAGAATTATCACTAGGGTTAGGCCTAGGGGTAGGGTTAGTGTTTTTGTTAGGTTAAGGCTTATTATTAGGGCTAGGGAAGGTTTTGGTTTATGTCTAGGGCTGGAGATATGGCTGGATTTAGGATTAGGGTTAGGTCAAGGGCAGATTTAGGGTTAGGTTTAGGAATAGGTTTATTTCTAGTGCTAGTGTTAGGGTTCAGTATAGGGTTAGGGTCAGGTTTAGACCTACAGTTACCATTAGGGTCAGAATAAGTGTCAGGTTTGAGTTATGGTTAGAGTTAGAATGAGGTCTAGTGTTAGGACTAGTAATAGGATTAGGGTTAGGACTAGGGTTAGCATTAGGGTTAGGTTTGGCTTAGGGTAAGGGATAAGGTTAGACCTAGGGTTAGGGCTATATTTAGGGTAGGGTTAGGGCTAGTGTTTGGATTAAGTTTAGCGTTAAAGCTAGGGTTAGGTTTCAGTTTAGGGCTAAATTTTGGTTAGAGTTAGGGCTAGGTTTAGAATTACAGCCAATGTTTGCAGTAGAGTTATAATTTGGGCTAGTTATACAATTGGGGTTAAGACTAGATCTACTGTTGGGGTTAGATTTAACATTATGGTAATGTATAGAGGTATGATTAGTATTGGGGTCAAAATTAAGATCAGTTGTAGTTTTAGGATTAGGATTTGGACTCGAATTAGGGCTAGGTTTAGGGCTAGGTTTAGAGTTAAGTTTAGTTTAGGCTAAGCTTTAAAGTTAGGGCTATGGCTTGGTTTTGTTTTAGGGCTAGGGCTATGGTAAGGGCTAGCTTTAAGATTAGCATTAGTTTTAGGACTAGTGTAGTAATCCTAACTCTAATCCTAAGACTAGTACTAGAAATAAATCTATTCCTAAACCTAACCCTACCACTAGTCTTAGGTTTAGAGTTGGATTTAGAGTTAGGATTATATCTAAGGTTATGTCTAGGGCTAAAGGTATGGCTTGCATTAGTTCTAGGTTTTTAGCTAGGTTTAGGGTTATGATAAAAATAGGGTTAGAACTAGGGATAGGCCTAGGGCGAGAGTGAGATTAAGTCTTAGGTCTACGCTTAGGGTTTGGATAGGTATAGGGCTTAATTAGGGCTAGGAATAGAGCTAGGTTTATGTTTATGTTTAGGCCTAGGGTTTGTTTTGGGCTTAGGGTTATGTTTAGTGTAAATAATGGGGTTAGAGCTAGGTTTAGGGCTAGGAGGAATTTAGAATTAGGGTTAGGGCTAGGGTTTCCTTTGAGTTATGATTAAGGCTAGGTTAAGGGCTAGTATCAGAGCTAGGGTTTGTGTTAGGGTTAGGGCTAGGATTAGTGTTTGGGCGAATGTCAGTTCTAGGGTTACGGTTAGGGATAGTTTTAGGGTTAGGTTTATGGTTATGTTTAGTGTAAGGGTTAGATTTAGGGTAAGGGTTAAATTTAGAGCTAGGGGTATCATTAAGTTCAGTGTCATGTTTAGGGTTTTATTTAGGTTAGGGTTTAGGATTAGGGCTCAAATTAACATTAGGTTTTGGTTTAGGGTACTGATAGTGTTAGGTTTAGGGTTCAGATTAGATTTAGCATAAGGGATAGGGTTACGGTTAGGCCTAGGGTTAGATTTAGGCCTAGGGTTAGCATTAGAATTAGGGCTCTTTAGGGTAATTCATCGGGTTAGAGCTAAGTTTAGGGCTGGGTTATGGATAGGATTAGGGTAGGGTTAGGGTTAAGGTTAGGGTTAGGGTTAGGTTTATGGTTTGTGTTAAGGTTAGGGCTAGGATTACAGCTAGGACAAATGTCAGGTTTATGGTTACATCAGGAATAGTTTTAGGGTTAGGATTATAATTAGGTCTAGTATAAGGGTTAGGTTTGAGGGTAGGGTCAGGGTTAGAGCTAAGTATATTATTAAGGGAAAGGCCAGAGTTAGGGTTTGGCTTAGGTTAAGTTTAGGATTAGGGCTTAAATTAGAATTATGGTTAGGTTTAGGGTAATGATAGGGTTAGGTTTAGGGTTTAGGTTAGGTTTAGGTTAAGAATAAGGTTAGGGTTAGTGATAAGTTTAGGGTTAGGCCTATGGTTACCATTAGGGTTATGGTTATGGTTAGGGTAATTGATAGGGTTAGAGGTAGTCATAAGTCTAGTGTAATGGTTAAGATTCTGGCTTGCACTGAAATTCCTCCCATAATTATTTTGTCAGATTTGTTTGCTACTGAGTAGGATTCATTATTTAACTTGCCCCACAAAGCTCTCCAAGTGTGGGACTTCTAGAATCAATGCTTCTCTAATCAGGTTAGGGTTAGTGTTAGGTTTAGGTTTAGGGCTAGTATTAGATGCAGTGTTAGGGTGAGAGTATGTTTTGTACAAATTTATTTGATACTTGGAAGAAGTCATCTTTTATCTAGCTATAATATGCTCTTCAGATTTATCTTTCTCATTTCAAATGGTTCACTAACAGGGACACTCTGTATTTTAAGGTTTCACTTCATATTGACATATATAGGTAAATGAAAATGGAGGTTGAAATCAAACCGGGTTGGTGCTAGCTGCTTGAAACTTCAAACACTAAATCAGTTCTCTGTGGGAACTCTCAGGTTTGTTCCTTGTGAAAGTTGCCTTAATATTAAGATGTCAAAAACAACTTTATCTGAGAGCCCTTTAGCAGAAAACAGAGAAATATGCAAGAACCGAAATACCACCTTAATTATTTGGTCATATATCTTTGGTACTGCATAGGATTCATCTGATAGCTTAGCCTCTTAGGCTCCCCAAGTTTGGGACTTCTAGGATCAACAGTTTTTGAAACAGGTTAGGGTTTGTGTTAAGGATAGTATTAGGGCTAGTGTTAGAGGTAGTATTATGATTAGAGTTAGTTTTGTTGAAATTTCTTTGATAGTGGGCAGGATTCATTTTTCTCCACTCTTACTAGACTCCACAAGTGTGGACCTCCTAGGTTCAATGGTTCAGTGTAAGAAACAGTTTGTATTTTAGAGTTTCAGTTCATTTTGTCCTATAAAGGTAAATGGAAATGGAGCTAGAAATCAAATAGCATTGGTGGTAGCTTCTTGAAACTTCACACTCCATCAATTCTCTGTGAGCAACCTCTGGTTTGTTCTTGTGATAGTATGCCTAAGCTGAAGCATGTAAAAACAATTTTATCCAAGAGTCCTTTAGGAGAAAACAGAGAAATATGCATGTACTGATATTTTCCATCAACTTTTTGGACAGATTTATTTGATACTGTGCAGGATTCCTCCCTTAGCTTTCCCCACTAGGCTACCCATGTTTGGAAATTCTAAGGTCAAAGGTTTCATAAAAAGTTAGGGTTAGGGAAAGAGCTAGTGTTAGAGCTACTGTTAGGGTTAGAGATATTTTTTATTCAAAATTCTTTGATACTTGGAAGACTTTATCTTTTAGCTTACTTTGTTCCCCAGGTTTAGTCCTCCTCCGTTCACTGGTTTGCTGTCAGGAACCTTTTGTATTTTAAGTTTTCACTTAATTTTGACCTATACGGGAAAGTTATAGGAGTTGAAAATCAAACAGGGTTGGTACTAGCTCCTTGAAACTTCACAAACTTCACAGTTCTCTGCAGGGACTCTGATATGTTCCTTGTAAAAGTAGGCCTATGCTTAAGCATGGAAAAACAACTTAATCTGAGAGCCCTTTAGGAGAAAACAGGAAAATATGCATGTACTGAATTACCTCCCATAATTATTTGGTCAGATTTGTTTGATGTTGCAAAGGATTCATCACTTAGCTTCCCTCTCAAGGCTCCCCATGGGTGGGAATTCTAGGATCAATGGTTCTCTAATCAGGATAGCTTTAATGTTAGGTTTGGTGTTAGGGCTAGGGCTAGGGTTAGAGGTAATGGTAGGGTGAAAGTTGATTTTATTCAAATCTCTTTGATTCTGGGCAGGAGTCATGTTTTATCTAGCCTTAGTATGTTCCCAAGGTATGTTTTTCTCAATTCAATGGTTCACTATCATGAACACTTTCTATTTTAAGGTTTCACTTCATTTTGACACCTAGAGGTAAATGGAAATGGAGGTGGAAATCAAACATGCAGCCCTTCCCCTAAACCTAACCCTAAACCTAACCATAAACATAGCCCTAATCCTAGACCTAAGCCTAATACTAAGCCTAGACTTATTCCTAGCCCTAATTTAGCTCTAATCCTAACCCAAATTCTATCCCTAAAACTAACTCAAACTCTTGCCATAGCCCTATTCCTAGTTCTAACCCATCCTTTACCATAACCCAAACACTAGCCCTAATCTTAGTTCTAACACTAGCCATAGCCCTAACCATAGAATTAACCATCACTCAAAATCTACTCCTAAGCCTAAACTCACCCTATCAGTAGCAATAACACTAACGGTAAACATAAAACTACCCTTAACTTTAGCTTAAGTCCTAAAACAAAACTGACCCATAGGACTAACCCAAAACCTTAACCTAAACCAAATCCTAACCCTACATCTCGCCCTAACTCCACCCCTAATTTGAGTCATATCTCTAACCATAAAAAGAACTGTGACCCTGACTCAGAAGCTAAAAATAACCCAAGTTAAAAACATCACCCTAAACCTAAACCTAATGCTAAAATTAGAGTCAGGCCTAAATGTAACCCTAAAACAAGCCCTGATTTTAACCTTAGTTGTTACATTACTGTATCTCTAAGAAGAGCCCTAATGTAACCAAAAACATAGCCTTAATCCAAGACACAACCATAGATTTAACCATAACTCAAACCCTAAACCTAGCCCTAACCTTTATTCTAAACCTAACCCTAACTTTAATCCTTGCACTAAACCTAGCCCTACCCCTAGCCCTGATTCTAAACATAAACATAGTCCTAACCCTAGCTCTAACCCTATACATTACCCAAAACCTAACTAAACCCTAATGCTAATTCTCAGCCTGACTCTAGAAGCATTATTAAACCTAGCCTATCCATTACACTAAACCTAACCTGAACCTTAACCCTAAAAATATCATTACCCTAACTGTAACCTTAACCTTAATGCTAAGTCAAGACCTAATACTAACACTAAACCTAACACCATAAGGCTAACCCTGACACTAACCCTAATCCTAAAAATAACCCTAAAATTAAAACTAAACCCAACCCAAATGTTAACCCTACCAGTAACCCTAAACCTAAACCTAACACTAAACCTACCAATAACCCTAAACCTAAAACTAACCCTAACACTAACACTAACCCTATCCCTAACTTTAAACATAACACTAACCCTAAACCTAACCCTAACTTTAAACATAACACTAACCTTAACCCTAACACTAACCCTAATCATCACCATAATCCTAACCCAAACACAAACCCTAACACAAAATTTAACCCTAACCCTAAAGTAAACACTAAGTCTAAACCTAACACTAACTCTAAACCTAACCCTAATTCTAACCCTAACACTAATTCTAACTCAAACCCAACCCTAACACTAACCCTAAACCTAACACAAAATCTAAAACAAACACAAACTTTAACCCAAACACTAACACTAAACCTAAGCCTAACTCTAACCCTAAACTTAATCCTAATCTTTATCCCAACCCTAACACTAACCATAACCCTGCAAAAAACCCTAATACTAAACATAACACTAAACCTTACCCTAACCCTAAAAAAAACTAACCGTATCCCGAAACCTAACCATAATTTTAACCAAAAACCTAAACCTAACCTAACCCTAACCCTAACCCAAAACCTAACCCTAACCTAAACATAACCCTAACACAAATCCTAACTCTCCCACTAACACTAAACCTAAGCCTAACACTAACCCTAACCTAACATTAACCCAAACAGAAACCCTAACCCAAACCATAACCCAAACCCTAAGCTACCCTAATTCTAAACCTTAACTAACACTAACCCTAATCCTAAACCTAACACTAACCCTAACACTAACCATAAATATAGCCCTAACATGAAACATGAACCTCACCATACCACTAAGCCTAAACCAGACCAAAAGTATATCCCGAAACCTAACATTAACCTTAAAACTAACCTTATTCCTAATCCTAACAGAAATCCTAACCCTAAACCTAACTTTAACCTTAACACTAACCCTAACCCTAATTTGACCCTAAACCTAACACTAACCCTAATCCTATTCCTAACAATAACCCTAAACCTAATGCTAAACCTAACACTCACCTTAGCCCTAACCCTATACCCAACACTAATCCTAACGCCAACACTAACACTGAGCCTAAACCTAAGTATATCCCAACCCAAACACTAACACTAACCCTAAACCTATCCCTAACACTAACACAAACCCTAACCCTAACCAAACCCTAACCCTAACCAAACCCTAAACCTAAACCTAACACTAAGCATAAGCCTAAACCTAAAATGAACCCTAACCCTAACACTAACCTAACCATAACCCTAAAACTAATACTTATCTTAACCCTAACCCAAAACCTAACCTACCCTGATATAATCCTAACCCTAACCCTAATCCTAACCATAACAGTAAACCTAAACCTAAAACTAACCATAAACTTAAAACAAACCCTAACACTAACCATCCAACTAATCCTAACCATAACCCTAATTTTACACTAAAACAAATTCTAACCATTACCCTAAACCTAACCCTAAACCTTAACCTAACACTAAATTTAACCCTAAACCTAACTCTAAACCTAACCCTAACTCTCACCATAACAAAAACCCTAACTCTAACCATAACCCTAACCTTAACCTAACATTAACCCTAACCCTAACCCTAACCCTAAACCTAACTCAAAACCTAACACTAATCCTACACTAACCCTTACCCAAACCATAACACTTACCCTAACTATAACCCTAACCCTATCACTAACACTAATCCTTATCCTAACCCTAATACTAAACCTAAACCTAACCCTATCAAGTACCATAACCATAGCCGTAACACCAACCTAACACTAACCTAATCCTAACCCCAACCATAACCCGATCATTAACCCTAACCCTACCACTATACCTTACACTAACCTGAAACCTATCCCTAACTTTAACAAGAACTCTAATCCTAAACCTAACACTAAACATAACACTAACCCTAACCCTTACCCTAATCTTAACCCTAAGCCTAAAACTAATCCTAAGGCTAAACTTAAATTTAACCCTAAACCTAACAATAACACTCACCCTAACACTAAACCTAAACCAAACACTAACTCTAACCCTAACCCTACACAAAACCTAAAATTAAGTATAACTCTAACCCAAACACTAATGCTTAACCTAACCCTAACCCTAACACTACCTCTAACCCTAATCCTAACCCTAAACCTAAAACTAACAGTAACACATAAACTAAACCTAAAATGAACTGTAACCATAACCCTAATCCTAAAATAACCATAACCCTAACCTTAACCCTAACACAAATCCTATCCCTAACACTAACTCTAACCCATGAACTAACCCTAACCTTAACCCTAACACTAACTTAACACTAACACTAATTCTACCCATTACCCTAAAATTAAACATAAACCTAAACCTAACCCTAACTCTAACATTCATTTTAACTGTAATGCTAACACTCACCCTGACCGTAACACAAAACCTGACCATAACCATAACTCTAACAAAAACTTTAAAACTTACCCAAACCCTTAGCTAAACCTAAACATAAACCTAACCCTAACAGTAAACCTAAAAATAAACATAACACTAACCCAAACACTAATCATAACCCCAACCCTAACCCTATAACTTACACTAAGTCTTACCATAACCCTATACCTAACACTAATCGTAATACTAACCCTAAGCCTAATTTTAACCTTAACTCTAACCCTCATCCTAACTGAAGCCCTAACTGTAAACCTAACCCTAACACAAACCATTACCCGAACCCTAACACTAACCCTAACACTAAACCTAAGCCTACCTGTAACTCTAAAATGAACCCTAAATCTAACCGTAAATCAAACCCTAAACCTTACACTAACACTAACCCTAATTCTAACACTAATCTTAACACTAACTCTAACCCTAACCCTAACAGTAACCCTAAATCTAAATCTATCCCTAACCTTAACATTATCCCTAACCCTAATCCTAACATTAACACTAAACCTAACCATAAATCTAACCCTAACCCTAACACGATCCCTAACTCTAAACTTACCACTAACCCTAACTCTAATTCAAACAATAACCCTAACCCTAACACTAACCCTAAACTTAACCCTAACCCAAAGCCTAACACTAACACTAACTCTAACCCTAACTCTAACACAAATCCTAACCAAAACCATAACGCTTACCCTAACCCAAACCCTAACTCTTACTTAACCCTAACACTAAACCAAACACTAACCCTAAACCTAAACCTAATACTAACCCTAAACCTAACCGAAAACCCAACCTAACCCTAAACCTAACCCTGAAAATCTAACTGTAACCCAAATTCTATCCTTAACATTTATCCTATCCCTAATGCTAACCCTAACCCTAAAATGAACCCTAAACCTAACCCTAACCCTAAAAAAAAACCCTTAAATCATCAAACATAACCATAAACCTAATGCTTAATCGAATGCTAATCCTAACCCTAAATCTAACCCTAAAAATAAACTTAAACCTAACCCTAACCTTAACACTAATCCTAACACTAACCCTAATCTTAACCTTAAAAAGAACCCAAATGCTAACAATACCACTAACCCTAACCTTAAACCAAATCCTAAACCTAAGCCTAACATTAACCATAAACCTGAACCCATTCTAACACTAACACTAACAATATCCCTAACCCTAATTTTAACCCTAACACTAACACTAACTCTAACCCTAAACCTAACACAAACCCTAACCTAAACCATAAACCTGACCCTCACATAACCCGAACTCTAACCCTTACCTAAACTTAACACTAAACCTAAAACTAACCCTAACCCTAAACATAACACTAACCCTAACCCCAACCGTAACAAAAATCCTAACACAAAACCTCACCCTAACACTAACACTAAAGCTAACCCTAACCCTAAACCTACCATTAACTTTAACCATAACCCTAACACTATACATAACACTAACTCTAACACAAAACCTAATTTTAACCCTAACACAAACAAGAACCCTGACCCTAACCCTAACCATTACCATAACCCTAATCGTACCCGCAAGCCTAACCCTAACACAAACCCTAACCGAACCCTAAACCTAACTTTGTCCCTAATTTTAACCCTAACCCTAACATTAACACTAACTCTAACTTTAACCATTACCCTAACCCTAAAACTCATCTAATCCTAGCCCTAAACCTGAGGCTAACCCTAACCCTAAACCTAACACTAACCCTAAAGCTAACTATTACCATAATCCAGACACTAACACTAAACCTAACCTTAACCCTAACATTAATACTAACCCAATCCGCAATCCTAACCCTAAACCTAATCCTAAGAGTAACCCTAAACCTATCCCTAACCCTAAAGCTAACCATAACACAAATCCTAACCCAAACACTAACCGAAAATTTAACCCTAACCCTAACACTTACCCTAACACTAAACCTAAACCTAACCCTAACACTAACACTAAACCTCACCATAATCATACCCTAACGTTAACACTAAATCTAACCCTAACCCTAATACTAACCATAAACCTAACTGTAACCCTAACGCAAACAAGAATCTTAACCTAAACTCCAACCCTAAATGTAACACTAACTCTAAACTTAACCGTAAACCTACACCTTACCTTAACACTAACCCCAAATCTAACCTTAACACGAACCCTATTTCTAACCCTAACCGTAACCCTAACACAAACCCATATCCTAACAATAACCTAATACAAACCCTAACTTTATCTCTAACCCTAACACAAATCCTAACCCTAACCCTAATTCTTGCCTAACCCTAGCCCTAAAACTAACCCTAACACTAAACTTAACACTAACTTTAACTCTAAACCTAACACAAATCCTAACCCCAAACATAACTGTATAACTAACACAAACCCTAACCCTAAGCCTAAACCTCTAAGCCTAAATCTACCACTAATCCTAATTCTAAAACTAACCCTAACCCTAACCTGAACCCTAAACCTAACCATAACTCTATCACAAGCACTAACCCTAAACCTATCACTAAACCTTACCCTTAACCTAAGCCTAACCCTAACACTAAATGTAACCCTAATCTTTACTTTAACCCTAACCCTTACCGAAACCCTAACCCTAAAAAAAAAACCCTAACAATAACTGTAACCCTAAACCTAACTGTAACCCTAACACTAATCTTAACCCTAACAATAAACCTAACCCTAACCCTAACAGTAACCTAAACCTAAACCTTACCCTAACCCTAACCCTAACCTTAATAATAACCCTAACCTTAACAATAACCTTAACCCTAACCCTAACCGTATCCCTAACCTTAATGTAATCCTACCCATTACCCTAACACTAACACAAACCCTCACCTATCCGTAAACCTAAACCTTCCCTAACCCTAACCCTAACCCTAACACTAAGCCTAACCCTGCCCTAACCCTAAACGTAACACTCACCTAATCCTAATCTTACACCTAACACTAACCCTAACACTAAACCTTAACCAAACTATAACCAAAAACCAATCACTAATGCTAACCCTATCCCTAATTCTAACACTAACTCTAACCCTTACCCTAACCCTAGTCGTACCTATAACCCTATCACTTACCCTAAGCCAAATCTTCATCCTAATGCTACCCTAGTACTAACCATATTTCATAGCCTTCCCCAAAACCTAACTCTATTACTAGTCCTAAAAGTAGCCCTCATTCTAACCCTAACCCTAACCCTGCCTCTTATTCTGAACCTAACACTAACCCTAGATCTAAACCTGACCCTAACCCTAAACTGAAACCTAACACTACATCTACTGGTAAACCTATACCTAAATCTTACAGTAACAGTAGTACTAGACAAACCTAATTTTAAATAGAGTCATAAATTTAGCCCTAGCCCTAAATAACAACCAAGCACTAGCCCTAACAATAACCCTTAACCTAACGTAAAGACTAAACCTCTCACTAGACCAAACGCTAGTCCTAATTGTGGCTCTAAACCTAAAACTAACCCTAACCCCACAATGGCCCTTAATCAAATAGAAATCCTAGCTCTAAACCTTATCCTAAACCAAAACCTAACACTAACACTAGACTTATCCATTACCCTTACCGTAAAACTAGTCATAACCATATCCCTCACTCTTACATTACCCAAGACCTAATGTTAGTCCTAAACATCACACTAAACCTATCCCTTATCCTAGCCTTAAACCCAGCCCTAATCATAACCCTAAACATAACCATAGAACAAACCCTAATGCTAACCCTTGCCCTAGCCCTAAACCTAGCTCAAACTCTAATCCTTAACCTAAAGATAACCCTAACCGTAAACTTAACACTAGCCTTAACTCAAAACCTAACCGTCACCCTAGCCTTATTCCTACCTCAAATTCCTACACTTACCCTAACTCTAACCCTAAAATTAACCCTAGGCCTAACTCTAAGCATAACCCTAATTGTAACCTTAACACTAGCACTAACGTTAGCTCTAACTCTATCCATTACCCTAAAGAAATTACTAACCCAAATGCTAACCCTTGTCCTAATGATAACCCTATCGTTAACATTAACCCTATCCATTATTCTAAACTTAACCGGAACCATAAACCTAATTCTATCCATTACCCAAACCCTAACCCGAATCCACTGCTAATTCAAGCATAAACCCTAAATCTTAAATTAAACCAAACCCTACCCTGACTCTGACCCTAATAATACACCTGGATCTAACATTGACCCTTACCCTACGTCTAAACCTTACAATAGACATAGCCATAACCTAATACTAAAACTAAAACTAACGATAAACCTAGAGTTGACATTAGCCCTATCCCTAATACTAGCCATAGCCCTAACAGAAACGCTCAGCCTAGCCCTGAACCTAGACTTAATCCTAACCCAAACCCTAACCTTAGTCCTAATCCTAATTCTAACCCTTGCCCTAGCCCTAGAGCTAGCTATAACCCTATCCCTTCCCCTAAACCTAATACTAACCCTAAAACTAACACTAAACCTAACACAAGGCCAAACTCTAACACTAACCCTAGCACTAATCCTAGCGCAAATTTAGCCCTAACCCTAAACTTACACCTAACCTTAGCCCAAAGACTAACTTGAAATCTGAACCTAGCCCTATTTCTAGTTCTAACCCTACCTGTTACCATAACTCTAACACTAGCCCTAAACTTAGCCCTAACCCTAGCCATAGCCCTAAACCTAGATCTAACCATAACAATAAATCTAAGCCTAAACTTCACCCTACCATTAGCCCTAACACTATCGCTAATCATAGAAGTAGCCCTAATCCTAGGCCTAGTTCTAAAACAAAACTGAGCCATAGCCCTATCGCTAACCCTACATAACCTTAATGCTAGACCTGATATTAGCCCTATCACTAGCCCTAATCCTAGTTCTAAGCCAAGCCTTAATCTTTAGCCAGACCTTAACCCCAGCCCTATCCCGAATTTTATCCCTTGTCCTAGCACTAAACATAGCTATAACATCATACCTTACCATAACACTAACACTAACATTAACCCTAGCCCTAAACCTAGTCCTAAACATAACACTAACCCTAGCACTAATCCTAGGCCTAATTTCAGCCTAACACTTAACCTAACCTTATCCCTATCCCTAAGACTAACTCTAACTCTCACCCTAGCCCTATTCCTAGTTCTAAACCTATCCCTTACCATAAACAAAAACCTAGCCCTATCCCTAGCCCAACCTTAGCCCTAACCTTTGCCTTACCCCTAAACCTGGATCAAACCCTAAACTTAAGCCTAAATATCACCCTAACACTAGCCCTAACAGCAATGATAATTGTAAAACTATCCCTAACCCTAACCTAGCCCTAAAACAAAACTGAGCCATAAACCTACCTCTAACCCTTAACCTAAACCAAACACTAACCCTAAACCTAGCCCTAAACCTTGCCATAATTTGAGTGTTAAACCTAACCCTAGGAGTAACCCTGAAGCTGACTCTGATCCTATCACTAAACCTAGCTCTAGACATTGCCCTAACGCTAACCCTAGAACTAACCCTAATCAGAAACCAAGTTTTTTCATTAGCCATAGCCCTAAAGCTAACACAAATCTTAGTGCTAATCCAAGCTCGAACCCGAGGTTTAAGCCTAAATCTAACCCTAACCCTAACCTTAACCCTAGCCCTAAGCCAATCCCTAACCCTAATCTTACCTCTAAACCCATCCCTTTCCCTAAGCCAAACCCTCAACCTAATGTTACCTAGTCCTAACCCTAATCCTTAGCTTACCCAAATCCCCAACTCTATTACTAGCATGAGACCAACCTAATCTTAAATATAGTCAAAAATCTAGCCCTAGGCCTAAAAAAATACTTTGCACTAGCCCTAAAATTAACACTTAAGCTAACCTAAAGATTAACCCTATCCCTAGGCCCAACACTAGTCCTAATTATGTAAATCATTCTAACCCTAACCTTAACCCTAACCTATAGCCCTAATCCTAGCCATAAACACCACACAAACCTAGCCTTATCCTAGCCCTTAACCTAGCCCTAATCATAACCCTAACCATAACCCTAGCCCTGACTCTAATCCTAACCATTTCCCTGGCCATAAATCTAGCTCATACTCTACAAATTACCCTAAACGTAACCCTAGTCCTAATCCTAAACTTAACCCTAGCACTAACTGTAGCTCTAACCCTACCCATTACTCTAAAGAAAAGCCTAACCCAAATGCTTACCCTAGCCCAAACTATAACCCTATTGCTAACACTAACCCTATACATTACTCTAAACTAAACAGAAAATATAAACCTAATTCTATCCATTACACTAACTCTAATCTGAAGCCACCACTAATTCAAGCATTAACCCTAAATCTTAACATAAACCAAACTCTACCCGGACCCTGACCCTAATAATATATCTAGCTCTAAACTTGACCCTTACCCTACACCTAAATCTTACAATAGACATAGCCATAACCTAATACTAAAACTAATACTAACCATAAATCTAGACTTGACATTAGCCCTAGCCCTTATCCTAGCCATAGCCCTAACACAAACTCTCAGCCTAGCACTAAATCTAGCCTTAATCAAAACCCGCACCCTAACATAGCCCTAACCCTAATTCTAACTTTCATCCTATCCCTAAACCTTGCTATAACCCCATCCCTTTCCCTAAACCTAACCCTATCCCTAACACTAACACTAAACATAAACCTAGCCCTAACACTAATACTAACCCTAGCGCTAATCCTAGCCCTAATTTAAATGTTATTTTTTAAATAGAGAGGGAGAGAGAGAGAGAGAGAGAGAGAGAGAGAGAGAGAGAGAGAGATAATTTTAATATTTATTTTTTTTTTATTTTTCGGCGGACACAACAATTGTTTGTATGTGGTGCTGAGAATCAAACTCAGTCCGCAGGCATGCCAGGTGAGCGCACTACCACTTGAGCCACATCCCCAGGCCCCTAGCCCTAATTTAGCCCTAATGTTAAACCTACCCCTAACCCTAGCCCTAAGACTAAGACTAACCCTCGCCCTAGCCCTATTTCTAATTCTAACACTATCTGTTATCATAACCATAACACTAGCCCTGACTTTAGACCTAACCATAGCCCTAGGCCTAAACCTAGATCTAACCATAACAATTAATATAAATTTAACCTCACTTTACTACTAGCCCTAACACTACTGCTAATCCCCCCCAAAAAATCCTAGCCCTAACCCTAGCCCTAGCTCTAAAACAAAACTGAGCCATAGCCCAACCCTAACCCTAAACTAAACATAACCCTATAACTGACATTAGCCCTACCCATAATTATTAACCTAACAATAACACAAATCTTAACCCTACACCTAACCTTAACCCTCGCCCTAATTCGAGTCCTATCCCAAATCCTAAAAGTAACACTGATCCTGACTCTGACCCTAACACTAACACTATCTCCTTTCATCCCCCTAAATCTAAACCTAATATTAACATTAGACTTAGTCCTAATGCTTACTCTAATACTAGCCCTAATTGTAAAACTAGTGATTAGATTAGCTGTAGTCCTACACCAGCCCTAACCTAACCCAAAACCTAGCCCTAATCTGAGCCCTAACTCTAGATTTAATCTTAGTTTTAACCCTATCTCTAGCCCTAACGCTTGACCTAAACCTAAATCTTATCCCAACTCAAAACCTATACCAAATCATAGCCCTATTCCTAACCATAACATTAGCCCTAAACCTAGATATAATTTTATCCATTACCCTAACCATAACCCTAAGCAAATTCAAACCCTAGGCCTAACCTAACCATAGCCCTAACCTAACCATAATCCTAGTCCTAACTGTAGCTCTAATCCTATCCATTACCTGAACCATATCTTTATACAAATTATAATAGTAGGCTTAACTCTAACCCTATGCCTTAGCCTAACCCTGTCCAAAAATTTTATTAAACCTAATCTGAATCTGAAACCTAACCATATCTATTACCCTAAGCCTAATGCTAATTTTAGCCCTAACCCAAAACCTTAACCAAACCCATACCCTAACTCTGACTCTGACCCTAATAATACCCCTAGCTGTAAATCTGACCCTAATGCTCAACATAACCCTTACAATAGACCTGGCCATAAAGCTAAACCTAAAGTTATCCCTAACCATAATCCTAGAACTGACATTAGCCCTAGACCTAACCCTAGCCCTAACCCTAACACAAATTCTACCCCTAAACCTAGGCCTAAGCCTAGACTTAATCCTTATCCTATCCTTAACTGGAGCCCTAACCCTAATTTTATCCCACGCCCTAGCTGTATCATTATACCTTACCCTAACCCTAATGTTAAACCTAACCCTAGCCCTAACTCTAGGCCAAAACTTAACACTGACCCTAGCACTAATCCTAGTCCTAATTTAAACAAAATCTTAAACCTAATCCTATCCCCAGCCCTAAGACTAACTCTAACTCTTGCTCTAGCCCTATCCAAAGTTCAAAACTTATC
This sequence comes from Marmota flaviventris, assembly GCF_047511675.1. Taxonomy (NCBI): domain Eukaryota; kingdom Metazoa; phylum Chordata; class Mammalia; order Rodentia; family Sciuridae; genus Marmota; species Marmota flaviventris. The sequence continues at coordinate 10,422,156 of NC_092510.1, read as the reverse complement.
CCTTACCATAACCCAAATCTAGCCCTATCCCTAGCCCCAACCCTAAATGTAACCATCACCCTAGCCCTAAACCTGGTAGTAAACCCTAACCTTAAGCCAAAATCTCATCCTAACACTAGCCCTAAAACTAATGCTAATTGGAAAAGTATCCCTAACTCTTCCCTAGTTCTAAAACAAAACTGAGCCATAATCCTAACCCTAACCTTTAACCTAAATCTAACAGTAACCTAAACCTATCCCTAAACTTAGCCCTAATTTGAGTCCTAACCCTAACCATAGAAATAACCATGACGCTTAGTTGGTCCCTAACAGTACCCCTAGCTTTAAACATTGCCATAACGTTTACACTAGAACTAGCCGTAAGCAGAAAACTAGTTCTTTCATTAGCAAATAGCCCTATTGCTAACACAAATTCTATAACTAATCCGAGCCTTGACTCTAACCCTAACTCTAACCGTACCTCTAACCCTATCCCTTACCCTAAGCCAAACCCTCTCCCTAATGCTACTCTACTCCTAAAATTAATCCTTAGGCCACACCAAACCCTAACTCTATAACTATTCCTAGACCTAGCCCTCATTCTAGCTTTAACCCTAATTTTAACCCTGACCTTTATTCTGACCCTCACACTAACCCTAGATCTAAACCTGACCCTAACCTTAAACTGAACCCTAACACTACCTCAACTGGTAAACCTATACCTAAAACTAAGAGTAATATTAGCACTAGACCAAACCTAATCCTAAATAGAGTCATAAATCTAGCCTTAGCCCTAAACCAAAACCTAGCACTAGCCCTAACAATAACCCTTAACCTAACATAAAGATTAAACCTATCACTAGACCAAACACTACTCCTAATTGTGGCCCTAACCATAATACAAACCCTAACACAACAACAATGACCCTTAACCTAAAAAAAAACCCCTAGCTCTAAACCATTTCCTAAACCAAACCCTAACCCTAACACTAGACTTATCCACTACCATGACCCTAATATTATCCATAACCATATCCCTAGTTCTTACATTACCCATAGCCCTAATGTTAGCCCTAAACATCACACAAACCCTACCCAGACCCTGACCCTAATAATACACCTAGCTCTAATCCTGACCCCTACCCTAAACCTATCCCTTATACTAGACATAGCTATAACATAACACTAAAACTAATACTAAACATATACCTAGACCAAACCTTAACCTTAGACCTAATACTAGCCCTAACCCTACCACACCCTCAGCTTAACCCTAAACCTAGCCTAAATCCTAACCCAAACCCTAACCTTACTCCTAAACCTAATTGTAACCCTCACCATAGACCTAAAGCTAGCTATAACCCTATCCCTTCCCCTAAACCTTATCCTAACCCTACCACTAACACTAACCCTAACCCTAGGTCTAATCCTAACACGAAGCCTAGCGCTAATCATACCCCTAATTTAGCCCTAACCCTAAACCTATCCCTAACCCTAGCCCTAAGACTAACTCTAACTCTCGCCCTAGCCCTATTTCTAGTTCTAACCCTATCCTTTACCATAACCCTAACAATAGTCCTAACCTTAGCTTTAACCCAAGCCAGAGCCCTAAACATAGATCTAACCATAACAATAACTCTAAGCCTAAATTGCACCCTACCACTAGCCCTAACACTATCACTAATTATAAAACTAGCCCTAAACCTAGGCCTAGTTCTAAAACAAAACTGAGCAATAGCCCTATCCCTAACCCTAGCCTAACCTTAACCCTAGACCTGACATTAGCCCTATCCATAGACCTAATCCTAGTTTTAAGCCTAGACTTAATCCTAACCCAAATTTTAACCCTAGCCCTAACTCTATTTTTTTTTTAACCTAGGCTTAAATCTAACACTAACCCTAGCAATATTTCTAGCCCTAATTTAGCCCTAACAGTAAACCTAACCCTATCCCCATCCCTAAGACTAACTCTAACTCTCACCCTAGCATTATCCCTAGTTCTAAACCTGTTCCTTACCATAACCCGAATGCTAACCCTATCCCTGGCCCCAAACTTAGCCCTAACATTTGCCCAAGGCTTAAACCTGGATCTAAAACTAAAATTAAGTGTAAACCTCACATTAATACTAGCCCTAACCCTAATACTAATTGGAAAACTAGCCCTAACAATACCCTAGGCCTAAAACAAAATAGAGCAATAATCCTAACCCTAAGCCTTAAACAATACCAAACCCTAACCCTAAACCTAAACATAAACCTAGCCCTAATTTGAGTCCCAACGCTAACCCTAGAAATAAACCGAACACTGACTCAGCATCTAACACTAACCCTAGCTCTAAACATTGCCCTAATGCTAACCCTAGAACTAACCCTAAACAGAAACCTACTTCTTTAATTAGCCTTTATTATTAGTTCAATTCATAGCCTTAATGATTAAATAAATCCTAGCCCAAATCCAATACCTAACTCTATTTTTTTAACTTTAACCCTATCCTTAACCCTAGTCCTAAACCTAACCCTAACCCTAAGCCTACATTAAACCCTGTCTCTTTCCCTAAGCCAAACCCTCAATCTAATGTTACCCTAGTCGTAAACTTAATCCTTAGCCTACCTCAAACACTAACTCTATTACTAGTCCTATCCTATCCCTCAGTCCAGCTTTAAGCCTAACCCTAGCCTTGACTCTCATTCTGACCCTAACACTAACCCTAAGTCTAAACCTGACCCTAACACTAAACTGAACCCTAAAACTTCCCAAACCGGTAAACCTATACTTAAAACTAACAGTAACACTAGCACTAGACGAAACCTAATCCTAAATATATTTATAAATCTAGCCCTAGTCCTCCACAAAAACCTAGCACTAGCCCTAACAATAACATTTAACCTAACTTAAAGACTAACCCTATACCTAGACCAAATGCTAGTTGTAATTCTGGAACTCACCCTAAACCTAACTCTATCATGAAAAAAGACCCTTAACCCTAAACAAAATCTATCTCCAAACCTTATCCTAACCCAATACCAAACCCTAACACTAGACATCAATAACCCTGACCCTAAAACTAGCCAGAAACATATTCCTAACTCTTATATTTCCCATAGCCCTATGTTAGCCCTAAACCTCACACAAAACCTAGCCCTTATCCTAGCCCTAAACCTAGCCCTAATCATAACCCTAACCATATCCCTAGACCTAAGCCTAATCCTACCCTCACCAGAGCCCTAAACCTAGCTCAAAAGCTAACCCTTAACGTAAACATAACCCTAACCCTAACTCTAGACCTGACTCTAACCCTAACCCTAACCCTCGCCCAAGAGTTAACCCTAGCACAAATGCTAATACTTAAACTAAAACTATACCTGACACTAACCCTAGGCCTCACTCTAACCCTAGCCCTAATCACAACCTTATCCCTAGCCCTAACCTTAGCTTTAACACTATCCATTACCCTAAAGATTAGCCTAAATCATATGCTAACCCTAGGCTTACTCTAAATCTAAACTGAGCCCTTAACCTAATTCTATCCATTACCCTATCCATAAACCTAACCCTAAAACTAATTCAAAACTTAACCTTAAATCTTAACCTAAACCAAACCCTACCTGGACTCTGACCCAAATAATAATACACCTAGCTTTAAACCTGACCCTTACCTAAACCTAACCCTTACACGAGACCTAGCAATAACCTAACCCTAAAACTAACACTAACCATAAATCTAGACCTGACATTAGTCCTATACCTAATCCTAGCCCGAGCCCTAACACAAGCCCTCATCCTAGCACTAAACATAGCCATAACCCTAACCCTAGCCCTAACCCTAATTCTAACTCTCGCCCTAGCCCTAAGCCTAGCTATAACCCCATCACTTCCCCTTATCCTAACCCTAACTCTATCCCTAAAACTTGCCCTAATTTAACCCTAACCCTAAACCTATCCCTAACCCTAGCCCTAAGACTAACTCTAACTCTCGCCCTAGCCCTATTTCTAGTTCTAACTCTATCTGTTAAAAACCCTGACATTAGCCCTAACCTTAGCCCTAAACATAGCCATAGCCCTAATCCTAGATCTAACCACAAAAATAAATATAATCCTAAAACTCACAATACAACTTGCGCTAACACTATCACTAATCCTAAAAGTATCCCTAGCTGTAAAACAAAACTGTGACAAAGCCCTAACCCTCACCCTAACCAAACCATAATCCTAGACTTGACATTAGACTTATCCCTAAATCTTACCCTAACCCTTACACAAACCCTAACCCTATACATAGCCTTAACCCTAGTCCTAATTCTAGGCTTTCCTTAACTCTGATCAGTAACACTGATGTTGACTCTGACAGTAACACTAACCCTATCTCTAATATTTACCCTAAACATAAACCTAATCTACACACTATATTTAGACATAATGTTATGCTTAACACTAGTCCTAACCATAACCCTAGTTCTATCATTAGCCCCAGTCCTAAATAGCCCTAACTCAAAATCTAGACCTATCAGAGCCCTAACCCTAGCTTTAACCCTAGCCTTAACCCTAAACCTAGCCCTAAAACTTAACCTAAACCTAATCATAAAAATAAACCTTGTACTACCCCGAAATTTAACCCAAATCATAGCCCTAATTCTAACCACAATCCTAGCCCTATCCCTAGGTCTAATCTTATCCATTACCCTAAACATAACCCTAACCAAATTCTAACCCTAAGCCTAACACTAACCATTGCTCTAAACTAACCATAATCCTAGTCCTAAATGTAGCTCTAATCCAATATCTTACCCTAACCAAAAGCCTAAATGAATTCTATCCCTAGGCCTAAAACTAACCCTATACCTAACCCTAAACCTGTTTATTACTCTAAACATCATCTTAACCTAATCTTAACCATATCCATTGCCCTAACCCTAACACTAACCCTAAAGCTAATTTGAACCTTAAACCTAATCCTTAACCTAACACATACCCTAAACCTGACTCTGACCCTAATAATACCCCTAGCTGTAAACCTGAACCTAACCTTCAACCTAACACTTACAATAGATCTGGCCATAATCCTTACCCTAAAACTATCTCTAAACATAACCCTAGATCTGTCATTAGCCCTATCTTTAATCCTAGCCTTAACCCTAACACAAATCCCAAACCTAATCCTATCCCTAAGCCTAGCCTTAATTCTAACCCTAACGATAACCCTAGCCCTAACCCTAATTTTATGCTTTGCCCTAACCCTAAATGTAGCTGTAACATCATACCTTACCCTAACACTAATGTTAACCCTAACGCTGGCCCTAAACCTAGGCCTAAACCTACCACTAACCTTAGCCCTAATATAGCCCTAATTTAGCCCTAACCTTAAACCTAACTCTATCCCTAGGCCTAAGACTAACTCTAACTCTCGCCCTATCCCTTTCCCTAATTCTAAACCTATCCATTACCATAACCCAAACACTATCCCTATCCCTAGCCCTCAACGCTAGCCCTAACATTCACCCTAGCCTAAACCTAGATCTAACCCTATCCTTTAGCCTAAAGCTCACTCTAACACTAGCTCTACCCCTAATGCTAATTGGAAAACTAGCCCTAAAACAAAATTGAGCAATAACCCTAACCTCAGGTTATTGGTTAGGTTTATGCTTAACTTAAACCAAACCCTAACCCGACACCTAGCCCTGAACATAGCCCTAATTTGAGTCCTAACCCTAACCCTAGAAATAACTCTGACCCTTATTCGGATCCTAAAAGTAACCCTAGCTCTAAACATTGACCTAATGCTAACCGTGGAACTAGCCCTAATCAGAATCCTAGTTCTTTCATTAGCTGTAGCCCTAATGCTAATACAAATTATATCCCTATTCCAAGCCCTAAAACTAGGTTTAACCCTAAATCTAACCTAACCCTAACCCTAATCCTAGTTCTACCTCTAACCCTATCCCTTACCCTAAGCCAAACCCTCACCCTAATGCTACCCTAGTCCTAACTATAATCCTTAGCCTACCTCAAACCCTATCTCTATTACTAGTCCTAACCCTGGCCCTCATTCTAGCTCTAACCTTAACTCTAACCCTGACCCTTAATCTGACCCTAACATTAACCCCTGGTCTAAACCTAACACTAACCATAAAGCGTACCCTAACACTACCACTATAAGTAAATCTATACCTACACCTAACAGTAACACTAGCACTAGACCAAATCTAATTTTAAATAGAGTCTTAAATCTAGCCTTAGCCCTAAGCAAAAACATAGAAATAACCCTAACAATAACTGTTATCCTATCGTAAAGACTAACTCTATGCCTAGACCCAACACTAGTCCTAAATCTGGCCCTCACCATAAACCAAACCCTACCCCGAAAAATGACCATAACCCTAAAACAAACCCTACCTCTAAATCTTATCCTAACACAAAACCTAACTCTAGCACTAGACTTATCCATAACCCTAACCCTAAAACTAGACATAACCATATCCCTAGCTCTTACACTACCCATAGCCCTAATGCTAGCCATAAACCTCACACAAAACATACCCCTTATCCTAGTCCTTATAGTAACCCTAAGAAGAAGCCTAGACCTAACCCTAACCCTAACCCTAGCCCTAAACCTAATTCTAGCTAAAACTCTATCCTTAATCAAAACATAACCCTAACCCTAACCCTAACTTGAGCCCTGACTCTAACCCTAACCCTCACACTAGCCCTAATCCAAGCTGAAATGCTAACACTTAGCGCAAACCTAACCCTGACACTAACTGTAGGCCTAACCCTAAACCTACACCTAAATTTAACCTTAACTTTAGCCCTAACCTTAGCTTGAACACTGTCCATTATCCTAAAGATAAGCCTAACCCAAATGCTAACCCTACACTTCACACTAACACTATTGCTAACACTCTCCCTATTCAGTACTCTAAACCTAACCTGAACCTTAAACCTAACCCTATCAATTACCCTAACCTGAATCCTAACGAAATCCCTAATGCTCATTCAAGCCTTAACTCTAATTCTTAACCTAAACCAAACCCTACTCGAACCCTGGCCCTATAATACACCTAGCTTTAAATGTGACCCTTAACCTAAACCTAACTCTTACACTAGACCTAGCCATAGCCTAACCCTAAAACTAAACATAAACATGAATCCAGACCCGATATTAGCCCCCGCCTTAATCCTAGCCCTAACCCTAACACAAACACTAGTCTTCATCTTAGGCCTTTACTTAGCCTTAATCCTAACCCAAACCCTAACTCTAGCCCTATCTCTAATTTTAACCCTAGCCCCAGACCTGAACTTAGGTATAACCCCATCCTTTCTTCTAACCCTATCACTAACCCTAACCTTAACACAAATCATATCTGTAGCCCTAACGATAGGCCTAACCCTAACACTAACCTTAGCACTAATCCTAGCCCTAATTTAGCCCTAACACTAACACTGCCCCTAATCTTTGCCTAAGACTAACTCTAACTCTCCCCCTAGCTCTATTTCTAGTTCTAACCCTATCCATTAAAATAAACCTAACACAAGCCCTAACCTTAGCACTAAAACTAGCCCTAGACCCTACCCTAGATCTAACCATAACTCTACATTGGAACCTAACCCTAAGCCCAATCCTCAACTTAGCACTAGACCTAAAACTATCGCTAATTCTAAAACTAGCCATAAACTTAGCCTAATCCCTTAAACAAAACTGAGCCATTGTCCTAACCCTAAATGTTAACCTAATCCAAACCCTAACCCTAAACCTAGCCATTACCTTCTAGCTCTAATTCTTGTCCTAGTACTAAAATTAAACCTGAACCTGACTTATATTCTAACACTAACCTTAATTCTAAATATCACACTAACCCAAAAGATACTGCTAACACTAGTTCTAGACCAAGTACTAACTCTTATCATAACCTTAGTTCTTATATTAGCCATAGCTCTAACTCTATTCCTAAACCTAACAGAAAAACTAGCCCTAAACTGAGTCCTAAACATAGATGTAAGCCTAAACCTAAACCTAGACCTAGCCCTGACCCTAACCCTAACCCTAGCTCTAACTCTATCACTTACCCTAAGCCAAACCCTATGCATAATACTAACCTTAGTCCTAATCATAATACAATGCCTAATCCAAATCCTAACCCCATTACTAGTCCTAACTCTAGCCCTCATTCTAGATCAAACCCTAACTCAAATCATTACCCTAACACAAAACCTCAGTCTAAATCTGACCCTAACCATAAAAAAGACCCTATAACTAACCCTCCCAGTAAACTTATACCTAAACCTAAGCCTAACACTAGCCCTAGATCTAAGCCTAATACTAAATATACCCATAACTCTAGACCTAGACCTAAAAAAACCTAAGCCCTAGCCCTAACATAATTCTTAAACTAAAGTGAACACTAACCCTATCCCTAGATCTAAACCTAGTCCTAATTTTGTCTTTCAACCTAAACCTAACTCTAACCTGAGCACTGACCCTAACACTAACACTAAACCTAGCTCTAAACCTGAACCTAACTCAAAACCTAAACCTAACACTAGACATAGACATAACCCTAATCATAAAACTAGCTCTAATCAGAACCCTAGATCTTATATTACACATAGCTTTAACCCAGTTCCTAAACCTAACACAAAACCTTGCCCCATTCTGAGGCCTAATCCTAACCTAAGCATAACCATAATCCTAAATGTAGCCCTAACCCTAACCCTCACCTTAGACATAACCCTAGCTCAAAGCCTAACCCTTAGCTTAAACATAACCCTAGTCCTATTCATAAACATAAACCTAAAACTAGCCCTAATCCTAAACTTAACCTTAGTAATAACGCTAGCTCTAAAACTAATATTACCCTAAACCTAACCCTAACCCTAATAATAATCCTAGCCCTAAACCTAACCCTATCCCTAACCCTAATCATATACCTAATCCTCAAATTAACCCTAAACCTAACCCTTGCCAACATAACCCTAAATATTACCATAAATCAAAACTAAACCTATCCCTGAACCAAAATTTAACCATAACCTAAACTTAACCCTAAACCTAATCTTACATCAAATCCAATACATGACTCTAAAACTAACCCTATCCTAATGAAAACCCTAGCCCTAACCCAAAGCCTAACCCTAATCATAGCCATAAACCTAACCTAGACCTAACACTAAACCTAACACTCCCATAGACCTAACCGTAGCTTAAACCCTAACCCTTACACTATCCCTAACCCTAGCCCTAGCCCTAATCATAACCCTAACTCTAGCCCTAACCCTAATATTAAACCTATCCCTAATCCTATCCCTAATTTAGCCCTATTACTAACCCTAAACCTTACCCTAGAATTAAGACTAACTATAATTCTCACACAAGACCTATCCCTACCTCTAAACTTATCCCTTACTGTAACCCTAACCCAAGCCATAACCTTAGTCATAATACTTGCCGTAGCACTAACCTATCTCTAAAACTAACTCTAAACTGAGGCCACAGCATAACCCAGAAATTAACTCTAACCCTTATGCTATTCCTAAAATTAGCACTAACCCTAGCCCTAGCCCTAAAAGAAAACTGAGCCATACCCTAACACTAATCTTTACCCTAGACTAAACCCTAACCCTACACCAGCCCTAACACTAAACCTAACCATGAACCTGAGTCATATCCAAACACTAAACCTAGCTCTAATCATCACCCTAAGCTTAAAACTAATCCTATCAATAGGCCTAGCAATAAACTCAACCATAAAATTAACCCTAATTGTAACCCTATTTCTTACAACACCCTAATACAAACTAGCCCTAATCCGAGCCCTGAAACGAGCTTTAACCCTAAACCTAACTCTAACCCTAGTCCTAATCTTAGCTCTAACCCTATCGCTTACCCTAAGCCAAACCCTCACCCTAATGCTAACCATATTCTTAGCACTAATCCTTAGCCTAACCAAAAACCTAACTCTATAAGGAGTCCTAACCCTAGCCTTCATTCTACATCTAACCATAACCCAAACCCTAAAGCTAACCCTGACCATTATTCTAATGCTAACACTAATCTTAGCTCTAAATCTAAACCTGACCCTAAACTGAACCGTAATACTAGCCCTACTAGTAACCTTATACCTAAACCTTACCCTAACACTAGCCCTACACCTAAATCTAATCCTAAATCTAGCCATAACTATAGCTCTAGACCTAAAGACCAACTACAAATAGCCTTAAAAATAACCCTTAACCTAACACAAACACTAAACCTACCTCTAGACCTAACCCTAGTCCTAATTCTGGCTTTAACACTAACCATTACCCTACCTGAACAATGTCCCTGACACTAACACTAACCCTAGTTCTAAACTTCACCCTAACCTTAAAACTAACCGTAAAACTACACCTAGCCCTAACGTTAACCAGAAAACTAGTCTTAATCATTACACTAATTCTTGCATTATCCATAGCCCTAACCTTACCGATCACAATACCTAGCCCTAATCCAAGCCCTACCTAAGATTTAACACTAAAGATTACCCTAACAATAACCCTAGCCCTAACTATAACCCTAAGCCTAACCCTAGAACTAATCCTAACCATAACCGTAGCCCTAACCCTAGCTCTAACCATATTCATTACCCTAAGACAACTATAATCCTTATGCTAACCCTAGGCGGAACCCTATTCCTAACTATAGCCTTAATCCTATCTATTAATCTAAACCTAACCTGAACCCTAAACCTAACTGTGTCATTACCCAATCCCTAAATATAAAACTAATTTGAGCCCTAAATCTTAACCTAACTACTACCCTAAACTTGACCCTGACTCTAATAAAACCCATAGCTCTAAACCTGACCCTAACAAGAAACCCAACCTTTACAATAGACCTAGCCATAAACCTAACCATAAAACTATCCCTAACCATACCCTAGACCTGACTTTAGCCCTAGTTCAAATCTAGCCTTAACCCTAATACAAAACATAGCCCAAATCCTAGCAAGGAACCTCACCTTCATCATAACCCTTACCCTAATGTTAACCCTAACCTTAACCCTAATTTCACCCTAGTCCTAAAACTAGCTATATTCCCATCCCTTACCCTAAACCTAATCTAACCCTAAACCTAACACTAACCCTAGCCCTAACCCTAGGCCTAACCCTAACACTAACCCTAGCCCTAATCCAAGCCCTAATTTAGCCCTATCCTTAACCCTAACCTTATCCCTAAGACTAACTCTAACTCTCACACTAGACCTATACCTAGTTCTAACCGTATTCCTTACCATCACCATATACCTACCCCTAAACGTAGCCCTAACCAAGCCCTATACTTAGCCCTATCACAAAACCTAGATCTAAACCTAACTCTAAATTTAACCCTAAACCTACAACTAAACCTAACAATAACTCTACTCTTATATCTAATCCTTAACCTAAGCATAAATCTCACACTTACACTAGCCCTAACCATAAGACTAATCATAAAACTATCCCTAACCTTACCCTAGCCCTAAAACAAAACCAAGTCATAGAACTAACCTTCAGCCTTAACCTAAACCAAATTCTAACCCTACACCTAGCCCTAACCCTATCCCTAATTATAGTCTAACCCTAACCCAAAAACTAACCCTGACCCTGACTCTGACCATAACACTAACCCTGGCTCTAAACATCATCATCACCGTAAACCTAAACTTAACACTAGACCTAGACCTAACTCTAAACCTATAACTAGCTCTAATCATAAACCTACTTCATACATTAGCAGTAGCCTTAACCCTAGCCCTAACCTAACCCAAAACCTAGCCTTAATCTTAGTCCTAAGTCTAACTTTAACCCTGAACTTAAACCGAAACCTAACCCAAACACTATCCCTAATCCTATACATTATCCTAGCCCTAACCTTAGGGCTAACCCTATCCATTACCCTAATGATAACCCTAACCCTTCTGATAACCCTAGGCCTAACTCTAACCCTATACATTACACTAAACCAAACCTAAACCCTAAACTTAATGCTGTCATTACCTTAACCCTAAATCTAACTCTAATTTGAGCCCTGTACCTAAACACTAAATTAACCCAACCCTAATTCTGACCCTGATTCTAAAAATAACCCTAGATCTAAACCTGACCCTATCCAAAAACTCAACCCTTACACTGAATCAAGCCAAAAAACTAACACTAAATCTATCCCTAACTGTAACAATAGACCTGACATTAGCCAAAGCCCTAATACTATCTCTAACCCTAAAACATACCCTAGTACTCATCATAGACCTAAACATAGCCTTAATCATAATGCTAACCCTAATACTAAACCTCGCCCTTGCCTTAAGCCTAGCTATAACCACATCCCTTACCCTAAATTAAACCCTAACTCTAACCCTAACCCTATTGGTAACCCTTGCCTTATCCTTAGCCCTAGCACTAACCCTAGATCAAAATCTAACTCTAAATCTAATTCTAAATCGATGCCTAAGCCTAAGCCTAAAACTAGCCCTAACCCTAGTCCTAACATAACCCTAGCTGTAATTTAGCCCTATCCCTAAACCTAACCCTAACCCTAGCTCTAAGACTAACTCTCTCATATTAGCCCTATCACTCATTCTAACCCTATTCCTTATCATTACCCTATCCCTAGCCATAACCCTACTCCTAACACTTTCCCTATGCTTATCCCTACCACTAACAATAGGCAAAATGTAACTCTAAAACTAGCCTTAACCTGTAGCCTAAGCCTATACCTAACACTAGCCCAAACCATAACACTAATCCTAAAATGATCCATAATGCTAGCCCTAGCCCTAAAACAAAACCGAGACATAGCTCTAACCCTAAACATTAACCTAAACCAAACCCTAACCTTACACCTAGACCTAAACCTAGACTTATTTGAGTTGGAAGCCGAACCCTAAAACTAAACCTGAACCTCACACTGACCCTAATATGTCTAGCTGTACACATCACCTTAACAGTTAACCTAACCCTACACTAAACCTAGCACTAAAACCTTAAATGTAGCCCTAATTTTGAGCCTAGTACTTAAATTAACTGTAAACCTAACCCTATCCCAACATAACCCAAAACCTAGTCCTAATCAGAGCCCTAACCCTAGCTGTAAACCTAACCTAATCCTAACACTAGCCCTAATTGTAATCATAACTTTAGCCTTAAATTTATCTCTAACTCTATCCATTAACATAACCATAAACCAAACCATAATGATAACCCTAAGCATAAACCTAACCTCATCCTGAATCCTAAAGCTTCCATTATCCTAAACCTAACCTGTATCCTATATCTAACCCTACCATTACCCTTACCCTAAACCTAAAACTAATTCAAGCTAAAAATTGAAACCTTAATGTATCTCAAACCCTAACCCAGACCTTGACCCTAATAATATGCCTATCTCTAAACTTGACCATAACCCAGCACCTAACTCTTAGCCTAGAGTTAGCCATAAACCTAATGCTAAAACTATCTTTAACCATAATTCTGGACCTGAAATTATCCCTAGCCCTAATACTAGACCTAACCTTAATAACACACCTAGCCCTCATTCTTGTCCTAAACCTAGCCTAAATCATAACCCTATCTCTAGCCCTACACATAACCCTAATTTTAACCCTCACCCTACATGTAAATCTACGTATAATTTCATCCCTTACTCTAAATTTAAAACTAACCTTAACCCTAACCCTAGGCTTAAGCCAAACACAAAACCTATCCCTAATCCTAGCTCTAATTTAGCTCTATATCTAACCCTTTCCTAACCCCAGACCTAAGACTAACAAACTCTTGCTCTAGCCCTAGTTCTATCCCTGTCTGCTACCATAAACCTAACACTAGCCCTAACACTTGCCCTAAAATTAGTCCAAGCTCTAACCATAACTCTAAATCTAACCTTAAACCTAAGCCTAAGCCTAACACTAACAGTAGCTGTGACCCCAATTATAATTGTAAAACTAGCCCTAACCCAATCCTAGCAGTAAACCAAAACCAAGCAATAGCCCTAACCCTAAATCTTAACTTTAACCAAACACTAACACTACACTTAGACCTAAACCTAGCACTAATTCAAGTCCTAAGCCTCACCTTAAAACTAACCCTGACCCTCTCTCATATTCTAACACTCTCCATAGATCTAAACACTGTCCTAAACTCAAACTGAACACTAACATTAAAAATAGCCCTAATTTTAGTCTTAATGCTAACCCTAAACTAACCCTGACCCTGACTCCTATCCTAACAAGAACCGTAGCTATAAATATCACCTATCCTTAAACCTAACCCTAGCACTCAAACTACTCCTAACCCTAACCCTAAAACTAACCCTAAAGGTAACCCTAGATCTTATATTAGCTGTTGCCCTAATCCTAGCCTTAACCCTAACACAAAAACTAGCCCTAAACTGAGCCCTAAACCTAGCTTTAACTCTAAGTCTAACCCTAACCATAGCCCTAACCCTAGATCTAAATCAATCCCTTTCGCTAAGTGAAACCCTAAACATAAGAGTAACCATAGACCTATCTCTAGACTTTAGACTAACCAAAACACTAACCCTATTAATAGTCCTAACCCTAGCCTTTGTTTTAGCTCTAACACTATCCCAAAACCTCACTCTAACCCTGATCCTTATTCTGACCCTAACACTAAACCTAGGTCTAACCCTAACCCCAACCCTAACCCCAAATTTACCATAATCCTATCCCTAGACCTAACTCTAAACCTAACTTTCAGCCTAGCCCTAACTAAAGGTCAGAACCAAATCCTTATGCTAAACATAACCCTAAAGCTAATGCTAGTTCTAACCATCACCTTAACCCTAACACAAGACCGAATTTTAACCTTAACCCTAGCCCTAACCTTAACTCTGTGTCCATTACCCTAAGCATAACCCTTATCATAATGCTAACCCTAGGTTTAACCCTAACCCTATTGCTTTCCCCAAACCTATCAAATACCCTAACCAACCCTGAACCCTAAACCTACTCCAATTATTACACTAACCATAACCCGAATGCTCATTCGAGCCCTAACCCTAACCTCAAAACTAAACCAAACCCTAATACTAACCATGACCCTAATAATTCCCCTAGCTATAAACCTGACTCTTTACCTATCTAACCCTTAACACTAGACCTAGCAATAAAACTAACCCTAAAACTATTTCTAACCTTAACCCTAGATGTGATATTAACCGTAGCCATAAACCTAGCCCTAACCATAACACAAACCCTATCCGTTATCCTAGCCCTAAACATATCCTTAATTTTTTCCCTTACCCAAAACCTAGGCCTAACACTAACACTAACCCTAGCCCTAATCTTAGCTCTAATTTAGTCCTATCCCTAACCCTAACCCTAACCCTAGCCCAAAGACTATTACTCTAACTCTCACCTTAACCCTAACCCTAGATGATCAAACCATTTCCCTTACTAGAACCCTAATCCTATCCCTAACCCTTGGTCTAACCCTAGCCCTATTCCTGGCCCTGGCCATGACCCTAGATCTAACCCTAACTCTAAATCTATCCCTAAACCTAAGCCTAAAACTAAACCTAACACTGACCCTAACACTAATACTAATCCTAAAACTAGCCCTATCACAAGCCCTAGTCCTAAAACAAAACTGTGCCATAGCCATAACCTTAACCCTTATTCTAAACCAAATCATAACCCTACACCTAGCCCTACCCATATCCTATTTCTGGTCCTAACCCTAACCAGAAAATTAACCCTGACCCTGATTCTTACCCTAAAACTAAGCCTGGCTCAAAACATCATCAACACCCTAAACCTCAACCTAAAACTAGACATAGCCCTAAACCTAACCCTATAACTAGCACTAAACATAACCCTACTTCATACATTAGCCATAGCCTTAACCCTAGCTCTAATCTAACACAAAATGTAGCTTTAAACCTAATAGTAAACCTAGCTTTAACCCTAAACTTAAACCTAACCCTAACCTAAAACTAGCCTTAATCCTATACATAACCCTAGCCCTAACCTAAAATCTAAACCTATCCATTACCCTAACAATAACCCTAACTCTTAAGCTAACGCTAGCCCTAAGCCTAATGCTATCCATTACACTAAACCAAACCTAAACCCTATAACTAAGCCTGTCATTACCCTAAACCTAAACCCTAACATAACCCAAACCCTAACCCTGAACCTAATCCTAAAAATAACCCTAGATATAAACCTGAATCTTACCCTAAACTTAATCCTTACACTGGACCAAGCCATAAACTTAACACTAAATCTGGCCCTAACTATAACCCTAGACCTGACATTAGCCCTAGCCCTAATACTATCTCTCACCCTAACAAAAACCCTAAACCTCATCCTAGTCATAAAGCCTGCCTTAATCATAACCATAACCATAAGTATAGTCCTAACCCTTATACTACCCCTTGCTGTAGCCCTAAACCAAGCAATAAGCACATCCCTTACCCTAAACGTAATCCTAACTCTAACCCTAAAACTTTTCATCACAATTGCCCTACCCTTAGCCCTAGCTTTAACACTAGATTGAAACCTAACTTTAAATCTTACCATAACTCGATGCCTAAGCCTAAAACTATCCCTAGCCCTGATGCTAATTCTAAAACTAGCTCTAACCCTAAACCTAACACTAACCCTATCCATAATTTAGTCCTACCCCTAACCCTAACCCTAACCCGAAGAATAACTCTAACTCTCACACTGGCCCTATCACTAATTCTAATCCTATCCCTTCCCATAAACCTAATTCTATCCCAAATCCTAATCATAACCCTTGCCTTATCCTTAGCCCTACAACTAACATTAGATAAAAACATAACTCTAAATTTAACCCTAAAGAGCAGCCTAAGCCTATTCCTAACACTAGTCCTAACCCTAGCACTAATCCTAAAAAATTCACTAACCCTAACCCTAGCCCTAAAACCAAATCGAGCCAAAGCTCTAACCATAACCATTAACCTAAACCAAGCCCTAACCCTATACCTAGCCATAACCCCATCCCTAATTCGAGTTTTAAGCCAAACCCTAAAACTAACCCTGACCCTTACTCTGACCATAAAACTAACCTGAGGTCTAAACATCACCCTAAACCTAAAACTAACCCTAAAAGTAAACCTGCCCTAAATACTAAAATTACCTGTATTCATAACCCTAGTACTTACATTAGCTGTAAAACTAACCCTAGCACTACCTTAACCTACAACCTAGCCCTAACCATAACCATAACCCTAGCCCTAAACTGATATTTAACTCTATACATTACCATAACCATAACCCTAATCATAATGCTAATTAAAGCCCTAACTTTAAATCTTAACCTATCCCAAACCCTAACCCAGAACTTGACCCTAATAATACCCCTTGCTCTAAACCTGATGTTAACACTAAACCTAACCCTTACACTAGACGTACCCATAATCCTAATCCTAAAACAAAATTTAACCATAATTCTGGACCTGAAATTAGCCCTAGCACTAATTCTAGCCCTATCCCTAAAAAAAAAAAATAAAAAAAAAAAATCCCTAGCCCTCCTCCTAGCCCTAAATGTAGGCTTAATCATAACCCTAACCCTAACCACAGCCCTAACCATAATTGTAACCATCACCCTACCTCTAAACCTAGCTATAAAGACATCCATTACCACAAACTTTGCCATAATGTTAGACCTAAACTCTAAATGCTAAGTCTAAACTCTAAACCTAACACTAACCCTAATCCTAACACTAACCCTAGGCTTAAACTAAACATTAATCCTAGCCCTAATCCTAGACCTAATTTTGTCCTATCTCTAACCCTAACCATAACCCTAGTCCTTTGACTAACTCTCGCCCTAGTCCTATCCCTAATTCTAACCCTATCCCTTAACATAACCCTAAATCTAGCCATAACCCTTGCCCTATCCTTAGTTCTAGCCCTAACCCTAGGTCTAACCCTAATTCCAATTTTAACCCTAATACTAAGTCTAAGCCTAACACTAACACTAGCAAAACCCTAGCCATAGGACTAAAACATAACCAAGTGTTAGCACTAACCCTGAACCTTAACTTAAACCAAACCCTAACACTACTACTAGACCTAACCGTAGCCCTATTTCAAGTCCTAACCCTAACCTTAAAAACAACCCTGATGCTGACTCATCCTAACACTCACCCTAGCTCTAAAAACAGCCCTCACCTTAAAATGAACACTAACAGTAACCCTAGCCCTAATTCGAGTTCTATCTCTATCCCTAAAACTAAGCCTGACCCTGACTTCTATTCTAACACGAATCCTAGCTAAAAATATCACCCTACCTTAAACTTAACCCTAACACTAAACCTAACCCATACACTAACACTAAAACTAACCCTAATGGTAACCCTAGTTCTTACATTATCCATTGCCCTAACCCTTGCCCTAACCCTAACACAAAACCTAGGCCTAATCCGAGCCCAAAACCTAGCTTTAACCCTAACTCTAAAGAAAACCATAGCCCTAACCCTAGCTCTAAACCAATTCCTTACTTAAGAAAAACCTTAAACCTAAGGGTAACCAAAGACCGATCCCTAATCCTTAGGCTAACCAAAACACTAACCTTATTAATAGCCCTTACCCTTGCTCTCATTCTAGATCTAACCCTATCCAAAACCATAACACTAACTCTGACCCTTTTACTGACATTACCATTAATCCCAGGTCTAATCCTAACCATAACCCTAACCCAAAAACTACCGTAATCCTATCCCTAGACCTAATCCTGAACCTAACACTCAGCCTAGCCATAACAATAGCTCAGAACCTAACCCTTAAACTAAACATAACTTTAACCTAAACCTAATTCTACCCTCACCCTAACCCTAAATCAAGACCTAATTTTAACCATTACCCTAGCCCTAAACTTAAGTCTAAATATATAATTAACCTAAACATAACCTTTACCCTAATGCTAACCCTAGGCCTAACCCTAAACGTATCACAATCCCTAAACTTATCAATTACCCTAAACCTATCCTGAACCCTAGACCTAATCCAATCATTACCCTATCCCTAACCCTAATGATAATTCGAGCCCTAAACCTAAACTCAAACCTAACCCAAACCCTAACACTGACACTGACCCTAATAATTCCCCTAGCTCTAAACCACACTCTTACCCAATACCTAACCCTTACATTAGACCTAGCCATAAAACTAACCCCAAAACTATCCATAAGCATAACCTTAGACCTGATATTAGCCTTAGCCATGATACTAGCCCTAACTAACACAACCCCTAGACCTTATCCAAGTTCTAAACATAGCATTAATTATAACCCTAACCATAAACCTAGGCTTAATTCTAACACTAACCATAGCCCTAATCTTAGATCTAATTTAGCCCTATCCCTAACCTTAACTCTAACCCTAGCCCAAAGACTAAATCTAACTATCACCTTAGTCCAAACCCTAGTTCTAACCCTATACTTTACTGGAACCCATATCCTAGCCCAAACTATAGGTCTAACACTAGCCCTATTCATAGCCCTAGCAGCAACCCTAGATCTAACCCTAACCATAAATCTAAACCTAACCCTTAGCCTAAACCTAAACATAACACTAGCCCTAACCCTAACGCTAATCCTAAAACTAGCACTAACCCTAGCCCTAAAAAAAAATAAATAAATAAAAATAAGCCATACACCTAAACCTATCCCTTAATAAAAACTAAACCCCAACCCTACACTTAGCCAGAACTCTAGTCATAATTTGAATTTTCAGCCAAACCCTAAAACTAACCCTGAACCTGACTCTGACCTTAACACTAACCCTAGCTCTAAATATCACCCTAACCCTATACCTAAACCTAACAATAGACCAAGGCCTAATCCTAACTCTAAAATTAGCCCTAATCGCAACCAAGGTACTTACATTACCCGTTACCCTAAATCTAGCCTTAACTTAACCCAAAACCTAGCCTTATTCCGAGAACTATCCCTAACACTAACCCTATCACTAATCGTAACTATAACCCTAGCAGTAACCCTAGATTTAACCCTAACCGGAACCCTAAGCCTAATCCTATCAATAATAGTAACAATAACCATAGCCCTACCCCTATCTCTAACCCTATCCATTATCCTAACCGTAACCCTAACCCTAATGCTAAAACTGGGCCTAAACCTAACAGTATCCCTAATCCTAACCCTATCCATTACCCTAAACCTAACCTGAAACCTAAACCTAACACTATTTTTACCCTAATCCTAATTCTAATGCCAATTCAAGCCCTAACATTAAACCTTAACCTATCCAAAACACTAATCTCGACTCTGACCCTAAGAGTATGCTTAGCTCAACCCTGACCCTAAACATAAACCTAACACTTACACTAGACCTAGCCATAAACCAAAACCTAAAACTATTTTTAACTGTAACACTAGACCTGAAATTAGCCCTAGCCATAATCCTAGCCCTAAAGCTAGGCTTCATCCTAGCCTGAAACATAACCTCAGCCCTAACCCTAACTCTACTCCTCACCCTAGCCCTAAACCTATGTATAACCTCACCCTATACCCAAAAACTAACCATAGCTCTAAACATAACACTAACCCTCACCCTAAAGCTAGGCCTAACACAAAGCCTAGTACTAATCCGAGCCTTCATTTAATCCTATCCTAACCCTAAAACTAGCAATAAGACTAAATCTAACCCCTGTTCTAGCCCTAGCCCTAGTTCTATCCTTAGCCTTAATCCTAATCCTAGATCTAAGCCTAGGTCTAAATCTAAACCTAACTCAAAATTTAACTGTAAAATTAAGCATAAACCAAACCCTAACATTAACCCTAACCATAATGCTAACCTTAAAACGTGCCCTAGCCCTAGCCCTAGCCATAAACCAAAACCAAGCCATAGCCCTAATCTTAACCCTTAACCTAAATCAAACCCTAACACTACAACTAACCCTAAAACTAACTCTAAACCTAACCCGGACCCTGACACCTACCCTAACACTAATCCTAGCTCTAAACATCACCCTAAACTAAAATTAACCCTAACATTCAATCTAGCCTTAAACTAACCATAAAACTAGCTAAATCATAATCCTACTTCATACTTTAGTCATTGTCCTAACGGTAGCCTTAACCCTAGCACAAATTCTACCCCTAATCTGAGCCCTAACCCTAGCTTTAACCATAATATTAGCCCTAATCCTAACCCTAACACTATCCCTAACCCTAACTCTAACCCTATTCCTTACGCTAATCCAACCATTAACCCAAATGCTAACCCTAGTCCTAATCCTAATCATTTGCCTAACTTAAAATCTAATCATAATACTAGTATTAACTCTAGCCCTCATTCTACCAGTAAACCTAACCTTGAACCTAATCTGACCCTAACAGTAACCCTAGGTCTAAACCTGACCCTAAACCTAAACCAAAACCTAACAATAGCCCTACTGGAAACCCTATACCTATACCTATACCTAAGGCTAACACTAGACCTAGACCCAAAGCTAATCTTAATATTGCTATAACTCTAGACTTAGATCTAAACAAAAAACTAGCACTAGCACTAACAATAACCCTTAACCTAAACTGAACACTTACCCTACCCCTGGACCTAAAACTACTCCTAATTCTGACTCTAACCCTAACCCTATCCCCAAAACTGACCCTAATTCTAACACAGAACCTAGATTTAAACATGACACTAACTAAAAACCTTGACCTAAACTAGATCTAGCCCTAACCCTAACCCTAAAACAGGCCCTAAACCTAACCCTAGCTTTTACATTACCCATAGTCCTAACCCCAGGCCTAAACCTAACATAAAACATACCGCTAAACTTAACATAAAAACTAGCCCTAATCCTAGGCCTAAACTTAGCTCTAAGCATAACCATCAGCCTAACCCTAGCCCTAAACATAGCCCTAACCTAAGCCTCGCTTTAGACCTGACCCTAGCTCAAAGCCTAAGCTGTACACTAAACATAACACTAGCTCTATCCTAAAACCTATCCCTAACCGTATTCCTAATCCTAATGTTAAGCCTAGCCTGAAATTTAGCTCTAGCCATATCCATTACCCTAACCCTAACCATAATTAAAACCCATCCTTAACACTAAACCTAACTCTAATCATACATGTAAACCTAGACCTAATACTAAAACTAACACTCGCCTTAGCTCTAACTCAAGCTCAAACACTATTGCTTACCCAAACATAACCATAATCCTAGCCCTAAACCTAACACTTTCCCTAAACCTAATACTTACACCAAATCACATCCTATCCCTATCCCTAAACCTAACCCTAATTCTAGACCTAATCCAAACCATAACCTAGCCCTAACTCTAGCAATAAACCTATCCATTACACTAAACATAACCCTAACCCTAATGGTAACCCTAACACGATTGCTAAACCTAACTCATCCATTACCCTAAACCTTAACTGAAACCTAAACTAAACCCTATCAATTACCTTAATCCTAAACCTAAAGTTAATGCAAGTTAATGCTAATTTCAGCCTTAATACTAAACATTAACTAAACCAAATGCTAATTCTGACCCTGACCCTACTAATAACCCTAGCCCTAAAGCTGACCTTTAACCCAAACCTAACTCTTACATAGACCTAGCCACAACTTAATCTTAAAATTATTTTTAACGTTAACCCTAGACCTGATATTAGCTCTAGACCTGGTCCTAGCCATAACCCTAACATAAACCCTAGCCCTTAACCTAGCCTTAAACCTAGCCTTAATCCTAATCTGAAACATAACCCTAGGCGTAATCCTAACACTCACCCTATCCCTAAAGCTAGCTATAACCTCACCCATTCCCCTAAACTTAACCTTAACACCAATACTAACCCTAACTCTAGCCCAACCCCTTAGTTTAAATCTAACACTAAACCTAGCCTTAATACTAGCCCTAATGAGGCCCTAACCCTAACCCTAACTCTAGCCCTAATCTTAGCCATAATTTAGCGCTAACACTAACCGTAATCCTAAAACTACTACTATGACTAATTCCAATTCTCGCCCTAGCCGTATCCCTAGTTCTAACCATATTCGTTACCATAACTCTAACCCTCACCCTTACCCTAGCCCTAGCCCTAACCCTAGATATAACCCTAACTCAAAATCTAACCCTAAACCTAAGCCTAAATCTCAACCTAACACTAGCCCTAATTCTGATGCTAATCCATAATCTAGCCGTATCCATAGCCCTAGCCCCAAAACAAAACCAACCTATATCCCTAAACCAAACCCTAACCCTACAACTAGTACTAACTTTATTTGATTTCTAACCCTAATCCTAAAACTAACCCTGATTCTGACACGAACTGTAACAATAAACCTTGCTCTAAACATCACCCTAACCCTAAAACTAACCATAACACCAGACATAGCCCTAACCCTAATCCTAAAACTAGCACTAATTGCAACACTAGTTCATACATTGCCATAGCCCTAATCCTAGCCCTAACCAAACCTAAACCAAGCCCGAATCGAAGCCTTAACCCTAGCTTTAAACCTAACACTAAACCTAACCCTAAGCCAGAACATAGCCCTAAACTTTACCCTAAACCTATCCAGAATTCTAAACATAATCCTAGCCCTATCACTAGCTCTAACCCTATCCATTACCCCAATTATAATCATAACTCTAATGGTAACCCTAGGCCTAGCCCTAAACTTATCCCTAACCCTAACCTATTTCATTTACCTAAACCTAACCTGAACCCTAAACCTAACCCTAGCATTACCCTAACTCTAACCCTAATGCAAATTCAAGCCCTAACCCAAAACCTTAACACAACCCAAACTCTAACTCTGCCCCTTCCCATGATAATATACCTATCTCTAACCCTGACCCTACCCCTAAACCTAACCCTTATAATAGACCTAGCCCTAAACCTAACCCTAAATCTATCCCTAGCAATAATCCTAGAAGTGACATTTGCCCTAGCCGTAATTCTAGCCCTAAACTTAACACAAAACAAACCCATAACCCTCATCCTAACCCGAGTCCTAATCCTATCCATAACCCTAGACCTAAATTTAGCTCTAACCCTACCAATTACCCTAAACATAACCCTAATTATAATGCTAATTCTAGGTCTAAATCTAACCCTATACTTAACCATAACACTATCCATTATACTAAATCTAACCTGAACCCTACACAAACCCCTATCATTACCCAAACCCAACCCTAATGCTAATTCGAGTTCTAACCCTAAACCCTAACCTAAACAAAACCCTAAACCTACCGTTACCGTAATAATAACCCTAGCTTTAAATTTGACCCCTACCTGAAACCTAACACTTACACTAAACATAGCCCTAAACCTAACCCTATGCCTCACTTTAGACCTAACCCTGGCTCAAAGACTAACCTATACCCTTAACATAACCCTAGCCCTATCCCAAACCCAAACCTAACACTAGCCCTAATACTAACATTAACCATAGCCCTAACCATAGTTTTAATTATATCAACTACCCTAACCCTAATCCTAATCCTAACCATAAACCTAGCCCTAACCCTAGCTCTAATTCTATCCACTACCCTAAACATAATTCTAACCCTAATGCTAATACTAAACTTAATCCTAACGTAATCACAATCCCTAAACCTATCCGTTGCCCTGAAACTAAACTGAATCCTAATCCTAAGCCTATCCATTACCATAAACCTAAGTCTAACCCTAATGCTAATTCAAGCCCTAAACCTAAACCTTAACCTAAACCAAACCTTAAGCCAGACACTGATCCTAATAATACACATAGCTGTAAACTTGACCCTTACCCTAAAGCTAACCCTTGCACTAGATCTAACCATAAACATAAACCGAAGCCTATATCTAATGTAACCCTAGACCTGACATTAGACCTAGCCCTAATCCTAGCCCTAATGCTAACACGAACACTAGCTCTCATCCTAGCCCAAAACTTAGCCTAAATCATAAAACTAACCCTAATTCTAACCCTTTTCCTAGGCCTAAACCTAGTTATAACCCCATTGCTTACACTAAACCTAACTCAATCCCTAACCCTAACACCAAACCTAGCCCTAACATTAACCCTAGGACTAAACCTAACATTAACCCTAGCCCGAATCCTAAACCTAAACCTAATACTAGCTTTAACACTAACTATAACTCTCGCACTAGCCCCAGCCCTAATTCTAACCCTATCACTTACCGTGACCTTATTCCTAGCCATAGCCTAGAATAACCCTAGCCCTGACCTTACAACTTGCCTCAACCCTAGATCTAAACCTAACACTAAATCTAACCCTAATTCTACAGCTAAACCTATCACTGAAACTAACCCTAACCCTAAACCTAACGCTAATCCTAAAACTATCCATAACCATAGGCTTAAACCTAAAAATAACTGAGCCATAACAGTAACCATAAACATTTACCTAAATCAAAACCTAACCTTATATCTATCCCTAAGCCTAGTGCTAATTTGAGTCCTAATCTTAACCCTAAATCTACCCCTAAACATATCTCTAAAATTAACCCTAACCCTAACTCTAAACATCACCCTAAACCTAAACCTTAACCTAACACTAGACCTGGTCCTAACCATAAATCTAAAACTAGTTCTAATCATAACCCTAGATCATATATTAGCCGTAACCCTAAACCTAATGCTAACTTAATCCTAGCCCAAATCTGATACCTAACCCTAGCATTCACCCTAACTCTAACCCTAACACTAGCCCTAACCCTAACCTGAACCCTAGCTCTAACCCTAGCTCTAACCTTATACTGTATCCTAGCCAAACCCCAACACTAATGCTAACCCTAGTCCTAAAACTAATCCTTAGTCTAACCCAAACCCTAACCCTATTACTAGTCCTAACCCTAGCCATCATTCTTGTTAGAACCCAAATTATAACCCTAACCCTGAACCTTATTCTGAGCCTGTTACTAGTCCTAATCCTAGTCCTATTACTATTACTAGTCCTAACCCTAGCCATCATTCTTGTTAGAACCCAAATTCTAACCCTAACCCTGAACCTTATTCTGACGCTGAATCTAAATCAAACCCTAACACTAGCCCTACCCATAACCCTATATCTAAACCTAACCCTAACACAAGCCCTAGATTAAACCTAATCCTAAATTTAGCCATATCTTTAACCAAGACCTAAATAAAAAACTAGCCCTAGCTCTAAGGATAATCCTTAACCTAAGCCAAATATTAACCATATCTCTAGACCAAACCAATCCTAATTCTGGCTCTAGCCCTAACCCTAACCCTAATCCAAACACAGACCCTGACACTAACACTAATCCTAGCTATAGAACTGATCCTAACTGAAACCTAAACCTAACACTAGACCTAGCCATAACAGTAAACATAACCCTTACATTACCATAGCACTAAAACTTGCTCTAAACCTAACACAAAATGTAGGCCTAAATCTAGCCCAAAGCGTAACCCTAATCCTAACCTAAACTTATCCCTTACGGTAAGCCTAAACCTCATTCTAACCCTAATCCTCACCTTAGACCTAACCCTAGATAAAACCCAAAATCGAACCCTAAACATAACCCTAGCACTATCCCTAAACCTAATTCTAATCCTAGCCCTAATCATAATGTTAACACTATCTCTAAAATTATCCATTAGCCTAAACCAAACTTTAATCTTAATGATAACCTTTGCTCTAATCATTAATGTAAACCTAAACCTAGACCTAACCCTAAACCTAACACTCATTGTAGCCTTAACCCTAGATAAAAACCTAATCCTTACTCTAACACTAACCATAGCCCAAAACCTAACATTAACCCTAAACCTGAAACTACCACTAACCCTAGCCTTACATCTAACCCTATCCATTACACTAACAAAAATGATAATCTTAGCCCTACCTTAAACAGAAACCCTAAACCTAAAACTACCCCTAAACCTAACCCGACATCTAACCCTATACATTAACCTAACTCTAAAGATAACCATAGCCCTAACCCTAACACTAACCCTAACCTTAAACCTAAATCTAACCCTAGACATAATCCTAAATTTAACCCTCACCCTAGCACTAACCCTATCTCAAAACCTAACCTGAACCCTAAACCAAACAAAACCTAAACCTAGCCCTAGCCCTAACCCTAACTCAAGCCCTGATCCTATCAAAAACCCTAGCCCTAACCCTAGCTCTAATGCTATTCATTACCCTAACAGTAACTGTAACCCAAATGCTAAACCTAGGCCTAACCCTAACCCTATCACTAACCCTAACCCTACAATTACCCTAATCTTAACCTGAATTCTAAACCTAAACCTATCCATAAACATAACCCTAATTCTAACCCTAATGCTAATTTGAGCTCTATCCTAATGCTAATTTGAGCTCTAACCCTAAAAATTAACCTAACATAAAACAGAAACCTGACCCTGATCCTAAAAATACACCTTATTCTTAACGTAGGCCTTTCCCTAAACCTATTATTAGACCTAGCCATGAATCTAACACTATAACTATCCCTAGCTGTAACCCTAAATTTGACATTATTCCTATCCCTAAAACTTGCTCTAACTCTAACACAAACCCTAGCCCTCATCCTAACACCAAATCTCGCCTTAATTCTAACACAAACCTAACTCTAGACCTAAACTTAATTCTAATCATCGGCCTAGCCCTAAACCTAGCTATAACCACATCCCTTCCCCTAAATCTAAACCTAAATCTAATCTTAAACATAGCCCTAACCATAGGCCTAACCCTAACACCAATCCTAGACACATACCTGGCCCTAATTTATGCCTAAACTTAACCCTAACCCTAGCCTTAAGAATAACCCTAACTATCGCCCTAGCTCTATACCTAGTTCTAACCCTATCCCTACTGTAACCCAAACACTAGACCTAACCTTAGCCCTAACCCTAGCCATAGCCCTAACCCTAGAATTAACCATAACTCTAAATGTACACCTAAACCTAAACTCACCAATTCACTAGCAATGACACTAATATTAATTGTAAAACTACCATTAACTTATCCTTAGCCCTAAAATATAATGAGCCATAGCACTAACCCAAACCCTTAACATAAACCAAATCCTAACTCTACATCTAGCCCTAAGCCTACCCCTAATTTGAGTCCTATCCCCAACCCTAAAAGTAACCCTGACCCTGACTTAGAACCTAACACTAACCCTAGCTCAAAACATCACCCTGAACTTTAACCTAAGCATAAAAGTAGACTTAGCCCTAACCGTAACCCTAAAATTAGCCCCAATCATAACCCTAGTTCTTTCATTAGCTGTATCCCTAACACTAGCCCTGATGTTACCCAAAATCTAGCCCTAATGAGAGTCCCAATGCTAGCTTTAATCCTAACTCTAAACCTAAACCAAGTCCTAAACCTTACCCTAAACCTAACCCTAACTTTAATCCTTGCTCTAACCCTAAACCTAACACTCACCCTAACACTAACACTAACCATAACCCTAGCTCTAACCCTAGCTCTAACCCTATCCATTACCATAAACCGAACCCTAATCCTAACCCTAATGCTAACCCTTGGCCTATCCCTACCACATTTGCTAACCCTAACCTATCCATTACCCTAAACATAACCCTAACCCTAAACCTAACCAAACACTAAACATAGACCGAACACTAACCGTAAAACTAGCCCTAATTGTAACCCTAGTTCTTACATTAGCCATAGCCCTAAAGCTAACACAAAACCTAGCCTAGCCCCAATCCAAGCTCTAACGCTAGCTTTAACCCTAACCCTAAACCTAACCCTAGCCCTAATCCTAACCCTAGCACTAACACTAGAGCTAATCATATCCCTTACCCTAAGTTAAACTCTAACCCTAATTGTACCATAGTCCTAAACCTAATCTTAGCCTAACCCCAAACCTAACTTTATTACTATTCCTAACCCTAATCCTCAATCTAGATCTATCACTATCCCAAAACGTAAATCTAACCCTGACCCTTATTCTGACCCTTACATTATCCATAGGTCTAAACCTGACCCTAACCGTAAACCAACCCCTAACATTGGCACTACCTGTAACCCTATAACTAAACTTTACAATAACACTAGACCTAGACATACACTTAATCCTTTATCTAGTGATAACTCGAAGCCTAGCCCTAAACAAAAACGTAGTCCTAGTCCTAATAATAACCCTTAACCAAATCCAAACACTAACCATACCCCTAGACCAAACCTTAGGCCTAATGTTGGCCCTAACAACAAACCTAACCCTAAACTGAACACTGACCCTTACCCTAACACAAAACCTAGCTCTAAAACTTATCTTTCCAAAACACATAACCCTAACACTAGACCTAGCCATATCACTAACCCTGAAACTAGCCATCACCATAGGCCAAAACCTACCTCTAACTCTATCCATTACCCTAACCCTAATGCTAACCCTAGCCCTAACCCTCACACTGATTTTTACCCTAATCCTCATCCTAGACCAAACACTAGCTCAATCCCTAACCCTTAAACTTAACCTAACCCTAACACTAACCCATGAACTAAACCTAAACCTAACCTTAACTATAGCCCTAATCCTAAAATTAGCCCTATACCTAACCCTAGCTCTAAGCCCAGATATTACCCTAATTCCAACCCTACACTTAATGATAAACCTAGCCCTAACCCCAGATCTAACACTACTCATTACACTAAACCTAAACCTAACCCTGATTATAACCCTAGCCCTTACCCTAAATTTACCCTAACCCTAACCCTGGACATAACCATAAACCTAACCATTGCCCTAGAGCTATCCCTTGCTCAAACTCTAATCATTACCCTAAACCTAACACTAAACCTATCCCTAACCATAACCTTAAGCCTAATCCTAACCCTAACCCTAACCCTAACACAACATCAAACCCTATCCAATACCCTAAACCTAATGTTAACCCTAGCCCTAAACTTAACATTAACCTTGACCCTAACCATAACTATAACCTAGACATAACCCTAAACCTAACCCTTGCCCTATGGCTAACCATTGCTCAAACTCTAAAACATACACTAAACCTAAACCTAACCTTAACCCTAGGCCTAACGCTAACTCTGGCCTTAATAATAACCATAACCCTAGCCCTAATCCTATCACTTACCCTAAGCACAACCATAACCCTAAGGCTAACCCTAGGCCTCACCCCAACCCTTTTGCTTACTCTAACCCTATCAATTACCCTAAACCTATCATGAACCCTATACCAAAACCTATCATTACCCTAACCATACCTTAATGCTATTTCAAGTCTAAACCTAAACCAAACCTGAAACCTAATTCTAACCCTAATAATACCCCTAGATCTAAACCTGACCCTTACTCTAAACCGAACCCTTACACTAAACCTAGCCATAAATGTAACCCTCAAACTATCTGTAATGTAACCCTAGACCTGACACTAGACCTAGCCCTAATTCTTGCCGTAACTCTAACACAAACCCCAGTCATCATCCTAGCCCTAACCCTAGACTTATTTCTAAATCAAACCATAACACTCGCCCAAACAGAAATTCTAACCTTTGATCTAGCCCCAAAACTAGCTCTAACCCCATCCTTTCCCCTAAACCTAAAGTTATCTGTAAAACTAAACCTAAGCCTAAACTAGGCCTAAACTTAATACAAACAAGAGACCAAATTCTAGCCCTAATTTAGTCCTAAACCTAACCTAACCGTAGCCTTAAGACTAACTCTAACTCTCGCCCTAGCCCTATTTCTAGATCTAATCCCATCCATTATCATAATCCTAACACTTGCCTTTACATGAGCCCTAACCCTAGCTCTAGCCCTAATCCTGTATCAAAGTCTAACTCTAATTCTAACCCTAACCCTAAGCTAAACCTCTCACTAATACAAGCCCTAACACGAATGCTAGTCCTAAAACTAGCCCTACCCTAGCCCTAGCCCTATAAAACAACCAAGCCATAGCCCTAACCCTAAACTTTAATATCAACCAAACCCTAAGCCTACACCTAGCCCTAAACCAAGCTCTAATTTGAGTCCTATCCCTAACCCTAAAACATACCCTGACCCTGACTCTGACCCTAACACTAACCCTAGCTCTAAACATAACTCAAAACCTAAACCTAAACCTACCATTAATCCTAAACTTAAACCTAACATTAAAACTAGCCCTAGCCTAAACCTAATCCCAAATATAGCCATAACCCTAGCCTTAGCCCTAAAAATAACCCTTAACCTAAACCAAACACAAACTCTATCCCTAGACCTAACCCGAGTCCTCATGCTGGACCTAAACCTAAACCTAATCCTAACCTGAACCCTGACATTTACCCTAACAAGAACCCTAGCTCTAAACCTTATTCTAACCGAAAAACTAACCCTAACACTAGACAAACTCTAAATATAGCCATAACCATAACTCTAGCTCTTATGTTACCCATAAAACTAACAGTAGCCCTAAACCTCACAAAAAACCTAGCACTAATTGCAGCCCTAAACCTAACCCTAAGCATAACTCTAACCCTAAACCTAGCCTTAACCCCAACCCTAACCCTCGTTCTATCTCTAACCATAGTTCAAACACTAAACCTTACCCTAAAATAACCCTAGCCCAAACACTAAACCTCACCCTAAATCTAGCCCTAATCCTAACTGTAACCATAGCCCAAATTGAAGCTATAATTCTATCCATTATAGTAACAATAATCCTGTAACTAATGCTAACCCTAGCCCTAAACCTAACCATAAACATACTCTAGCCCAGACTGTAAACCTAACCCTAACCCTAGCCCAAACCTACCTCAATCCCTAAACCTTACACTTAATTTAACCCTAACAGTAACCCAAGGCCTAACCCTAAACCTAACCCCAGCCATAATCCTAACCTTAACCCAAACCCAAACCCAAGCTTGAACCCTACCCATTACTCTAACCCTAAACTTAACCCTAATGATAACACTAGACCTAAAGCTAAACCTACCCTAACTTTAAACATAAACCTAACCCTAAAATTAACAGTGAAACTAATCCTAACACTAAACCTAAGCTAGCTCAAATGCTAACCCTAATCCTAAACCTAAACCTAATGCTAACCTAAACCTAAACATATCTTCAACCTGACATCTAAACCTATTACTCTAACCCTAATGAGAACTCTGGCCCTAACCATTACAATAACCATGACCATAACCGTATAGCAAACCATAAATTAATCTTAGCAATAGCAAAAATCCTAGCTCAAACCTTAAACTGTACCCTAAACCGAATCCTAAGTTAACCCTCGCCCTAACCCTGACCCTAACTGTAACTCTAGCCCTAATGCTAATCATTATTTTAGCCCTAGGTCTAACACTATAAATTACCCTAACAATAACCATAACCCTAATGCTAGCCCTTTGCCTAAATCTAAACCTATCACGAACCCTAACCATATTCATTACCTTCAACCTAACCTAACCCTAAACCTAACACTATCCATTACCCTAACTCTAATTCTAACCTTAATGCCAATTTGAGCCTTAACACTAAACCTTAAACTATCCCAAACTCAAAGCCTGACCCTGACCCTAATAATACCCCAGCTCTTAATCTGACCCTTTCCCTAAACGTAACACTTTAATTTGACCTAGGCATAAACCTTATCCTAAAAATATCACTAACTATAAACCTAGACCTGACATTAGTCTTAGCCCTAATTCTTGCCCTAAACCTAACACAAAATCTAGCCCTAATCCTAGCCTTAAATCTAGCCTTAATCCTAAACCTAACCATAACCCTAGCCATAACCCTAAGCTAATCATAAAACTATCCCTAACCCTAACCATAGCACTAAAACAAAACCGATGAACAGGCATAACACTAACCTTAACTTAAACCAAACCCTAGCACTACACCAAGATCTAATCCTAGCCCTAATTCAAGTCCTAATCATAACCTTATAAATAACCCTGAACCTGACTTAATCCTAACACTCATCCTAGTCCAAAACACCACACTTACCCTAAACCTATGCTAGACCTAACCCTAAACCTAGACCTAAACCTAGCTCAAAACCTAAACTTTATGCTAAACATAACCTTAAACCTAACCCTAAGCCTAGTTCTAACACTAACTCCTAACCTAACTCAAGGCATATTCCTAACCATAACTCTAGTTCTAACCCTATCAATTACCCTAAACATAACCCCTACCCTAATACTAACCCTAAGCCAAAACCTAGCCCTATCACTAATGCTAACCATATCAATTACCCTAAACCATACCTGAACCTTAAAACAAACCCAAACTACACCCTAAACCTAACCCTAATTCTAATTTGAGCCATAAACCTAAATCCTGACCTAAGCCAAATCCTAACCTAATAATTCCCTGAGCTCTAAACCTGACCCTTACCCTAAACCTAACACTTACACTAGACCTAGCCATAAGCACAACCCTTAAACTATCTTTAACCATGACCCTAGGTCTGATATTAGCCCTAGCACTAATCCTAGCCCTGAATCTAAAACAAACACTATTCCTCATCCTAGCCCTAAACTTAGCCTTAATCATAACCCTTACTCCAACTCTAGCCATAATCTTAACTCTAACCCTCACCCTACGTCTAAACCTAGCTATAACACAATTTTTTATCCTAAACTTAAACCTAACCCTATCCCTGTCACTAGGCCTAAGATAAACACTAACCCTAGCCATAATCCTAGCCCTAATTTAACCCTATCCCAAACCCTAAATGTAATTTTAGCCCTATCACTAACTCTAAATCTCACACTAGCCCTAACCCTAATGCTAATGCTAAAACTAGCCCTAACCCTAGCCCTAGTAGTAAAACAAAACTGAAACAAAGCACTAACCCTAACCCTTAACCTAAACCAAACCCTTACCCTAACCCTAGGCCAAATTTGAGTTTTAAACCAAACCCTAAAACTAACCCTGACGCTGACTCTGACTATAACATTAATCCTAGCTCTAAACATAACCCTAACCCTAAACTTAAACCTACCACTAGACAAAGCAATAACCCTAACCCTAAATTTAGCCCTAAACATAACCCTGGTACTTACATTAGCCATGATCAAAACACTAGCACTAACTTAACATAAAACCTAGACCTCATCCGAGCCATAACCCAGGTTTTAACCCTAAACCTAAACCTAATCCTAGCCCTAATCATAAACATAACCTTAGCCCTAACTCTGGCTATAACCCTATTCATTGCCATAAACATAACCCTAACTCTAATGCTAAACCTAGTACTAGACATAACACTATCCCTAATCCTAACCCTAACCATTACCTGAACCTAAACCTAGACTCTAATCCTCACCCTATCATTAACCTAACACTAACCCTAATGCTAATTTGAGCCCTAACTTTAAAACATAACCTATCCAAAACCCTAAACCAGACCCTGACTGTAAAAATAGTCCTAGCTCTAAACCTGACCCTAACTCTAAATCTAATCCTTACTCACATGTAGCCATAAACCTAACATTAAACTATAACCATAACCATAACCATAACCATAACCTAAGACCTGATATTAGCCCTAGCCCTAATTCTAGCACTAAACTTAAAACAAACCCTAGCCCTCATCCTAGCCCTAAACCTATCCCTAATCATAACCCTAACCTTAACCATAGCCCTAACCTAATTCTAACCCTCACTCTCCCATTAAACCTAGCTATAACACCATCCCTTACACTAAACTTAATCCTAACCCTAACCCTAACACTAGACCTAAGTTCAACACTAGCCCTAGCACTAGTAATAGCCCTAATTTAAACATATCCCTAATTCTAACGGTAACCATATTCCTAAGACTAACTCTGACTCTCACACTAGCCGTATCCCTACTTCTAACCCTATCCCTTAACTTAACCCTAACCCTAGCCCTAAAAATAGCCATAAACCTAGTCATAACACTTGCCTAATCCTTATTCCTAATCATAACCATAGATCTAACTCTAACTCTAACTCTAACACTAACCCTAATACTAAGCCTAACATTAATACTAGCACTAACCCTATTACTAATAATGAAACTTGCCCTAACACTAAGCCTAACAGTAAAACAAAACCGAGTAATAGCCCTAACACTAAACCTTAACTTAAACCACATCCTAATACTACATCTAGACCTAACCCTAGCCCTCATTCGAGTACTAACCTTAACCTTAATAGTAACCCTGACTCTGACTCATATCCTAACACTCACCCTAGCTCTAAACATCACTCTAAGCTTAGAACAAACCCTTACAGTAAAACTAGCCTTATATCAATTCCTAACCCTAACTCTAAAACTTCTCTGACCCTGACTATTAACCTAACACTAACACTCACTCTAAATATCACCCTAACCTTAAAGTGAATCCTAACACTAGAGGTTTAACCCCTAACAATAATCCCAAAATTCACCCTAATTGTAACCCTAGTTCCTATGTTAGCTATAACCTAGCCCTAAACCTAACACAAAACTAGCCCTAATCCGAGCCCTAAACCTAGCTTTAACCCTAACCTTTGCCCTAATCCAAGCCCTAACCCTAGCTCTAGTCCTATCCCTTACCTTAAGCCGAACCCTAACCCTAATGCTAACCTTAATCCTTAACCTAACACAAACCCTAAACCTATTACTAGTCCAAACCCTAGCACTCATTCTAGCTCTAACCATAACCCAAACCCTAACCCTAACCCTGACCCTTATTATGATATTAATACTAATTGTAGGTCTAAACCTGAACCTAACCCTAAACTGTACCCTAACAGTAGCCCTTCCAGTAACCTTATACCTAAACCTAACCCTAACACTAGCCCTAGACCTAAACCTAATCCTAAATCTAGCCATAACTCGAACCCTAGACCTAATGAAAATCCTAGACATACCCCTAACAGTAACCCTTAGACTCAGCCAAACACTAACTCTTCCCTTAGACCTAATTCTGGCTTTAATTATAACCATACCACTAACCTGAACACTAACCCTGACACTAACAGTAACCCTAGCTCTAAACACCACCCCAACCCTAAATCTAACCCTAAAATTATACCTAGCCCTAACAGTAACCCTAAAACAAGCCTGAATCATTACAAGTTCTTACATTAGCTGTAGCCCTAAACTATCGCAAAACCTAGCTCTAATCCAAGGCCTACCCTAGCTTTAAACCTAAAGCTAATGCTAATCCTAACCATAGCCCTAAGCTTAAGCCTAAGCCTAAGCCTAGACCTAATACTTAGCATAACCCTAGCCCTAAACCTAGCTCTAACCTATCCATTAGTCTAAAGATAACCCTGACCCTTATGCTAACCCTAGGCCAAACCCTAATCCTATCCCTAACCCTAACCCTATCCATTACCCTACATTTAACCTGAACCCTAAACCTAAAACTATCATTTCCCTATTCTTAACAATAATGCTAATTTGAGCCCTAAACCTAAACCTGAACCTAACAGAAACCCTAAACCTGACCCTAACCCTAATACTACTCCTAGCTCTAAACTTGACCCTAACCATAAACCTAACCCTTAAAATAGACCTAGCTATAAACCTAACCCTAAACTATCCCTTACTGTAACCGTAGACATGACATTTTCCCTAGCTCTAATCCTGGTCCTAACCCTAACACAAACCTTAGCCCTCATTCTAGACATAAACTTCACCTTAATAATAAACCTAAACCTAACCCTAATTGTAACCCTCACCCCAGACATAAAACTAGCTGTAACCCCAACCCTTACCCTAAACCTAATCCTTACCCTAAACCTAACATTAACCCTAGCCCTAATCCTAGGCCTAACCCTAACACTAACCCTTGCCCTAAGATTAACTCTAACTCTCGCCCTAGCCCTATACCGAGTTCTATCCCAATCTTTTGCCATCATCCTAAACCTAGCCCTAAACTTAGCCCTATCCTTTGCCCTAGCTCAAACTCTAGATCTAAACCTAAACCTAATCTAACCCTAAACCTAAGCCTAAACCTCACACTAACACTAGCCTTAATCCTAACACTAATCCTAAAACTAGCCCTAACCCTACCCTAGCCCTAAAACAAAACTGAGTTATAGCCCTAATCCTAATCCTTAACCTTATCCAAACCCTAATCTTACACCTAGCCCTAAACCTATCTCTAATTCCAGTCCTAAATCTAAGCTAAAAAGTAATGCGGACACTGACTCTGAACTTAACACTAATTCTAGCTCTAATTATTGTCATAACCATAAACCTAACCCTAACACTAGATCTAGCCTTAAACCTAATCCTATTACTAGTGTTAATTATAACCCTACTTTGTACATTACCGGTAGCCTTAACCCTAGCCCTAACCTAACCCAAAACTTAGCCTTAATCTGAGTCCTAAACCTAGCTTTTACCCTAAACATAAACCTAACCCTAACCCGAACAAAAGCCCTAATCCTATATATATATATATATATATATATATATATATATATATATATATATATATATATATATATATATATATATATATATTCCTAGCCCTAATCTTAGGTCTAACCCTATCCATTACCCTAATGATAACTCTAACCCTTACGCTAAACATTAGACCTAACCTTAACCCAATCCATTACACTAAACCACATCTAAACCCTAACCTAAACCTGTCATTAACCCTAAACCTAAACCTAATGCTTATTTGAGCCCTAAACCTTACCTCTAACCTAAATCAAACCTAACCTTGAACCTGACCCTAAAAATAACCCTAGTTCTAAACCTAAGCCTTACGCTGAACCTAACCCTTACACTGGACCAAGCCATAAACCTAACACTAAATCTGTCCCTAACTGTAACCACAGACCTGGCATTAGCCATAGCCCTAATACTAGCCCTAACCCTAACACAAACACTAGCCTTCATTCTAGCCCTAAGCCTAGCCTTAATCATAACCCTGACCCTAACCCTTGCCCTAACCCTAATACTAACCCTCACCCTAGCCCTCAACTTAGCTATAACCCACTCCCTTACCCTATGTGTAACCCAAACTCTAACCCTAACCTGAGGTCTAAACCTAATACTAATGCTAGCCCTAATTTAGCCCTATCCCTAAAAATAACCCTAGCCCTAACCCTACAACTAACTCTAACTCTCACACTAGCCTATCACTACTTCTAACCCTATCCCTTACCATAATCCTAACCCTAGCCCTAACCCTAGTCCTAACCCTTGCCCTATCCTTAGTCCTAGCCCTAACCATAGATCAAATCCTAACTCTAAATATAATCCTAAACTGAAGCCTAAGCCTAACTATTATAAATACATTTATATTTAGATTCTATGTCTACAGAAGTTAGCTTCAATTATTATTTAGAGTATAATCATTAGTTTCATAAAGGTAATTCCATTTCTGGTGGTATACAGAGAACAGATGGTCAGGGGTAGGATGCTACGTTAAGGGGGAAAGGAGTGAGGGTATTAGATTAATCTATCTTAGCAAATTCGAGGAGAACTGTAATGAATATACAGAGGTAATTTATGGAAGAATGTATAAATTCAAATCCATCTCCTGTATTCATAAAATTACCCTGTGTATAAATAGTAACATTTTGGAGGTTGAAAGTGGGATAGAGGGATGAAGAAAAAAGAAGAAAAAAAACGAAAGAAAGAAAAAGAGGGGGAATGAAAATAAGATAAACTAAAGGGGGGGTGAGATGGGCCTGTGCAATTTCTCTATATTAAACTATTCTAGTGATTCAGTTCTTAAAGTCCAATTTCATGCAAAGTTCTTAGTTTCACGTATGTTGAGATTGTGAGGGCCAGAGAGGTAAGGGTAAAGGAGAATAGATGAGAAGAGAGAGAATAGAAAAGTCTCTCAGAACTCTGTTTTCTTCCAATAGGTGGAGTTGTCTTATCCTAACTTGAGTCTCTTTGCTAAGGGTGGTGGAGGAAGCCAGTTTGAGAGGGCTTGAGCTTCTACCTGGAGCCTCCCTACTCTTAGTCTCTGATTTGGAAACCAGGTACCTGTACAGTTGCTGTTCTGCATTGATAGCTACGTCCCCCCCCAAAAAAAAATGCTTGTGAGAAAAATTTTGAGTTATCACAGCTGGAGATAGGGGAGTTGGAAACCGGGTACCTGAGCAGCCAAAGAATGGAGTTGGTAGCCATGGCAACCAATAGTGAATAAGGTTTTCCAAGATGGATTCCATCTGTTACCTGTGTAGGGTGTTTGGTGAGGTGGGTGGTTCTGGGGTGACCTTTGGCTGTGTCCAGAGTTGGTCTGGTGACCCACAAGCAAACCCTCTGTGTTCCGTGCTACCTATCCTCTGCGCTGAGAGCACCTGCAAGGCCAAGGCTTCCATCTGAGCTGAAAGCAAACCCATGGCCAAGACTTCTGTCTGTGCCAAGAGCTCACTTGTGGCTGAGACTTCCATCTGAGATGAGAGCACATGTGCAGCCGAGACTTCCGTCTGTGCAGAGAGCTCATACGCGGCCGGACTTCCGACTTCCGACTGAGCTGAGAGCAACTACACAGCAGAGCCTTCCATATGCACAGAGAGCTCCAGCGTGGCCTTAGATTTCTTCAAATTTCTATGATATTGGGCAAGATTCATCTTTTACTTAGCCTTACTATGTTCCACATGTTTGGGCTTCTTGGTTCAATGGTTCGCTGTCAGGAACAGTTTGTATTTTAAGATTTTCCTTCATTATTGCTTATTGATGTGAATGAAAATTGAGCTGGAAATCAAACAGGGTTCGAGGGAGGTGCTTGAAACTTTACAAGTCAGTTCTGTTTGGGCACTTTCTGGTTTCTTTCTTTTGAAGGTAAGCCAAAGCTGAAGCATGCAAAAGCAACTGTATTTGAGAGCCTTAAGGAGAAAACACAGAAATATGTATATATTAAAATAAGTCTCCCAATGTTTTGATCAGATTTATTTGATACTACACAGTATTCATCTTTTAGCTTGCTCCACTATGTTCCCCAAGGTTGGCACTTCTAGAATCAATGGTTCTATAAACAAGTAAGGGTTAGTGTTACGGTTAGGGTTAGGGCTAGCTTTAGAGCGAGTGTTAGGGATAGAATTTGTTTTGTTCAAATTTCTTTGATACTGGGAACATTTATCTTTTACCTAGCCTTACTATGTGCCCGAGTTTTAGGTCTTCTCTGTTCAGTGGTTCACTGTTTGGACTAGTTTTTTTTTTAATGTCTCAATTCATTTTGACCTATATGGGTAAATAGAAATAGAGCTTGAAATCAAACAGAGTTGGTTTGAAAGTTTGCTTGACACTTCACACACTCAATCAATTCTCAGTGTGCATTTAGTGGTTTGTTTCTTGTGGAAGTAGCCCTATGCTGAAATAGAAAAAATAGCCTCATCTGTGAGTGCTTTAGGAGCAATCTTCAATATTTTTTGGTCGAATTACTTTGATACTGTACAGAATTCATCCTTTACGTAGCCTTAATAGGATCCCCAATTAGAGGCCTTTAAGTGCAACTGTTCACTGTCAGGAACAGTTTGAATTTTTAGGTGTCACTTCATTATGGCCTATAGGTGTGAATGCCAATGAAGCTGGATATCAAACAGCGTTGGTACTAGATGCTTGATACGTCACACACTCAATTAGTTCTCTTCGAGCACTCTCTGCTTTCTATTGAATATAGGCCAAAGGAGAAGCATG
This sequence comes from Marmota flaviventris, assembly GCF_047511675.1. NCBI lineage: Eukaryota > Metazoa > Chordata > Mammalia > Rodentia > Sciuridae > Marmota > Marmota flaviventris. Next base: position 10,381,587 of record NC_092510.1, on the reverse strand, counting down.
CAAAAACAACTTTATCTGGGAGCACTTTAGAAGACAACAGGGAAATAAGCAAGTAATGAACTGCCTCCCACAATTATTTGGTCAGATTTCTTTAATACTGTGCATTTTTCATCACTTAGTTTGCCCCACTAGGCTTCACAACTTTGGGACTTCTGTGATCAAAGATTATCTAAACAGGTAAGGGTTAAGATTACCATTAGGGTTAGGGCTAGGTTTAGACCTAGTGTTAGGTTTAGAGTTATTTTTGTTCAAATTTTCTTGATACTGGGCAGGATTCATCTTTTACCTAGCCTTACTATGTACCCCAGGTTTGGGACTTCTCAGTTCAATGGTTTGCTTACAGTAACAGTTTGTGTTTTGAGGTTTAAATTTATTTTGACCTATATTGTAAAGGGAAATGGAGCTCGAAATCAAAGAGGGTTGGTGCTGGCTTATTGAAACATCTCACTCTCCATCAGTTCTCTGTGTGCACTCTCTGGTTTGTTCCTTGTGAATGTAATCCTAAGATGAAATATGCAAAGCAACTTTATCTGAGAGTACTTTATGGTAAAACAAGAAAATAGGCATATACTGAACTATCTTCCCCAATTATTTGGTCAGATTTCTTAGATGCTGCACAGGCTTCATCTTTTAGCTTGCCCCAGTGAGCTCCCCATGTTTGGGACATCTAGAATCAATGATTTTCTAAACAGATTAGGGTTGGGTTTAGGAATAGGTTTAGGGCTAGCTTTAGAGATACTGTTAGTGTTAGAGTTTGTTTTGTTCAAATTTCATTGATACTAGGAAGGAATCATCTTTTACCTGGACTTATTATGTGCCCCAGTTTGGGGCCTTCTTTGTTAAATGATTCGCTGTTGGGAATAGTTTGTTTTTAATGTCTCCCTTCATTTTGACCTATGTGGGTAAATGCAAATGGAGCTAGAAATCAGAGGGGTTTTGGTGCTAGCTGGTTGAAACTTCACATACTCAATCAGTTGTCTTTGGGCACTCTCTGGTTTCTTCCTTTTGTAAGTAGCTGTAAGATGAAGCATGTAAAACTAATTTATCCAAGATCATTTTAGGAGAAAACAGGGCAATATACATGTAGTGAAATATCACCCCCAATTATTTGGTCAGATTTTTTGATACTGTGCAGAATTCTTCTGTAAGCTTGCCCTACTAGTCTCCCCAAGTTTGAAACTTTTATGATCAAAGGTTCTCTTAACAGATTAGGGTTATGGTTATGGTTAGAGTTGGGGCAAGTATTAGAGCTAGTGTTAGGGTTAGAGTTAGTTTTTTTTTTTTTTTTTTTTTTTCAATTCTTTTGATACTGGGCAGGATTCATTTTTTTTCCTATTCTTAGTATACTCCCCATGTATGGGCCTCCTAGGTAAAAAGAGTTGCTCTCAGGAGCAGTTTTAATTTTCATGTTTCATTTTATTTTGCCCTATAGGGGTGAATGGAAGTGGAGCTGGAACTCAAACAGGGTTTGTGCTAGCTGCTTGAAAATTCACACACTCAATCAGTTCTCAGTGCGCATCTCTCATTTGTTTCTTGTGGAAGTAGCACAAAGCTGAAGTAGAAAGAAACAGCTTTGTCTGTGAGCACTTTAGGAGGAAGCTTAAACTTTTTTTTTATGATTGCTTTGAAACTGTACAGGATTCATCCTTTTCCTACGTTAGTAGGATCCCCAAGTTTGGGCCTTCAAAGTTTGCCGGTTCACTGTTAGGAACAATTTGAATTTTTAGGTTTCATTTTATTATGGTCTATAGATGGGAATGAAAATGGAGCTGTAAATCAAACAGGGTTAGTACTAGCTGCTTGAAACTTCACACACTCAAACAACTCTCTGTGGTCACTCTCTGGTTTGTTCCTTGTGAAAGTATCATAAACTGTAGCATGAAAAATAATAATTTAACCAAAAACACATGAGGAGAAAAAAAGGGAAATATGAAAGTACTGAAATACCTCCCCCAATTACTTGGTCAGATTTCTTGATACTGTGCAGGATTTCTCTGTTAGCTTTCCCCACTAGGCTCCTTTATTTGGGGACTAATATGATCAATGGTTTTCTAAACAGGTTAGGTTAGGTTTAGTATTAGGTTAGGGATAGGTTTACAGCTAGTGTTTTGTTAGATTTAGTTTTGTTCAAATTTCTTTGATACTCGGAAGGATTCAGCTTTTACATTGCCTTACTATATTCCCTAGGTTTTGGCCTCTTGGGTCAAGGGTTAGCTGTCTGGAACAGTTTGTATTTTAAGTTTTCACTTTATTTTGACCTATGTGGGTAAATGGAAATGGAAATGGAAATCAAACAGGGTTGGTGTTTGCTACATCCAACCTCACACAATCAGTTCTCTATGGGCATTCTCTGGTTTATTCTTTGTGAAAGTAGACCTAAGATGAAGCATGCAAAGCAACATTATGTGACAGCACTTTAGGAGAAAATGGAAATATGCATGTGCTGAACTACCTCCCCCAAATATTTGGTCACATTTATTTGATAATGTGAAAGATTAATCTGATAGGCTGCCCCACTTGGCTCCACAAGTGCGGGATTTCTAGGATCAAAAGTACTCTAAACAGGTTAAGGTTAGTGTTAGGGTTAGAGTTAGGACAAGGATTAGACCTAGTGTTAGGGTTAGAGTTAGTTTTGTTTTCAAATTTCTATGATACTGTGCAGGATTCATCTTTTTCCTATTTTGACTATACTCCAAATGTTTAGACCTCCTACATAAAGGGTTTGCTTTCAGGAACAGTTTCAATTTTCATGTTTCTCTTCTTTTTGCCCTATAGGCTTGAATGGAAATAAAGCTGTAAATCAAAAAGGGTTTGTGCTAGCTGCTTGAATCATCACACACTCAATCAGTTCTCAGTGAGGATTTTCTGGTTTGTTTCCTGTGGAAGTAGCCCTAATCTAAAGTAGAAAGAAACAGCTTTATCTGAGTGCTTTAAGAAGAAGCAGAATACACATGTACTGAAAGAGCTTCAATTTCTTTTTGGTTGAATTACTTTGATACTGTACAGGATTCATCCATGACCTAGCCTTAGTAGGCTCCCCACGTATGGGCCTCCAAGATTCAATGGTTCGCTTTCAGGAACAGTTTCTATTTTAAGGTTTCATTTCCTTTTTGCCTAAATGGAATTGAAGCTAGAAATCAAACAGGGTTGGTGCTAGCTGCTTCAAACTTCACACACTCACGCAGTTCTCTGTGGGCACTTTCTAGTTTGTTCCTTGTGAATATAGCTCTAAGCTGAAGCATGAAAAGCAAGTTTATCCGAGCACACTTTAGGGGAAAGAGGGAAATATAAATAAATTGAAATACCTTCCCCAATTATTTGGTCATATTTCTTTGATACTTGGAAGGATTCATCAACTAGCTTGACCCACTAGGATCCCTAATTTTGGATTCTATGATCATAGGTTCTCTAAACAGCTTAGAGTTAGGGTTGGGGATAGTGTCAAATATAGCATTAGAGTTACAGTTAGATTTGTTCAAATTTATTTGATAATGTGCAGTATTCATCTTTTCCTTGCCCTTGTTAAGTTCTCCAGTTTTAGACCTCTCAGTTCAAATGTTCACTGTCAGGAACACTGTATATTTTAAGGGTTCACTTTATTTTAATCTCTATGGGTAAATGGGAATGGAGCTCAATATCAAAAAGTGTTGGTACTAGCTGCTTGAAACTTCACATATTCAATCAATTCCCTGTCAGTCCTCTCTGATTTCTTCCTTGTGAAAATATCCCAAAGCTGAAGCATGGAAAAAAAAAAAAACTTTATCTGGGAGCACTTTAGGAGACAACAGGAAAATATACATGTACTGAACTACATCCCCCAGTCATTTGGCCAGATTTCTTTGATACTGCACAGGATTCATCTGTTAGCTTTCCCCACAAGTCTCCACAAGTTTGGAACTTCTATGATCAAAGGTTCTCTTAACAGGTTAGAATTTGTTTTAGTTTTAGGGTTAGGGCTAGAGTTAGAGCGAGTGTTAGGGTTAGAGTTAGTTTTGTTCAAATTTCTTTGATATTGGGCAGGAGTCATCTTTTACCTAGCCTTACTATGTTCACCAGTTTTGGGCCTTCTTGGTTCAAGTTTCACTGTCAGGAACAGTTTGAGTTTTAAGGTTTCACTCCATTTGAACCTATACAGATAATGGAAATGGAGCTAGAAATCAAACAGGGTTTGTGCTAGCTGCTTGAAACTTCACACACTCAATCTGTTCTCTGTGAGCACTCCTTTTAAAAGTAGCTCTAAGCACAAGCATGCAAAAACAACTTTATTCAAGAGCACTTTATGAGAAATCAGGAAAATATGCATGTCCTGAACTACCTCCAGGGCTTGGGTTAGAATTAGTGTTGGGGTTAGAGTTAGCTTCGTTCAAATTTCTTTGATACCAGGGAGGATTCATCTTTTACCTAGCCTTACTATATTCCCCATATATGGGCCTTCTCGGTTCATGGTTCACTGTCAGGAACAGTTTGTGTTTTAAGTTTTCACTTCATCTTGACTTATATGTGTAATTGGAAATGGAGCTGGATAACAAACAGGGTTGCTGTCAGCTGCTTTAAACTTCACACACTCAATTAGTTCTCTGTGGGAACTCTCTGATTTGTTCCTTGTGAATGTAGCCCTATGCTGAAGCATGCAAACCATAGGCTTAGGGTGAGGGTGATGTATAGGGCTATATTCAGTGTTAGGGTCAGAGTCAGGGTAAGGGTTAGTTTTAAGGTTAGGGTTAGGACTATATTTAGGGCTAAAGTTAGGTCTAGGTGTAGAGTTAGGGTTTGGTTTAAATTAAGGTTTAGGGTTAGGGCTATGACTCGGTTTTGTTTTACGGCTAGGACTAGAGTTAGGGCTAGATTTTGGATTAGTATTAGAGTTAGGGATACTGTTAGGATGAGGTTTAGGATTAGATTTAGATTTAGGTTTAGATCTAGGACTAGGGCTAGGGCTAGGTTACAGTTCTGGAAGGGACGGAGTTAGAACTAGGGATACGGCTAGGAAGATAGCTTTAGACTTAGTACCAGGCTTAGGTTAGGGTAAGGTTTACAACTAAATTAGGGCTAGGATTAGGGTTAGGGTTAGTGTTAGGGTTAGGCCTAGTTATAGTGTTAGCATTGGGGTCAAGGATAAGTTTAGGGGAATGGGTGGTGTTATAACTAGCTTTAGGTCTACAATGAGGGTTATAATTAGGATTAGGGTTAGGGTTAGTGTTCAGGGTAGGTTTAAGGCAGGTTTAGAGCTAGAAGGATGGCTAGGGTTTCTGTTAGGTTTAGGGCTAGGACTAGGTCTAGGACTAATGTCAGGTCTAGGGTTATAGTTAGGGATAGATTTAGGATTAGTTTATGCCTAGTTCTAGTGAGTTACATTTAGTGCAAGGGTCAGGTTTAGAGCCAGGGTTTTCAGTAGGGTTAGAGTCAGAGTTGGCATTTGGTTTAGGTTAAACTTTACGGTTAAGGCTTGAGTTAGTTGTAGGTTTAGGTTTAGGGTTAGGATAATGGATATTGTTAGATTTAGGTTTCAGTTAAGGTTTATGGTAAAGAATGGGTTAGGTTTATTGACATGGTTAGGATTAGCATTAGGGTTAGGGTTATGTTTAGTGTAATGGATAGGTTTAGAGCTCAGGTTAGGACTAGATATTGTTTGGATTGAGTCTAGAATTAGGGTTAGGTTTAGGAATAGGGCTAGGGTTTGGTTTAGGGTAAGTATTAGTGTCAGAGTAAGTGTTAGGGTTAGGGCTTGGTGTATGGTTAGGTTAGAGAAAAGGTTAGTGTTTGAGCTAGTGTTAGAGCTAGAGCGAGGGTTAGGTTTAAGTTTAGGTCTAGGGTTATATTTAAGGCCATGGTTTCGTTAAGGGTTAGGGTTTTTTCTAGGGTTTAAATTAGGGTTAAGGTTAAGTTTAGGGTAATGGATAATATTAGAAGTAGGTTTAGGGTTATGGTTAGGGTATGGTTAGGGCTAGTGTTAGGATTAGGTTTAATGAAAGGCTTAATGTTTCAGCTAAGGTTAGGGTTATTGCAAGAGTTAGGTTTCAGGTTAGGTCTAGGTTTACATTTATTTTTAAGGTTAGGTTTAGTGTTAGGGATAGGGTTATAATTAGGGTTAGTGTAATTTTAATAGATAGTGTTAGAGCTAATGGTTGGGATAGGATTAAAGTTAGGATTAGAGCTAGGATTAGGGTTAGGGTTTGGGATGGGTAGAGTTCTATGTTTAGTGAAAGGATTTTCCTTGAGCTATGGTTAGGTTTAAGACATGGATTAGGGTTAGGGTTAGTGTTAGGGCTATGATTAGGGTTAGGATTATGCTTAGGACTACGTTTAGGCCTAGGATTAGGGCTAGGTTTTATGTTAGGTTTAGGACTAGGGTTAGAAATATGGGTAATGTAAGAGCTAGGGTTATGTTTAGGGCTAGTTTTAGGGTTAGAGTTATGGCTAGTGTTTTAATTAGGGATAAGGTTAAGTTTAGGGTAATGGATAATATTAGAGGTAGGATTAGGGTTAGTGTTTGGGTTAGGGCTAGTGTTAGGATTAGGTTTAGTGTAAGGCTTAACATTTCAGCTAATGTTAGGGCTAGTGCAAAGGTTGGGTTTCGGTTTAGGTCTAGGGTTACATTTATTTTTTAAGGTTAGGTTTAGTGTTAGGAATAGGGTTAAAATTAGGGTTACTGTAAGAGTAATGGATAGGGTTAGAGCTAATGTTTGGGCTAGGATTAAAGTTAGGATTAGAGCTAGGATTAGGGTTAGGATTTAGGATGGGGCTAGTGTTATGTTTAGTGAAGGGATTTTCCTTGAGCTTCAGTTAGGTCCAAGACATGAGTTAGGTTTAGGGTTAGTGTTAGGGCTATGATTAGGGTTAGGTTTATGCTTAGGATTAAGTTTAGTCCTAGGATTAGGGCTAGATTTTATGATAGGTTTAGGGCTAGGGTTAGAACTATCAGTAACATAAGAGATAGGGTTATGTTTAGGGCTAATTTTAGGGTTATGGTTATGGCTAAGTCTAGTGTTAGGTCTAGGTTTTGCATTAGGGTTAGGTTTCAAGCTAGGTTTAGTGTTAGGGTCAGGGTCAGTGTTCGAGATAGGGTTATGGTTAGGGTTATAGCCCAAATTAGGACTAGGTTTAGTTCTAGGTGTAGGGTTAGTGTTTGGTTTAGGTTAAAGGTTATTGTGAGGGCTATAGCTAGGTTTTTGTTTAGGTCTAGGCCTAGAGTTATACCTATTTTTAGGATTAGTTTTAGGTCTAGGACTACTGTTAGGGTTAAATATAGAGATAGGGCTACTGTTAGGGCTAGTGTTAGGGTTTGGTTTAGGAATAGGGTCAGGTTTAGACCCAGGATTAGTGTTAGGGTCAGAATATGGGTCAGGGTTAGGGTTAGAGCTAGAATGAGGGCTAGGGTTAGGACTAGTAATATGGTTAGTGTATAAGTCAGGCTAAGGATTAGGATTAGTACTAGGGTTAACATTTTGGTTAGGGTTTGGCTTTGGGTAAGGGAAAGGGTTAGGGCTAGCGTTAGGGTTAGGGCTAGTGTGAGTGTTAAGATTTGGGTTAAATCTAGTGTTAAGGCTTAGATTATGGGTAGGATTTGTGTTACGGATATGGGTAGAGTTAGGACAATGACTAATGTATGAACTAGGGTTATGATAAGGGCTAGTTTAATGGTTAAGGTTAAAGCTATGTCTAGTGCTAGGCTGAATTTAAGGTTAGGTTAATATTTAGAGATAGGATTAGTGTTAACATCAGCGTCAGGTTCAGGGTTAGTTTTAGAGTTATGGTTAGGGCTAATTGTAGGGTTAGAGTTTGGTTTAGAATAAGGGTTAGTGTTAGGGCTATGGCTTGGTTTTGTTTTATGACTAGGGCTAGGCATAGTTTAAATTTTAGAATTAGCATTATTGTTAGGACTATTAGAGGTTGTTTTAGGCTCATAGTTACAGTTCAATTTAGAGTTAGGTTTATATTTAGAGTTAGGATTAGGGCTAGGACTAAGGATAGAACTAGTGATAGGGCTAGGGCAAGAGTTGGTCTTAGGGCTAAAGTTAGGGTTTGTATAGGACTAAATTAGGGCTAGGATTAGTGCTAGGCTTAGTTTTATTGTTAGGCCTAGGGTTAGGGCGTTCAGTTAGGGTTAGATTTAGGGTTATGGTTAGGTTTAGGGCTAGGACAAGGGATAGAATTAGGGTTAAATTTGGGTTATGGTTTGGGTTAGGGCTAGGGATAATTTCAAGTCCAGCATTATGGTTAAAGATATTTTTAGCATTAGGTTTATGGCTATATCTAGTGTAATGGTAGGTTTAATGTTAAGGTCAGTTTTAGAGTTAAGGTTATTATTAGGGTCAGGGTCATTATCAGTGTTTGGGATAGGTTAAGATTTTAAGTTAGGGCTCGAATTAGCATTAGGGTTAAAATTAGGGTAATGATAGGGTTAGGTTTAATTTTCAGGTTAGGTTTATTATAATGAATAAGGTTATGAATAGGGATAGGGTTAGGTTAAACCTAGGGTTACCATTAGGGTTAGGGTTAGGGTTAGGGTAATGAATAGGGTTAGAGCTAAGATTATTGCTATGGTTATGGTTACAAATAGTGCTAGTGTAATGGTTAAGGTTAGGGTTAGGGTTAAAGCTGTGGTTAGGGCAGAGAATCTGGCTAGGATTTTTGTTTAGTTAAGGCTTGGGTTAGGGTTATGTTTAATATAAGTACTAGGGATAAGATTAAGGCTAATTTTATGGTTAGTTTTAGGGCTAAGTCTAGTGTTAGATTTAGGGTTAGCATTTGAGTGGTGTTTAGAGCTAGGTTTAGGGTTAGGTTAGGTTCAGGTTTAGTTTTTGGTTTGGGCTTAAAACTCAAATTAGGGCTAAAGTTAAGGCTAGGTGTAGGGCTAAGGTTTGGTTTAGGTTAAGGGTCAGGGTTAGGGCTATGGCTTGGTTTTGTATAAGGGCTAGGGCTAGAGTTAGGACTTGTTTTAGGATTAGCATTGGGGTTAGGGTTAGAGCTGGTGTTAGGTTTAGGTTTAGGCTTAAGGTTAGGGTTAGATTTAGACTTAAGGTTACATCTGGGGTTAGGGCTAGGGCTAAGAGAAGGTCTGGGGTTAGGCCCAGGGTTAGAGCTAGGATTAGGGTTCCAGTAAGGGATAATGTTAGAACTAGTTTTAGTGCAAAGGTGAGAGTTAGACTTAGTCTTAGTGCTAGGTTAGAATTTGGGTTAGGGATACAGCTAAATTAGGTCTAAGATTAGGGCTAGGGTTAGTGTTAGGGTTAGGCCCAGGTTTAGGGTTAGGGTTATGATTAAGGCTATGTTTAGGTTTTCGAAAAGAGCTAGGGTTTGTTTTAGGGTTAAGACTAGGATTATGGCTATGGCTAATGTCAGGTCTAGGGTTACCATTAAGGAAATTTTCAAGCTTAGGTTTCTGGCTAGGTCTAGTATAAGGGTTAGGTTTAGTGTAAGGGTCAGATTTAAAGCTAGGGGAATTATTAGGGTCATGTTAAGAGTTACGTTTTGGTTTAGGTTTGAGTTTAGGGTTAGTGCTCAAATTGGCATTAGGGTTAGGGTTATTGTAATAAGAGGGTTAGGTTTAGGTTTCAGGTTAGGTTTAGGATAATTGATAGGGTTGGGGTGAGTGATAGGGTTAGTGTTAGGCCTAGGGTTAGATTAGGGTAAGGTTTATGTTTAGGGCAATGGATACAGTTGGAGTTTAGCTTAGGGCTAGTGTTATGGTTAGGATTAAGTCTTGAGTTTGGGTTAGGGTGAGGGTTAGAACTAGGGTTATGTTTACGGTTATGTTTAGCATAAGGGTTAGTTTATGAGTTATGGGTAGGACTAGAGCAAGGGTTAGGTTAAAGGATTAGCATTAGGGCTAGGGCTAGTATTAATGTTAGGATTAGGCTTAGGGTTAGGGTTAGATTTAGTATTAGGGTTAGATCTAGGGTTAGGTCTAGAAATAAGGATTTGGCAATGGTTATGACTAGCTTTAGGGCTAGAGTTAGGGCTAGGATTAGGATTACAGTAATGGATAGGGTTAGAAGTATGAATAGAGCTAGTGTGAGAGTTAGAGTCAGTCTTAGGGCTAGGGTTAGGGTTAGGGATAGGGATAGGGTTAAATTAGGGGTAGGATTAGGGCTAGGGTTAGTGTTCACATTAGGCCTATAGTTAGGGTTAGGGTTAAGTTTAGGGTAAGGAATGGCATTATAGCTAGGTTTAGAGATAAGGTGAATTTTTGAATTAGGGTTAGGGCTATGGCTAGGGTTAGGGTAATGATTAAGGCTAGATTTGGTGCTAGGATGAGGGCTATGGTTTATTTTAGTGTTAGAGCTAGGATTAGAGCTAGGGCTAATATCAGATCTAGGGTTATGGTTAAAGATAGTTTTAAGTTTGGGTTTATGGCTACATGTATTGTAAGGGTTAGGTTTAGGGTTAGGGTCAGGTTTAAACTAGGGTTATTATTAGGATCAAGGTCTGGGTTAGAAATTTGGGATAGGTTAAGGCTTAAAGTTAAGGCTCAATTTAGCGTTATGGTTGGTGTTAGTGTAATGATAGGATGAGATTTAGGGTATAGGTTTGTTTAGAATAATGCATAGGTTTAGGATTAGGGATAGGATTAGGTTTAGGGCTAGAGATATGGTTATGGCAATGGATAGAGTTAGAGATAGGGTTAGGTCTAGGGTTATGGTTTTGATTAGGGCTAGGGTTAGGATTAGGGTTATAGTTAAAGCTCTGGTTAGGGCTTGGATTAGGGCTAGGTTTTGGGTTAAGTTAGTGCTAGGGTTAGGGGTAAGGCTAATGTAAGTACCAGGGTTACAATTAGGGTTAAATTTAGGTTTAGGGGTAGTGATAGGTCTAGTGTTAATTTTAGGTTTAGGTTTAGGGTGATGTTTAGACTAGGGTTAGTACTATGGTCAGAGTCAGGGTTAGTGTTAGTTCTAGTTTTCAGCTTAAAACTAGAATTAGAGCTAAGGTTATGGTTAGGGTTAAGGGTTGGTTTAGTTAAGGGTTAGGGTTAGGACTATGGCTTGGTTTTGTATTAAGGCTAGGTTTAAAGTTAGATTAAGAGTTAGGGTTAGGGTTAGGGTCAGGCTTAGGATTAGGGTTTTATTTAGAGTTAAAATTAGATCTAGGCTAAGGCTAGAACTAATTATAGGGCTAGGGTTAGGCCTGGATTTAGGGCTAGGATTAGGGTTCAAGTAAGGTTTAGGGTTAGAACTAGGGATGGGGCTAGGGTGAGAGTTAGAGTTAGTCTTAGGCCTAGGGTTAGGAGTAGGGTTATAAATAGGACTTAATTAGTGCTGAGATTAGGGCTAGGGTTATGTCTTGTGTTCGGCCTAAAATTAGGTTTAGGATTAGGATTAAGGCTAGGTTTAGGGCTAGGATAGGGCTGGGGTTTGTGTTAGGTTTGGGGCTATGGCTAATATCAGGTCTAAGCTTATGGTTGGGGATAGTTTTAGGATTAGTGTTATGGCTAGGTCTATTTTAAGGGTTAGATTTAGTGTAAAAGTCATCCTTAGAGCTAGGAGATTTATTAAGGTCAGGGTCAGTGTTAGAGTTAGTTTGAGATTAGGTTTTAGGGTTTGGGCTTGACTTAGCACTAGGGTGTGGGTTAGAATAATGATAGGGTTTTCTTTAGAGTTAACATTAGGCGAAGGGTAGGGGGGGTACTATTAGAGTCAGGGTCAAGATTAGTGTTTTGGATAGTTTAAAGTTTAATGTTAGGGCTAGAATTAGAATTAGAGTTAGGATTAGGGTAAAGATAGTGTTAGGTTTAGGTTTCAGTATAGGTTTAGTGTAATGGATAGGGTTAGGAGTAGGGATATGGTTAGGTTTAGGCCCAGGTTTAGTATTAGGGTTAGGGTTATGGTTAGGGTAATGGATAGGGTTAGAGATAGAGGTATGGCTAGGATTATTGTTACAATTCTTGATAGGGTTAGGCTAAGGGTTAGGGTTAGGGTTAAATCTAGGGTTACAGCTAGGGTTATAGTTACGATTAGTGATAGGGTAAGTGTTCGGGGTAAATCTAGGGATAGTGCTCAGAATAAGGCTAGATTTTGATTTAAATTAAGGCTAGGTTTATGGTAATGACTAAAGTAAGTACCAGGTTTGTGATTAGGACTAATTTTAATGTTAGAGTTAGGGCTACGTCTATTGTTAGGTTTAGATATATGGCTAGGGTGATGTTTAGAGCTAGGGTTAGTGTTAAGGTCAGAGTCAGGTTCAGACTTAGTTTTAGGGTTTGGCTTAAAACTCAAATTAGGGCTAGAGTCATGGCGAAGTGTAGGGTTAGGGCTTAGTTTATATTAAGGGTTAGGGTTAGGTCTATGGCTTGGTTTTGTTTTAGTGCTAGGGTTAGTGCTAGTTTTAGGATTAGCCTTAGGGTTAGAGCTTGGGTTAGGTTTACGTTTAGGCTAAAGTTTAGGGTTAGATTTAGAGTTAGGGTTAGATCCAGGATTGCTGCTAGGGCTATGAAAAGGGTAGTGATAGATCTATGGTTTGGGCTAGGATTAGTGTTCCAGTAAAGTATAGGGTTAGAACTAGGTTTAGGACTAAGGTGAGAGTTAGAGTTAGTCTTTGAGATAGGGTTAGGGTTAAGGTTAGGTATAGGGCTACATTGGGTCTAAGATTAAGGGTAAAGTTAGTGTTAAAGTTAGGCCTAGGTTTATGGTTAGGTTTATAATTAAGGCTATGTTTAGGGCTAAGATAAGGGATAGGGTTTGTGTTAGGATTAGGGCTAGTATCATGGCTAGGGATAATATCAGGTTTAGCATTATGCTTAGGAATAGTTTTAGGGTTAGTTTTATGGCTAGGTCTAGTGTAAGTGTTAGGTATAGGGTAAGAGTGAGGTTTAGAGCTAGGGGAATTATTAGGGTCAGTGTCAGTGTTAGGGTTTAATTTAGGTTTGAGTTTAGGTTTAGGGCTAAAATTAGCATTAGGGTTAGGGTTAGGGTAATGATTGGATTAGGTCTAGGGTTCAGGGTAGGTTTAGGGAAATTGATAAGTTTGGTGATAGTGATATGTTTAGGTTTAGGCCTATTGTTAGCATTAGGGTAAGGTTTATGTTTAGGGTAATGATATAGTAAGAATTAAGGTTAGGGCTAGGGTTATGGTTAGGATTAGGTCTTGATTTAGGGTTAAATTTGGAATAAGGGTATATCTAGGGTTAGAGTTAGAACTAAGGATAGGGTAAGGGTTATGACTAGGTTTTGGATTATGGTAAGGGATAGGGTTAGAAGTATGGGTAGGGCTGGTGAGAGGGTTAGTCTTAGGGCTAGGGTTAGGGTTAGGATTAGAGATGGTGCTAAATTAGGCTAGGATTAGAGCTAGGTTTAGTGCTTAGTTTAAGCTTAGGGTTATGGTTAAAACTCGGGTTAGGATGAGGTTTAGGAGTTAGAATTAGTGCTTAGGTTTAGGTTTAGAGTTAGGGCAAAATTTGGGGTAAGGGATGGCTTTATAGCTAGGTTTAGAGGTAGGATGAGAGATATAATTAGAGTTAGGGATGTGGTTAGGGTTAGGGTTATGATTAAGGCTAGGTTTAGTGCTATGATGAGGGCTATTTTTTGTTTTTTGGTTTTATTTTTTAGGGTTGGGGCTATCGATTAGTGCTAGGACTAATTTCAGGTCCAGAATTATAGTTAAAGATAGTTTTAAGATTAGGATTATGGGTATGTCTAGTGTAATGGTTAGGTTTAGGGTTAGCATGAGGTTTAGAGCTGGTGGTATTATTAGGATTATGTTCTGGGTTAGGGTTTGGGATAGGATAAGGTTTAAAGTTAGACCTCAGGTTAGTTTTATGCTCAGAATAAGTGTCAGGTTCAGGTTTAGGGTTTGGCTTAAAACTTAAATTAGGGCTGGGGTTAGGGCTAGTTGTAGGGTTAGGGCTTGGTTTAGGTTCAGGGTTAGGGTTAGAGCTTTGACTCAGTTTGGTTTTATTGCTAGGGTTAGGGTTAGTTAAAATTTTAGGATTAGTGTTAGGGTTCGGGCTAGTCTTAGATTTAGGCTCAGGCTTTGGATTAGTGTTAAATTTAGAGTTAGATTTTTATCTAAGGTTAGTGCTAGGGCTAAGAATAGGGCAAGGGTTAGGACTAGGATTTGGGATAGGGTTAGTTTTATGGTAAGGGATAGGATTAGAATGAGTGATAGGGCCAATGTGAGAGTTATTCTTAGGGCTAGGGTTAGGGTTAGGGTTAGGTTTAGGGATAGGGCTAAATTAGGGCTAGGTTTAGTATTAGAGCTAGGGTTAGAGCTAGTTTTAGAATTAGCATAAGGGTTAGGGCTAGTTTTAGGCTTACACATCTAGTTATGGTTAGATTTTAAAGTTAGTTTTTGATCTAGTGTTAAAGCTAGGACTAAGGATAGGGCAATTGTGACAAAAAAAGGATTAGGGTTACGTTTAGGGTAATGGATGTGGTTTTAGCTAGGTTTAGAGCTAGGGTAAGGATTATTATTAGGGTTAGGGCTAGAGTTATGGTTAGGGTAATGATTAAGGCTAGGTTTATGGCTAGCATGAAGTTTAGGGTTTCTGTTAGGGATAGGGATAATATTAGGGCTAGGGATAATGTAAGGTCTAGGATTATAGTTAGAGATCAGTTTAAGGCTAGAGTTATGATTACAATTATGTTAGAGTTAGGTTAGGTTTAAAGCTAGGGTTAGGGCTCAGATTAGCGCTACATTTTGGGTTATGTTAAGGTTAGGGTTAGGATTACAGCTAATGCAAGTGCTAGGTTTACAATTAGGGCTAGTTTAGGGTTTTAGTGCTAGGTTTAGTGTTAGGGTTAGGTTTACTGTTAGGGTGATGTTTAGAGCTAGAAGTGTTAGGGTCAGTGTGAGGTTCAGGATTAGTTCTAGGCTTTGGCTTCCAACTCAAATTAGGGCTAGGATTAGGTCTAAGTGTAAAGTTAGGGTTGGTTTAGGTTAATGGTTAGGGTTATAGCTATGGATTGGTTTTGTTTTAGGGAGAGGGCAAGTGTTAGGACTTGTTCTAGGATTAGTGTTATGGTTGGGCTAGTGTTAGTGTTAGGCTTAGGCTTCGTTTTAGGGCTAGATTTAGAGTTACATTTTGCCTATGGTTAGTGCTAGGGATAAGGATAAGGAAAGGGTTAGCACTAGGGTTAGGGCTAGGGTTAGGTTTATGGTAAAGGATAGGGTTAGAATGAGTAATAGGGCTAGTGTGAGTGTTAAAGTTAGTCTTAGGGCTAGGGTTAGGTTTAGGTTTAGGGATAGGGCTAAATTACTGCTAGGGTTTTGTTAGGGCTAGGGTTAGGGCTAGTTTTAGGATTATTCTTAGGCATCAAGTTAGGGTTAGATTTATAGTTATGTTTCGATCTAGGGTTAGTGCTAGGGCTAAGGATAAGGCAAGTGTTACCATCAGGGTTACAGTTAGAGTTAGGGTTTATTTTATGGTAAGGCATGTTGTTATAGCTAGGTTTAGGGCAAGGGCAAGTGTTAGTATTAGGGTTAGAACTAGGATTAGGTTTAGGGTTATGATTAAGGCTATGTTTAGGGCTACAATGAGGACTAGGATTTGTTTTAGGTTTAGGGATAGTATTAGGGCTATGGATAATATCAGGTCTAGGGTTACAGTTAGGGATAGATTTAGTGTTAGGTTTATGGCTTGGTCCAGTGTAATTGTTATGTATTTGGTTAGGGTCCAGTTTAGATCTAGGGTGGAATCAGGGTGAGGATTAGCGTTTGGGTTAAGTTAGTGTTTAGGTGCAGGGCTCAAATTAGTGTTAGATTTAGAGCTAGGGTAATGACAGGGTTAGATTTAGGGTTTAGATCTGGTTTAGTGTAATTTAGAGGGTTAGAGTTAGGCCTAGGGTTATCATAAGGTTTAGGGTTACCATTAGAGTAATAGATAGGGTTAGCCCTAAGGTTAGGGCTAGGGTTATATATAGGATTAGGGCTAGTGTTTGGGTTAGGGTTAGGTTTAAGTTGAGAGTTAAAGTTAGGTTTAGGACTTGGATTAAGGCTAGGTTTGGGGTTAGTTTAGGGATAGGGTTAAGGCTACCACTACTGTATGAAGTAGGTTTATGATTACATCTAGTTATAGGGTTAGACTTAGGTCTAGGTCTAGTGTTAAGGTTAGGTTAATGGTGATGATGATATTTAAAGCCAGGGTTAGTGTTAGGGTCAGAGTCAGTGTCAGGGTTAGTTTTCGGGGTAGGGTTAGACTTATAATTAGGGATAGATTAGGGTTAGGTGTAAGGTTACTGTTTGGTTTAGGCTAAGGGTTAAGGTTAGGGCTATGACTCGGTTTTGTTTTAGGGCTAGGGGTAGGCTTAGGGCTAGTTTTAAGATTAGTCTTAGGGTTAGGGCTAGTGTAAGTGTGAGATTTAGGCTTAGGTTAAGGGTTAGGTATAGGAGTAGAGTTATGGCTAGATTTAGTCATATGGTTACGGTTAAATTTAGAGTTAGGTTGAGATCTAGGTTTTTAAATAGGGCTAAGTATAGGGCTATGGTAGGGCTACATTTAGGGCTAGGTGTATGGCTATGGTAAGGGATAGGGTTAGAACTAGGTATAGAGCTAGTGTGAGAGTTAGATTTATTCTTTTTTTTCCAACAGAATCTTTTATTTATTTTTTTTAATTTTTTTATTGTTGGCTGTTCAAAACATCACATAGTTCTTGATATATCATATTTCACAATTTGATTCAAGTGGGTTATGAGCTCCCATTTTTACCCCATATACAGATTGCAGAATCACATCAGTTGCACATCCATTGATTTACATATTGCCATACTAGTGTCTGTTGTATTCTGCTGCCTTTCCGATCCTCTACTATCCCCCCTCCCCTCCCCTCCCCTCCCTTCTTCTCTCTCTGCCCCCTCTACTGACATTGGTTTGTCCCCCTTGTATTATTTTTCCCCTTCCCCTCACTTCCTCTTGTATGTACTTTTGTATAACTCTGAGGGTCTCCTTCCATTTCCATGCATTTTCCCTTCTCTCTCCCTTTCCCTCCCACCTCTCATCCCTGTTTAATGTTAATCTTCTTCTCATGCTCTTCGACCCTACTCTGTTCTTAGTTACTCTCCTTATATCAAAGAAGACATTTGGCATTTGTTTTTTAGGGATTGGCTGGCTTCACTTAGCATAATCTGCTCTAATGCCATCCATTTCCCTGTAAATTCTAGATTTATTCTTAGTTCTAGGGTTAGGGTTAGGGATAGGGCTAAATTAGGGCTTTGATTAGGGCTAGGGTTAGTGTTAGGTTTAGGCCTAGGGTTAGGTATAGGGTAAGGGATGGGAATATAGCTAATTTTAGTACTAGTGAAAGATTTAGCATTAAGGTTAGGATTAACATTAGGGTTAAGTTTATGATTAAGGCGAGGTTCATGGCTAGAATGTTGGCTAAGTTTTGTATTAGGGTTAGGGCTAGGATTAGAGCTAGGGCTAATGTCAGTTCTAGGGTATGGTTAGTGATAGTTTTAGGGTTACTTTTATGGCTAGGTCTATTGTAAAGATTATGTTTCTTGCTAGGGTGAGGTTTAGAGCTGTGAGTATTATTAGAGTCAGGGTCAAGTTTAGGTTTAGTTTAAGATTTTGGTTTAGGGCTCAAATTCGTCTTATGTTTAGGGATCGAGTAATGACAATTAGGTTTATGGTTCATGTTAGGTGTAGGTTAATGGATAGGGTTAAGGCTAATGCTAGGATTAGGGTCCCGCCTAGGTTTAGCATAAGGATTATAGTTATCTTAGGGTAATGAATAGGGTTAGAGCTTCGGTTAGGGCTAGGGTTATGGTTACGATTAGGTCTAGGATTAGGCTTAGGGTTATAGTTAGGGTTAGGGTTATTGTTAGGGTTAGCTTTAGGAGTAAAGCTAAGGTAGGGCTTGGATTAGGGCTAGGTTTTGTGATAGGTTAGGGCTATGGATAAAGTAAGAACTGGTGTAATGATTAAGACTAGTTTTATGGTTAATGTTAGGGCTAGGTAGAGTTTTAGGGTTTGTTTTGGGTTTAGGGTGAAGTTTACAGCTAGGATTAATGTTAGTGTAAGGGACAATATTCAGGTACAGTAATGGTTAGGGTTAAAGCCAGAATTAGGACTAGGGTTAGGTCTAGAGGTAGGGTTAGATTTTTGGTTAAGTTAAGAGTTATTGTTAAGGCTAGGTCTAGTTTGTCTTTAGGTCTAGAGCTATAGTTATGGCTAGATTTAGGATTAGGTTTAGGTCTAGGGCTAGTGTTAGGGTTAGGTTTAGGTATAAGGTTACCAGTAGGGCTAGTGTTAGGCTTCAGTTTAGGGCTAGGTTTATATTTAGACATAAGATTAGTGTTAGAGTCAGAATAATGGTCAAGGATAGGGTTAGGGTTTGGGTTATGATTAGATCTAGAATGAAGGCTAAGGTTAGGACTAGTTATAGAGTTAGGTTTTGATTAGGCTAAGGATTAGTGCTAAGAATACAGTTAACATTAGGGTGAGGGTTTGGCTTAGGGTAAGGGATAGGGTTAGAGATAGAATTAGGACTATTGTTAGAGTTAGGTTTAGGGTTAAAGCTCGTGTTAGGGCTTGGATTAGGGTTAGATTTGTATTAGTGTTAGGGTTAGTGTTATGGTTATGACTATTGTAAGAAATAGAGTTACAATTAGGGTTAGTTTTAGGGTTAAGTTTAGAGCTAGGTCTATTGTTAGGGTTAGGTTAAAATTTAGGGTGATATTTAGAGTTAGGTTTAGTGTTTGGATATGAGTCAGGGTCATGGTTAGGTTTAGGGTTAGTGTTAGGTTTCAAATTAGGGCTAGGGTTAGGGCTGGTGTAGGGTTAGGGTTTGGTCTAGGGTAAGGATTAGTGTTAGTGGTATAGCTCAATATTGTTTAAGAGCTAGGGCTAGGTTTAGAGCTAATTTTAGTCTTAGCATTAGGGTTAGAGCTAGTTTCAGGGTTAGGCTGAGGCATCAGTTTAGTGTTAGTTTTAGAGGTAGGTTTAGATCTAGAGTTAGTGCTAGGGCTAAGGATAGTGCAAGGATTATGTCTAAGGTTAGGGCTTGGGTTAGGGTTATGGTAAGGGATAGGGTTAGATGTAGGGATAGGTATTGTGTGAGAATTATAGTTAGTCTTAATTCTAGGGTTTGGGTTAGGGTTAGGAATAGGGCTATATTAGGTCTAGGAATAGGGCTAGGTTTAATGTTAGGGTTAGGACTAGAGTTAGGGTTATGATTAGGGCTAGGGCTAGGGTTAGATTTAGGGTAAGGGTTAGGGTTTAAACTACGGTTAGGGATGGGGGAGTGTTAGGTTTAGTGTGAGATCAAGTTTAGGGTTATGGTTATGGTTAGGGTTAGGGATGGTTGTTAGGGCTAGGGTTATCATTAGGGTTAGGGTATTGGGTAGGTTTTGATGTCATGTTAGGTTTAGGATTAGGGTTAGGTTTTGGCTTAAGTTTAGGATTAGGGAAAAGCTTAGGGTTAAGTTTAGGGTAATGGTTAGGGTTTGAGCCAGTGTTAGCTCTATGGCAAGGTTTAAGTTTATGGTTATGTCTAGGGTTAGGGTTAGGGTAGATTTAGGGTAAGGAATAGGGTTAACATCAGGGTTAGGGTTAGGGTTTGCATAAATGGTGGGGTTAGAGCTAGGGTTTGGTATAGGTTTATCATTAAGGTTAGGGTTAGAGTTTGGGTAACATGTAGGCTTAGAGGTAGAGTTAGGGATAGGGATAAGGTTAGGATTAGGTCTATGGTTAAGATTAGTTTTAGGTTTAGGCCATACGTTAGAGTTAGTGTTAGGTTAAGAAGGGTAGGGATTGAGCTAGTGTTTGGACTAAAATGAGCATTAGGCTTAGTGTCAGTGTGAGGGTAGGGCTAGGGTTAGAATTAGGATCAGGGCTAGGGTTAGGGTTTGGGATAGTGACAGAGATAGATTGAGGATTAGGGTTAGAACTAGTAATAGAGTTAGGTTTTGGGTTAGGCTAAGAATTAGATTTAAAACTAGGGTAGCTTTAGGGTTAGAGTATGGCTTATATGGCTTAGGGTAAGGGATAGGGATAGTACTAGTGTTAGGGATAGTGTTAGGCTTAGGGTTAGGGCTAGGGTTAGGTTTAAGGTTAGGGTTAAAGGTAGGTTTAGAGCTTGGTTTAGGTCTAGGCTAGGTTTTGTGTTAGCTTTGTGGCTAAGGCTAATGTACGAACTAGGGTTAAAATTAGGGCAAGTTTTAGGGTTAGTGTTACACCTAGGTTTAGTGTTTGGTTAGATTTAGGATTAGAGTGATGATTAAGGTAATGGATAGGTTAGGGTTAGCAAATGTGTTAGGGTTAGGCCAAGGTTTAGCATTAGGGTTAGGATTGAGGTAAGGTTTATGGTAATGGATAGGGTTAGAGTTAGGGTTAGGGCTAGGGTTATGGTTAGTGTTAGTGTTAGGGTTAGTGTTAGGTTTAGGGTTAGTGCAAAAATTAATGTTAGGGTTAGGTTTAGGGTAAGGGTTATGACTTGGTTTAGGTTTAGAGTTAGGGTTAAAGCTAGGATTGGGGCTTGCATTTGGGCTAGATTTTGGGTAACATTAGGGCTAGTTTTAGGGATACAGCTAATGTAAGAACTAGGGTTGTGATTAGGGCTAATTTTAGGGTTACGGTTAGGGCTAAGTCTAGTTTTACGGTTAGGTTTAAGTTCAGGCTGATTTTTTAACCTAGCGTAAGTGTTAGGTTCAGAGTCAGGGTCAGGGTTAGTTTTAGGGTTGAGGATAGGACTAGAATTAGGGGTCAGTTTAGGGCTAGATGTAGATTTAGGATTTGGTTTAGGTTAAGGGTTAGGGTTAGTGCTATGGCTCATTATATTTTAGGGCAAAGGATAAGTTAATGTTAGTTTTACATTTGATATTAGTGTCATTGCTAGTGATTTGGTGAGTTTAGGTTTAAGGGTACATTTAGAGTTATGATTAATTCTAGGGTTAGAGCTATGGCTAGGGTTAGGGCTAAGGTTAGGTCTAGTGTTTGGGTTATGGTAAGGGATAGGGTTAGAACTAGAAATAGAACTAGGGCAATAGTTAGAGTTATTCTTAAGGCTAGGGTTAGGGTTAAGGTTAGGGCTAATTTAGGGCTAGGAATAGGTCTAGGATTGGTGTTAATATTAGGCCTAGGGTTAGGGTTATGTTTAGGATTAGGTTTAGGTTTAGGTTTAGGGGAAGGGATGGGGTTATAGCTAGGTTTAGGGCTAGGGAGTTGATTAGAATTAGGTTTTCATCTAGGGTTAGGTTTGTGTTAGAATTAAGGCTAGATTTGGTGTTAGGATGAAGGCTAGGGTGTGTGTTATGGTTAGGCAAGTTTTCATGATAGGGATAATGTCAGTTTTAGGGTTATGGCTAGGGATAGTTATAGGGTTAGGTTCATGGCTAGGTCTAATATTAGGTTAAGGTAAGGCCCAGGTTAAGAGTAGGGTGTATTTTTAGGGTCAGGGTCAAGTTTCAGGTTTGTGTTAGGTTAATTATTAGGTTTATGGATCAAATTACCATTAGGGTTAGAATTAGGGTTAGGTTTTTGGATAGGTTTAGGTTTAGGATTCAGGTTAAGATTAGATTAATTGGTAGTGTTAGGGTGAGTGATAGGGTTAGGGTTAGGCCTATGGTTAGTATTTGGGTTAGAGTTATTGTTAGGGTACTGAAGAGCATTAGAGCTAGGGTTGGGGCTAGGGTTTTGTTTAGAATTAGGTCTAGAGTTAGGGTTAGGTTTAGGCTAGGTCTAGGGTAAGGGTTTGGGTTAGATTTAGGGTACAGGTTAGGTTTTTGAGTTAGGGTTTGTGCTAGGGTGAGCTTTAGGTTTAGTATTAAACCTACTGTTAGATTTAGTGTTAAGGTTTGTGTTAGTGTTAGGGTTAGGGCTAAGGTTATGTTTAGAGTTAGGTTAATGGATAGGGTTAGATGTTGCTTTAAAGGTAGGGGTAGTTTTAGGTTTAGGATTAGTGTTAGGGATGGGGCTAAGATTATCACTAGAGTTAGTGTAATGGACAGGGTTAGATGTCAGGTTAGGTTTAGGGGTATTTTTAGGTTTAGGGTTAGTGTTAGGATTAGGGCTAAGGTTAGTGTTAGAGTAAGGGTTAGTGTTTTATCTAGAATTAAGGCTATGATGAGGGTTAGGTTTAGAGTTAGGTCTAGGATTAGGTTTACAATTAGGATTACAGCTAGGGTTATCATTAGCGTTAAGGTTCGGTTTAGTGTAATGGATAATTTTGGAGATAGGATTAGGGCTAGTGTTAACATTATGATTAGGGATAGGATTAAGATTAGGCTTAGGGATGGGGTTAGGGTTATGTTTAGGGTTCAGTTTTGGATTTTATCTAGGGTTAGGTCTAAGGCAAAGTTTAGGGTTAGGGTGAGTGTTAGGCTTAGGGTAAGGGATAAGGTTCATTTAGTGTTAGGATTATGCTTTGGACTAGATTGAGCCCTAGGATTAGTGCTAGGTTTTGTGTTAGATTTAGAGCTAGTTTTAGTGCTATGGTCATGTAAGGGTTATGTTTACAGGTATGGCTAGGTCTAGTGTTAAGTTTAGGTTTTGGTTAGGGTCAGTTTTATAGCTAGGGTTAGTGTTTTTGTCAGGGTCTGTGCTAGGATTATGGTTAGGGTGTGGGCAAGAGCCAGAATTAGGATTGATTAGGTCTAGAGATAAGGTTACTGTTTGGCTTAGGTTAAGTGTTACCATTAGAGGTAGGGCTATTTTTTTTTGTTTATGTCTTGGTAAAAGATATGGCTAGATTTAGGATTAGGTTTAATCTAGGGCTAATGTAGGGTTAGGTTTAGATATAGGGTTATGGGTAGGGCTATTGTTAGGGTTTGGTTTAGGTTCAGGGTCAGAATAAGGTTCAGGGTTAGGGTTAGGATTTGGGTTATGGTTAAAACAACAATGAGGGCTAGGGTTAAGACTAGTATTAGAGTTTGGGTTTGGGTTAGACTAAGGATTAGCATTAGGACTAGAGTTAGCATTAGGTTTGGGGTTTGGCTAGGGTGAATATAAGGTTAGAGCTAGGGTTAGAACTAGGCTTCGGGTTAGGGTTAGGGCTAGTGTTAGGGTTAGGTTTAGGGTGAAAGCTAGGGTTCGGTCTCAGATTTCGGCTAGGTTTTGGTAGCATTAGGATTAAGGTTACGGCTAATGTATGATCTAGGGTTATGGTTAGAACTAGTTTTAGAATTAGGGTTAGGACCAGGTCTAGTGTTAGGGTAATATTTAGGTTTAGGGTGATGTTTAGAGGTAGGGTTAGTGTTAATGTCAGAGACAGATTCAGGGGTAGTTTTAGGATTAAGATTAGGACTCAAATTAGGGCTAGGCTTAGGGCTAGATGTAAGGTTAGGGTTTGGTTGAGGTAAAAGTTTAGAGTTAGTGTTATGGCTCAGTTTTGTTTTAGGGCTAAGCCTATTGTTAGGACTAGTTTTAAGATTAGCATTAGGGTTAGAGCTAGTGTTAGGGTTAGGTTTAAGTGTAGAATTTGGGTTAGATTTAGAGTTAGATTTAGATCTATGGTTAGGGCAAAGTGTAAGGTTGGGATTTGGTTATTCTAAGCTTAGGGCTAGGAATATGGTTACGGTAAGAGTTAGGGTTAGAATTAGTGCTAGGGCTATGGTGTGAGTTATAGTTAGTTGTAAAGCTAGGGTTAGGTTTAGGTTTAGGATTAGGGCTAGGGTTAGTGTTAGGGTTAGTCCTAGCATTAAAGTTATGGCTAGGGTTAGTGTTAGGGTTAGGGTTTGGTTTAGGTTTAGGGTAAGCGATGGAGTTTCACTAGGTTTAGAGCTAGGGAAAGGGTTACAATTAGGGTTAGGTTATGATTAAGGCTAGGTTTTGGGCTAGGATGAGAGCTAGTGTTCATGTTAGTGTTAGGGCTAGCATTAGGGCTAGGGCTAATGTCAGGTCTAGGGTTACAGTTAGGGATAGGTTTTGGGTTATGTTTATGGTTAGGTCTAGAGTAAGGGTTAGATTTAGTGTAAGGGTCAATTTACAGCTTTGTGTATTATTAGGGACAGTGTACAGCTTAAGGTTTGGTTTAAGTTAAGGTTTAGGTTTAGGGCTCTAATTACCATTAAGGTTAGAGTTAGGGTAGAATAATGAATAGGCTTAGGATTAGGGTTCAGGTTAGTTTTATGGCAGTGGATATATTTAGTTTTTGTAATAGTGCTAGGGTTAAGCCTAGGTTTAGCATTGGTTTGGGATTATGGTTAGGGTAATTGAAAGAATTAGAGCTAGTGTTAGGACTAGGTTTATGGTTAAGATTAGGGCTAGGGTTAGGGTAGTAGATATAATTAGAGCTGTGGTTAGGGTTATGGTGAATGTTAGGATTAGAGCTAGTGTTAGGTTAGGGTTTGGGATAGGGCTAGGCTTAATTTAATGTTAAAGTTTAGGCTTTGAGCAAGGTTTAAGTCTAAAACGAGGCTTAGAATCAGGGTTAGAGCTAGGGTTGTGTTTATGGATACACTTAGGTCTATGTTCAGGCCTCAGATTAGGGCTAGGTTTTGTGTTAGTTTAGGCCTAGGGTTAGGGCCATGGGTAATATAAGAGCTAGGGTTATGATTAGGGCTAGTTTTAGGGTTAGGGTTATGGCTAGGTCTAGTGTTAGGATTAGGTTTTGGGGTTAGGGTGAGCTTTGGAGCTAGGATTATGTTAGTGTCAGGGCCAGTGTTAGCTTAGAATTAGTGTTGGGGTTAGTGCCAGAATTAGGACTAGGGTTAGGTCTAGGGGTAGAGTTAGTATTTGGGTTAGGTTAAGGGTTATTGTTAGGGCTAGGGCTAAGTTGTTGTTCAGGACTAGGGCTAGAGATATGGCTAGATTTAGGATTAGATTTAGGTCTAGGGCTAGTATTAGGTTTAGGTTTAAGTATAGGCTTACCAGTTTAATTTCAAGTATAGCATTAGGGTTCAGTTTTGTGTTAGGGTCAGGTTTAGACCTACGGTTAGTGTTAGGTTCAGAATAAGTGTCAGGGTTAGAGTTTGGGATTGGGTTTGGATTAGAGCTAGAACGAAAATTAGAGTTAGGACTAGTAATAGGGTTAGGGTTTGGGATAGGCTATGGATTATGGTTTGGACTAGGTTTAGCATTAGGTTTAAGGTTTAGCTTAAGGTAATGGATAGGGTAAGATCTAGGATTAGAGTTAGGGTTAAGGTATGGGTTAGGGCTAGTTTTATGGTTAGGGTTAAAAATAGGGTTAGCACTCAGATTAAGGCAAAGTTTGGGGTTAGGTTGGCACTAGTGTTAGGCCTACTATTAATGTTTGAACCAGGGTTATGATTAGGGCTACTTTTGGGGTAAGTGTTATGTCTAGTTGAAGGGTTAAGGTTAGGGTTAGGGTTAGTGTTAGCGTGATGTTTAGAGCTAGGTTAAGTGTTAGGGTCAGGTTCAGTGTTCCGGTTATAGTTAGGGTTAGGGTTAAACCCAGAATTATCACTAGAGTTCGGTCTAGGGGTAGGGTTAATGTTTGTGTTAGGTTAATGTTTATCATTAGGGTTAGGGCTAGGTTTTTGTTTATGTCTAGGGCTAGAGATATGGCTAGATTTAGGATTACGTTTAGGTCTAGGGATAGTGTTAGTGTTAGGTTTAGGAATAGGTTTATTTCTAGTGCTAGTTTTAGGATTCACTAAATGGTTAGGGTTTTGTTTAGACATACGGTTACCATTAGGGTCTGAATAAGTGTCAGGTTTGAGTTATGGTTAGAACTAGAGTGAGGGCTAGGGTTAGAACTAGTAATAGGGTTAGGATTTGGGTTAGGCTAAGGATTAGGGTTAGGCCTAGGGTTAGCATTATGTTTAGAGTTAGCTTAGGATAAGGGATAGGATCAGAGCTAGGGTTAGGTCTATGTTTAGGGTTAGGGTTAGGTCTAGTGTTAGGTTTAGGTTTAGGGTTAAAGCTAGGGTTAGGTCTTGTATTGAGGTTAGGTTTTGGTTAGAGTTAGGGCTAGGTTTAGAGTTATGGCCAATGTATGGACTAGGGTTTTGATTTGGGCTAGTTATAGGATTAGTGTTAGGACTAGGTCTAGTGGTAGGATTAATTACATATAACATTAAGGTGATGTTTGTAACTAGGGTTAGTGTTAGGGTCAAATTGAAGGTCAAAGTAGTTTTAGGATTAGGGTTTGGACTTGAATTAGGCCTAGGGTTAGGGCTAGGTGTAGGGTTATGTTTTGGTTTAGGTTAAATTTTAAAGTTAGGGCTATGGCTCAGTTTTGTTTTAGGGCTAGGGCTATTGTTAGGGCTAGTTTTAGGCTTAGCATTAGGTTTAGGGCTAGTGTTAGGTTTAGGTTTAGGCTTAGGGTTAAAGTTAGATTTTGATTTAAGATTAAATCTAAGGTTAGGTCTAGGGCTAAGGATAAGGCTACTGTTGGGTCTTGGTTTATGGATAGGATTAGGGTTTTGGTAAGGGATAGGGTTAGAACTAGGAATAGGGCTAGGGTGAAAGTGAGAGTTAGTCTTAAGGCTAAGCTTAGTGTTTGGTTAGTTATAGGGCATAATTAGGGCTAGTAATAGGGCTAGGTTTAGTTTTAGGCTTGGAGTTAGGTTTAGTGTAGGCAATGGGGTTAGAGCCAGGAATAGGGCTAGGGTGAAAGTTAGAAGTAGGATTAGGGCTATAGTTTCATTTAAGTTATGATTAAGGCTTGTTTTAGGACTAGGATGAGGGCTAGGGTTTTTGTTAGGGTTAGGGTAGGATTAGTGTTAGGGCAAATGTCAGATCTAGGGTTAAGGTTAGGGATAATATTAGGGTTAGGTTTATGGCGAAGAAGAGAATTAGGGTAAGGGCTCAGGTTTTGGTTCGGGTTTGGATTTAGCCTAGGTTTAGTGCTAGGATTATGGCTAGGGCTAATTTCAAATCTAGTGTTATGGTTAAAAATAATTTTAGGGTTAGGTTTATGGCTACGTCTAGTGTAAGGGTTAGGTTTAGGGTTATGGTCAGGTTTAGAACTAAGGGTGCTGTTAGGCTCAGGGTAGAGATTAGTGTTTTGGATAGGTTATTGCTTAATATTAGGGCTCGAATTAGCATTAGAGTTAGGATTAGGGTAAAGATAGTGTTAGGTTTATGTTTCAGGTTAGGTTTACTGTTATGGATAGGGTTAGAATTAGGGATACAGTTAGGTTTTGGCCCAGATTTAGCATTCGAGTTAGGGTTATGGTAAGGGTAATGGATAGGGTTAGAGATAGGGGTACCCCTAGAGTCAATGTTATGATTATTGATAGGGTTAAGCTTAGGGTTAGGGTTTAATCTAGACTTACGGCTAGGGTTATAGGGCTAGAGTTACAATTAGTGATAGGGTTAGGGTTAGGGGTAAATCTAGGGATAGTTCTTGGTATTTGGCTAGGTTTTGGGTTAAGTTAAGGCTAGGTTTAGGGTAAAGGTAATGTAAGTACCAAGGTTGTGAATAGGCTAATTTTAAGGTTAGGGTTAGGGCTAGGTCTATTGTTAGGTTTAGGTATACGGTTAGCGTGATGTTTAGAGCTAGGGTTAGTGTTAAGGTCAGAGTCACGGTCAGAGTTAGTTTTGAGTTTGGCTTAAAACTCAAATTAGGGCTAGAGTTATGGCTAAGTATAGGGTTAGGGTTTAGTTTATATGAAGGGTTAGGGTTTGGTCTATGGCTTGGTTTTGTTATAGGGCTAGGGTTAGCGCTAGTTTTAGGATTAGTCTTAGGGTTAAGGCTAGTGATAGGTTTAGCTTTAGGCTAAGGTTTAGGATTAGATTTAGAGTTAAGGTTAGATCTAGGGTTCCTGCTAGGGCTATGAATAGGGCTAGTGTTTGATCTATGGTTTAAGCTAGGATTGTGTTCCTGTAAATTATAGGATTAGAACTAGGGTTAGGACTAAGGTGAGACTTAGACTTAGTCTTTGGACTAGGGTTAGGGTTAAGGTTTGGGATAAGTCTAAATTAGATCTAATGTTAGGGCTAGAGTTAGTGTTAGGTTTAGGCCTATAGTTATCTTTAGGGTTATATTTAAGGCTATGTTTAGGGCTAGGATAAGGGCTAGATTTTGTGTTAGGGTTAGGGCTAGTATCATGGCTAGGGCCAATATCAGTTCTAGGGTTATGCTTAGAAATAGTTTTAGGGTTAGTTTTATGGCTAGGTTTAGTGTAAGAGTTAGTTATAGGTAAGAGTGAGGTTTAGAGCTAGGGGAATTATTAGGGTCAGTGTCAGTGTTAGAGTTTGGTTTAGGTTTGAGTTTAGGGTTAGGGCTTTAATTATCATTAGGGTTAGGGTTAGGGTAATGTTTGGATTAGGTCTAGGGTTCAGGGTAGATTTAGTGTAATTGATAAGTTTGGGGACAGTGATATGTATATGGTTAGGCCTAGGGTTAGCATTAGGGTAAGGGTTATGTTTAGGGTAAAGATATATTTAGACTTAAGATTAGGGCTTGTATTATGGTTAGGATTAGGTCTTGATTTACGGTTAGGGTGAGAGTTAGAACTAGGGATAGGTTAAGGTTATGTATAGTGTAAGGGTTAGGTTCTGAGCTATGGTTTAGGCTAGGCTGAGAGTTAGGTTCAGGATTAGGTCTTGGGATAGTTTTACGGTAGATTTTGGGTTAGGGTTAGGGTTAGGATTAGATCTAGGGTTAGTGGTAGGGTCAGTAAAAGGGTTAGGGTTAGTGTTAGGGTTTTGGAAAGGGTTAGATCTATAATGAGGGCAAGGGCAAGGGGTATTAATAGGATTAGTGTTTTGGTTAGCCTAAGGATTAGGGATAGATCTAGGTTATCCTTAGGTTTAGGGTTTTGCTTTGGTAAGGGATTTGTTGAGAGCTAGGTTATGGCTATAGTTATGATTAGAGTTAGGGTTAAAGATTTGTTTAGGGCTCAGATTAGGCCTAGGTCTTGTGTTAGGGTTAGGGCTAGTGTTAGGGCAATGGTTAATGTAAGAAGTAGGGTTACCATTAGGGTTAGTTTTATTTTTAGGGTATGGGTTAAGTTTAGTTTTAGGGTTAGATTTAAGATTAGGGTGATATTTATAGCTAAGGTTCATGTTAGCATAGGAATCAGGGTCAGGTTTAGTTCTGTGTTAGAGTGATGACTAGAATTAGGGCTAGGGTTACTGTTAGGGTTCAGTTTATGGTGGCAATGGTGTTTAGAGCTATGGTGAGTATTAGGATATGAGTTAGGGTCAGGGTTGGTTTTAAGGTTAGGGTTAGAACTCGAATTAGGGCAGGGTTATGTCTAGTTTTAGTGTTAGGATTTGATTTAAGTTAAGTTTTAGCGTTAGGGATCATACTCGGTTTTGTTTTAGTCCTAGAGTTAGGGTTAGGGCTAGCGTTAGTGTTAGGCTTAGGCTTAGGTTTAGGTTAAATTTGGAATTAGGGTTAGATCTAGGGTTATGGCTAGAACTAAGGATACTTCAAGAGTTATGGCTAGGTTTAGGGTTATGGTTAGGGATAGAGCTAGGGATAGGGCTATGGAAAGAGTTAGGCTTAGGGCTAGGGATTGGCTTAGGGTTAGAGTTAGGGCTAAATTAGGGCCAGGATTAGGGTTAGGTTTAGTGTTTAGATTAAGCCTAGGATTAGCGTTAGGGTTACTATTAGAGTTTAGATTTACAGTTTAGAATTTAGGTTTAGAGTTAGGGCAAAGTTGGGGGTAAGGGATGGCTTTATAGCTAGGTTTAGAAGTAGGGTGAGGGTTAGAAATAGGGTTAGGGCTGTCGTTAGGGTTAGGGTTATGCTTAAGGCTATTTTTAGGGCTAGTATGAGGTCTAGGGATTTTTGTAGGGTTTGATCTAGGATTAGTGCTAGGGCTAATTTCATGTCAAGAATTATGGTTAAATATAGTTTTAGGGTTAGGATTATGGGTATTTCTAGTGTAAGGTTTAGGTTTAGGGTTAGTGTCAGGTTTAGAGATAGGGGTATTATTAAGGTCAAGTTCTGGATTAGGGTATGGGACAGTTTAAAGTTTAAAGGTAGGGCTTGAATTAGCATTGGGGTTAGGGTTATGGTTACAGTAATGGGTAGAGTTAGAAATCAGTTTAGGGCTAGTGTTATGGTTATAATTAGGGCTAGATTTTTAGTTAAGTTAGTGCAGGGTTAGGGTTATGGCTAATGTAAGTACTAGGGTTGTGATTATGGCTAACTTTAGTGTTTTAGGTCTAGGTTTACTTTTAGGTTTAGGTTTAGGGTTAGGGTGATGTTTAGACCTCTGGTTAGCGTTATTGTCAGGGTAAGGGTCAGGGTTAGTTTTAGAGTTTGGCTTAAATCTCGAATTAGGGCTGGGGTTAGGGCTAGGTGTAGGTTTAAGGCTTGGTTTAGGTTAAGGGTTAGGGTTAGAGCTTTGGCTTGGTTTGGTTTTAGGGCTAAGGTTAGGATTTGTGACATTTTTAGGATTAGTGTTAGGGTTAGGGCTATTCTTAGATTTAGGCTTAGGCTTCTTTTTTGGGTAAATTTAGAGTTAGGTTTTTATCTAAGTTTAGTGCTAGGGTTAAATATAGGGCAAGGGTTAGGACTAGGATTTGGGATAGGGTTAGGTTTATGGAAAGGGATAGGATTAGAAGGAGAGATAGGGCCAGTGTGAGAGTTAGAGTTATTCTTAGGGCTATGGTTAGGTTTAGGGTTAGGGATAGGGTTAGTTTTAGAATTAGCATCAGGATTAGGGCTAGTTTTAGGCTTAGGCATTGAGTTAGGGTTAGATTTAAAGGTAGGTTTCAATCTAGTGTTAAAGCTAGGGCTAAGGATAGGGCAATTGTGATGACAATGGTTAGGGTTAGAGTTAAGGTTACCTTTAGGGTAATGGATGTGGTTTTTGGCTCGGTTTAGGGCTGGGGCAAGGGTTAATATTAGGGTTCGAGCTTAGTAAGTGTTAGGGTTATGATCAAGGCTAGGTTTATGGATAGGATGAGGTTTAAGTTTTGTGTTAGGGTTAGGGATAGTATTAGAGTAAGGGCTAATGTCAGGTTGAGGGTTATAGTTAGGGCTAGATTTAGTGTTAGATTAATGGCTTGGTCCAGTGTAAAGATTAGGTTTAGGGTAAGATTCAGGTTTATATCTAGGTTTATTTTTAGGTTCAGGTTCAGGTTCAGGGTTAGGGTTTGGGTTAAGTTAGGGTTTAGGTTTAGGTAATGACAGGGTTAGTTTTACGGTTTAGGTTTTGTTTAATGTAATGGATAGGGTTAGGGTTAGGCCTAGGTTTAGCTTAAGGGTTAGGGTAATTTTTAGGGTAATGAATAGGTTTAGACCTAAGGTTAGGGCTAGGATTATGCATAGGATTTGTTCTAGTTTGTGGTTGGGGTTAGGTTTAAGTTTAGGGTTAAAACTAGGTTCAGGACTCGGATTAAGGCTAGGTTTTAGGTTAGGTTAGTTCTAAGGTTAAGGCTACTGCTAATGTATGAAATAGGGTTATGATTAGCAGTAATTATAGGGTTAGAGTTAGGGCTAGGTCTACTGTTAGGTTGTGGTTTACGGTGATGATGGTGTTTAGAGCCAGGTTGAGTTTTAGGATCAGAGACAGGGTCAGGGTTAGTTTTCGGGTTAGGGTTAGGAGTAGAATTAGGGAAATGTTTAGGGCTAGGGGTAGGGTTAGGGTTTGGTTTAGGTTAAGGGTTAGGGTTATGGCTATGACTTGGGTTTGTTTTAAGGCTAGAGGTAGGTTAGAGCTAGTTTTAGGATTAGCATTAGCATTAGGGCCAGTGTTAGGTTTAGGTTTAGGCTTAGATTTAGGGTTAATTTTATGGTTTGTGTTAGATCTAGGGTTATGGCCAGGGCTATGATTAGGGCTAGGGTTACACCAAAGGTTAGGACTAGGATTAGGGTTAGTGTGAGAGTTAGAGTTAGTCTTTGGGCTAGAGTTAGTGTTAGGCTTAGGGATAGGGCTAAATTAGGGCTTAGATTAGGGCTAGGTTAATGTTAGGGTTCAGCCTAGGGTTTGAGTTAGGGATAACATTAAAGCTATGTTTACAGGTAGGATAAGGGCTAGGATTTGTGTTAGGATTAGGGCTAGGATTAAGGCTAGGGTTAATATCAGTTCTAGGGTTAAGGTTAGGAATGGTTTTAGGGTTAGGTTTATGGCTAGGTCTAGTGTAAGTTTTAGGTAGGGTAAGAGTCAGGTTTATATCTAGGGGAATTATTAGACTCACGGTCAGTGTTAGGGTTTAGATTTGAGGTTAGTTTAGGGCTCAATTTAGCATTAGTGTTAGGGTTAGCATAATGATTGGGTTAGGTTTAGGGTTCAGGGTAGGTTTAGGATAATTGATAGGTTTGGGAATAGTGATAGGTTTAGGGTTAAGCCTAGGGTTAGCATTATGATAAGGGTTATTTGTAGGGTAATGGATACAGTTTGAGTTAAGTTTAGGGCTAGGGTTATGGTTAGGATTAAGTCTTGTGTTAGGGTTAAGTTAAGGGTTAGAACTAGGATTATGTTTAGGGTTATGTTTAGGGTAAGAGTTAGGTTCTGAACTATGATTAGAGCTAGGCTGAGAGTTAGGTTCAGAGTTAGGTCTAGGGATAGGATTATGGTAAATTTTGGGTTAGGGTTGGGGTTAGGGTTAGACCTAGGTTTAGTGTTAGGGTCAGAATAAGGGTCAGGGTTAGGGTTAGTGTTTGGGAGAGTGTTAGAGCTAAAATAAAGGCTAGGGTTAGGACTATTAATAAGGTTAAGCTTTTGGTTAGTCTAAGGACTAGTGCAAGGTCTAGGGTTACTCTTAGATTTAGGGTTTTGCTAGGTTAAGGGATTGATTTAGATCTAGCTTTAGGGCTATGGTTAGGGTTAGAATTAGAGTTAAAGCTAGGTTTAGTGCTCGGTTTAGGACCATTTTTTGTGTTAGGGTTAGGGCTAGGATTAGGGCAACTGCTAATGTAAGAACTAGGGTTACCATTAGGGTTAGTTTTAGGGTTAGGGTTAGGGTTTGTTGAGTGGTAGGGTTAGGTTTAAGGTTAGGGTAATATTTATAGCTACGGTTCTTGATAGGATAGGAGTCAGGGTCAGGGTAACTTTTATGGTTAGTGTTAAGATTCGAATTAGGGCCATTGTTAATGTTAGTGTTCGGTTTGAGTTTAGGGCATAAACTCTAAAACAAAATCAAGAGCTAGAGGTAGGGTGAGTGTTAGGATATGAGTCAGGTTCAGGATTAGTTTTAAGGTGAGGCTTAAGACTCAAATTAGGGCTAGGTTTAGGTCTAGGTGTAGTGTTAGTGTTTGGTTTAAGTTAAGATTTAGGGTTAGAGCTATTGTACAGTTTTGGTTCACTGCTAGGATTAGGGTTAGGGCTAGATTTATGATTGGAATTAGGATTAGGGCTAGTGTTAGTGTGAGGCTTAAGGTTAGATTTAGAGTTAGGGTCAGGACTGGGACTAAGTTTAGGTCAAGTGCTAGGGCTAGCGTTAGGTCTATTTTAATGTATAGGGATAGAACTAGGGATAGGGCTATGACAAGATTTAGAGTTAGTCTTAGAGCTAGGGTTTAGATAGGGTTAGAGATAGAGTTAAATTAAGGCTAGGATTAGGGCTAGGATTTTTGTTTAGCTTAGCCCTAGGGTTAGGGTTAGGATTAGGTTTAATTTAGGGTAAGGGATGACATTAAAACTAGGTTTAGAGGTAGGATGATGGTTAAAATTAGGTTAGGTGTAGGGCTAGATTTAGGGTTGTGATTAAGGCTAGATTTAAGGCTAGGATGAGGGCTAGGTGTTTTTATGTTTAGGGCTGGGATTACAGCTAGAGATAAATTCAGGTCCAGAATTTTGGTTCAAGATAGTTCTAGGATTGAGTTTATGGCTACATCTAGGCTAAGAGTTAGGTTTTGGGTTATGGTCAAGTTTAGAGCTAGGGGTATTATTAGGGTCAAGGTCTGGGTTGGGGTTTGGGATAGGTTAAGGTTTCAAGTATGGGCTTTAATTACTTTTTGGATTAGGGTTAGGGTAATGATAGGGTTAAGTTTAAGATTCAGGTTAGGTTTAGGATAAGGAAAATGTTAGGATTTGGGATAGGGTTAGGTTTATGCCTAGGGTTATCATTATGGTTAGGGTTATGGTTATGGTAATGGATAGAGTTAGAGATCAGTTTAAGGTTAGAGTTATGGTTACAATTAGAGCTAGTGTTAGGGTTAGATTAGGTTTAAAACTAAGGTTAGATCTTGGATTAGGGCTAGGTTTAGGGTTATGTTAGGGCTAGGCTTAGGATTACAGCTACTGTAAGCACTAGGTTTAAAAATAGGGCTAGTTTTAGTGCTAGGTTTAGTGTTAGGGTTAGGTTTAGGGTTAGGGTGATGTTTAGAGCTGGAAGTGTTAGGGTCAGTGTCATGTTCAGGGTTAGTTTTAGAATTCGGCTTCCAACTCAAATTAGGGCTAGGGTTAGGTTTAGGTGTAAATTTAGGGTTTAGTTTAGGTTAATGGTTAGCATTAGAGCTATGGGTTGATTTTGTTTTAGGTCTAGGGCTAATGTTAGGGCTCATTTTAGGATTAATATTATGGTTTGGGCTAGTGTTATGCGTAGGCTTAGTATTTGGGGTTAGTGCTAGGGATAAGGACAGGGCAAGGGTTAGTACTAGAGTTAGGGCTAGGATCAGGGTTATGATAAGGGACAGGGTTAGATAGAGTGATAAGGCTAGAGTGAGAGTTAGAGTTAGTCTTAGGGCTAGGGTTAGGGTTAGGTTAGGGATAGAGCTAGATTATAGCTAGGGTTATGTTAGGGCTAAGTTTAGGGATAGTTTTAGGATTAGGCTTAGGCATTGAGATAGGGTTAGATTTAGAGTTAGGGTTTGATCTAGAGTTATTGCTAGGGCTAAGTATAAGGCAAGGGTTATGATTAGGGTTAGAGTTAGAGTTAGGGTTTAGTTTAGGCTAAGGATGTGTTTATTGCTAGGTTTAGGACAATGGGAAGGTTAGTATTAGTGTTAGAACTAGGGTTAGGGTTAGGGTTATGATTAAGGCTATGTTTAGGGCTACAATGTGGACTAGCATTTGTTTTAGGGTTAGGGATATTATTAGGGCTATGGCTAATGTCAGGTCTAGGGTTATAGTTAGGGATAGATTTAGTGTTAGGTTTATGGCTTGGTCCAGTGTAAGGGTTAGGATTTTGGTTACAGTCAGGTTTAGATCTAGGTGTATTTTTAGAATCAGGGTCAGGATTAGGGTTTGGGTTAAATTAGTGTTTAGGTGCAGGGGTCAAATTAGTGATAGATTTAGTGTTAGGATAATGACAGGGTTAGATTTAGGGTTTAGGTTTGGTTTAGTGTAATGTATAGGGTTAGGTTAGGCCTAGGGTTATCAGAAGGATTAGGTTTATTGTTTGGGTAATGGATAGGGTTAGCCTTAAGGTTAGGGCTAGGGTTATATATATAGGATTAAAGCTAGTCTTTGGGTTAGGGCTAGGTTTAAGTTTAGAGTTAAATCTAGGTTTAGGACTCAGATTAAGGCTAGGTTTTGGGTTAGTTTAGAGCTAGGGTTAAGGCTACCACTAATGTATTAAATAGGTTTATGATTACAGCTACTTATAGAGTTAGAGTTAGGTCTAGGTCTAGTGTTAAAGTTAGGTTTACTGTAATGATAAATTTTAGATCCAGGGTTAGTGATAGGATCAGAGTCAGGGTAAGGGTTAGTTTTCGGTTTAGGGTTAGACTATAATTAGGGATAGGGTTAGGACTATGTGTAGGGTTAGGGTTTGTTTTTAAGATAAGGGTTAAGGTTAGGGCAAGGACTCAGTTTTGTTTTAGACCTAGGGGATGGTTAGGGCTAATTTAAGATTAGTCTTAGGGTTAGGGCTGGTGTTAGTGTGAGACGTGGGCTTAGGTTATGGATTAGGGATAATAGTAGAGTTAGAGATACATTTAGTCTTAGGGTTAGGTTAATTTTAGAGTTCGGATTAGATCTAGGTTTTGGGATATGGTAAAGTATAGGGCTAGGGTAGGGCTACATTTAGGTCTAGGTGTATGGTGATGGTAAGGGATAGGGTTAGAACCAGATATAAGTCTAGTTTGAGAGTTAGAGTTAGTCTTAGGGCTAGGGTTAGGGATAGGGATAAATTAGGGCTAGGATTAGGGCTGGGGGTTTAGTGTTAGGGCTAGGGTTAGTGTTAGGTTTAGGTTTAGGGTTAGGTT
The DNA here is from genome assembly GCF_047511675.1 of Marmota flaviventris. NCBI lineage: Eukaryota > Metazoa > Chordata > Mammalia > Rodentia > Sciuridae > Marmota > Marmota flaviventris. The sequence goes on along the minus strand of NC_092510.1, from coordinate 10,345,699 downwards.
TAGGTTAAGGGATGGGAATATAGCTACTAATAGGACTAGGTTGAGATTTTGGTTTAAGTTTAGCGCTAACATTAGGGTTAGGGTTATGATTAAGGCTAGGTTCATGGAAAGGATGTGGGCTAAAATTTGTATTAAGTTTAGGGCTAGAATTAGAGCTAGGGCTAATGACAGGTCTAGGGTATGGTTATGGATAGTTTTAGGGTTAGGTTTATGGCTAGGTCTATTGTAAAGTTTAGGCTTCTTGTTAGGGTCAGGTTAGGGTCAGCTATGAGTATTATTAGAGTTAGGGTAAAGTTTAGGGTTTGGCTTAGGTTAAGGTTTAGGTTTAGGGCTCAAATTATTCATATGTTTAGGGATTGTTAATGACACAGTTAGGTTTAGGGTTCAGTTTAGGTGTAGGTTAATGGACAGAGTTAAGGCTAGTGCTAGGATTAAGGTTCCTCCTAGGGTTAGCAAAAGGATTATAGTTATCTTAATGTAATGAATAGGGTTAGAGCTAGGGTTAGGTCTTGCGTTAGGCTTAGGGTTATTTTTAGGGCTAGCATTATTGTTAGGGTTACCTTTATTGTTAAAGCTAAGGTAGGGCTTGGATTAGGGCTAGGTTTTGTGATAGGTTAAGGCTATGGCTAATGTAAGAACTATTGTAATGATTAAGACTAATTTTATAGTTAATGCTAGGGCTAGGTGTAGTTTTAGGGTTAGTTTTGGGTTAGGGTGAAGTTTAGAGCTAGGGTTAGTGTTATTGTCAGAGACAGTGTTCGGGTAGGGAAATGGTTAGGGTTAAAGCCATAATTAGGACTAGGGTTAAGTCTAGAGGTAGGGTTAGAGTTTGGGTTAGGTTAAGGGTTATTGTTAAGGCTAGGTCTAGTTTGTCTTTAGGTCTAGAGCTGTAGTTATGGCTATATTTAGGATAAGGTTAGGTCTAGGTCTAGTATTAGGGTTAGGTTTAGGTATAAGGTTACCAGTAGGGCTAGTGTTAGCTTTCGGTTTAGGGTTAGGTTTAGATTTAGACCTAAAATTAGTGTTAGGGTCAGAATAATGGTCAGGGATAGGGTTAGAGTTTAGATTATGGTTAGATCTAGAATGAAGGCTAGGTTAGGACTAATTATAGGCTTAGGGTTTTGGTTAGGCTAAGGATTAGTGCTAAGAATATGTTTAGCATTAGGGTGATGGTTTAGCTTAGGGTAAGGGATAGGGTTACAGCTAGGGTTAGGACCAGTTTTAGAGTTAGATTTAGGGTTAAAGCTCGTGTTAGGGCTTGGATTAGGGCTAGTCTTTTATTAGGGTTAGGGCTAGTGTTATGGTTATTGCTATTTTAAGAACTAGGGTTACAATTAGGGTTAGGTTTAGGGCTAGGTCTAGTGTTAAGATTAGGTTGAAGGTTAGGGTGATATTTAGAGCTAGGTTTAGTGTTTGGATATGAGTCAGGGTCCTGGTTATGTTTATGGTTAGGGTTAGGTTTCAAATTAGGGATAGGGTTAGGGCTGGTGTAGGGTTAGGTTTTGGTCTAGGGTAAGGGGTAGTGTTAGGGGTATGGCTCGGTATTGTTTTATGGCTAGGGCTAGAGTTAGGGCTAAATTTAGGATTAGAATTAGGGTTAGAGCTGGTTTCAAGTTTAGGCTGAGGCATATGTTTAGGGTTAGTTTTAGAAATAAGTTTCGATCTAGAGTTAGTACTAGGGCTAAGGATAGTGCAAGCATTACGACCAGGGTTAGAGCTTGGGTTAGGGTTACTGTAATGGATAAGGTTAGAATTAGGGATAGGTCTTATGTGAGAATTATAGTTAGTCTTAATTCTACGGTTAGGGTTAGGGTTAAGAACAAGGCTAAATTAGGGCTAGGATAAGGGCTACTTTTAGTGTTAGGGTTAGGGCTAGAGTTAGCATTATGGTTAGGTCTAGGGCTAGTTTTAGTATTAGGGTAAGGGTTAGGGATTAAGCTATCGTTAGTGCTAGGGTGAGTGTTAGGTTTAGTGTTAGGTCTGGGTTAAGGTTATGGGTATGGTTAGGGTTAGGTATGCGGTTAGGGCTAGGGTTTTCATTAGGGTTATTGTTAGTTTTAGAGTGATGTATTGGATTAGATATAAGATTAGGTTTAGGGTTAAGTTTAGATTATGGTTAAATTTAGGTTTAGGGATAGGTTTAGTTTTAATTTATGGTAAGGGTTATGGTCAAGTTTATGGCAAGGTTTAGGTTTAGGGTTAGGTTGAGTTTTAGGTTTATGATTAGGATTAGGGATATGGTTAGGTTTAGAGCTCGGGTTATTATTAGGGTTAGGGGTAGGTGTAGGGTAATGTTAGGGTTAGAGCTAGTGTTAGTACTAGGGTTAAGGTTAGTATTAGGTCTAAGATTAGGTTTAGGTTTAGGAATAGGGGTAGGTTTATGTTTAGGCTTAGGGTTAGGCTTTGAGCTAAGGTTACGTGTAAGGCAAGGGTTAGGGTTAGGGCTACATTTAGGATTATGGTTATGCTTAGGGTAGGTTTAGGCCTCAGATTAGGGCTAGATTTTGTGTTAAGTTTAGGCTCAGGGTTTAGGCTATGTGTAATGTAAGATCTAGGGTTCTAATTAGAGCTAGTTTTAGGGTTAGAGTTATGGCTATGTCTAGTGTTAGGTTTAGGTTTGGGGTTAGGTTCAGGATTAGAGCTAGGTTTAGTGTTAGTGTTAGGGTCAGTGTTCAGGTTAGATTTAGATTTAAGGTGAAAGGCAGAATTAGGACTAGAGTTAGGTCTAGTGATAGGGTTAGTGTTTGCTTTAGGTTAAGGATTATATTAGGGCTAGGGCTCAGGGGTTTTTTTAGGTCTAGGTCTAGAGTTATGGCAATATTTAGGATTAGGCTTAGGTCTAGAGCTAGTGTTAGGATTAGGTTTAGGTATAAGTTTACTCATAGGGCTAGTTTTAGGGTTTGGTTCAGGGTTAGGGTCAGATTTAGACTGACAGATTGTGTTAGCTTAAGAATTTGAGTTAGGGTTAGAGCTAGAATGAGGGCTAGAGTTAGGACTAGTAATAGGTTAGAGGAAGTGATAGAGTTAGAGCTAGGTTTAGTGTTGTGGTTGGGGTTAGGGTTAGGGCTAAGGTTAGGTTTAGGTTTAGGTTTACTTCTAGGGTTAAGGCTCTGATTAGGGCTAGTTTTTCTGTTAGATTTAGGGATAGGGTTAGGGCTATGGTTAATACAAGAACTAAGGTTTTGATTAGAGTTAGTATTTGGTCTAGATCTAGTGTTAGCGTTATCTTTAGGGTTACTGTGATATTTAGAATTAAGGTTAGTGTTAGAATATAAGTCAGGGACAGGGTTTATTTTAGGACTATGACATGAATTAGAGCTAGAAGGTTATGGCGAGGCTTAGTGTTACAGTTTGGTTTAGGTTAATATTTAGGTTTAGGACAATTGCTTGATTTTGTTTAAGGGATAAGGCTAGGGTTATGGCTAGTTTTAGGATTAGCTATAATGTTAGGTCTAATGGTAGGTTGAGGATTAGGCTTAGGGTTATTGTTAGATCTAGGGTAAGGTCTCGGGCTAGGGTTAAGGCTAAGGTTAGGGCTTGTGTTAGTTTTTTTGTAATAGATAGGTTTAGAACTAGAAATAGGGCTGGGAGAGTTAGAGTTAGTCTTAGGCCATGGTTAGGGATAGAGTTGGTGTTAGGGCTAAATTAGGGCTAGGATTAGTGCTGGAGTTAGTGTTAGGGTTAGGGTATGGTTAGGGCTAGAGATATGGTTAGTGTTAAGGTTAGAGTTAGTGATACGTTTGGGGGAAGGATGGGGTTATACATAAGTTCAGGTCTAGGGCGAGGGTTAAAATTAGAGATAGGGCTAGAGTTAGGTTTTGCGTTATGATTAAGGCTAGGTATAGGCTAAGATGAGGACTAGTGTTTGTGTTAGGGTTAGGGCTAGGATGAGAGCTGGGGCTAATATCAGGTCTGGGTTTATGGTTATGGTTAGTTTTAGGGTTAGGTTATGGCTAAGTCTAGTGTGAGGTTTAGGTTTAGGTAAATGGTCAGGTTTAAAGCTAGTTGTATTATTATAGTCAGGGTTCGAGTAGGGTTTTGTTTAGGTTAAGATTCAGGGTTAAGGCTTGAATTAGCGTTAGGGATATGGTTAGGGTCTGGGTTAGGATAATTTATACGGTTAGGTTTAGGGTTCAGGTTAGGTTTAGAGTAATGAAAATGGTTAGTGTTAGCAATTGTGTTAGCGATAGGCCTAGGGTTAGCATTTGGGTTAGGCTTAACTTTAGGGTAATGGATAGGGTTAGAGCTAAGGTTAGGGCTTAGGTTAAGTTTAGAATTAGGACTAGGGTTAGGGTCTGGGTTAGTGTAATTGATAGGGTTAGGTTTAGTGTTCAGGATAGGTTTAGAGAAATGAATAGTGTTAGTGTTAGCAATAGTGTTTTAGGGCTATGGCAATAGTGTTAGCCTTAGGCCTAGGGTTAGCATTTGGGTTAGGCTTATCTTTAGGGTAACCGATAGGTTTAGAGCTAAGGTTAGGGCTAGAGTTAAGGTTAGAATTAGGACTAGTGTTAGGGTTAGGCCTAGGGTTCATGTCAGGGTTAGCTTTGGGGTAAGTATTAGCGTTTGAGCTAGGATTAGGCTAGCATGATGGTTAGGGTTAGAGTGAGGGCTAATGTTAGATTTAGGGTTAGGGTTAGAGTTAGGGTTAGGTTTAGGGTTAGAGTTTGAGCTAGAATTAGGGATAGAGTGAGGGGTAGGGTTTGGGTTAGGTCTAGGCTTATGGTTAGGGTTACAATAAGGGCTAGGTTTAGGGCTAGGATAAGGTCAATGTTTTGTGTGAGGTTTATGGCTATCATTAGGGCTATCGGTAATTTAAGAGCTAGGGATATGGGTATGGCTAGTTTTAGGTTTAGGGTTATGGATAAGTCTAGTGTTCTAGTTAGGTTTTGGGTTAGGATAAGATTTAGGTATAGGATTTGTTTTAGAGTAACGGTCATTTTTCAGGTTAGGGTTAGGTTTAGAGTGAGGGCCATATTTAGGATTAGCTTTGGGTCTAGATATAGAGTTAGGTTTTACGTTAGGTTAACGGTTACTGTTAGGGCTAGTGCTAGGTTTTTGCTTAGGGCTAAGGCTAGATTTATGACTCTAATTAGGATTAGGTTTGGTAGAGTGCTAGTGTTACTATTCGGTTTAGGTATAGGTTTACCCATAGGGGTAGGTTTAGGGTTCGCTTTATGTTGTCAGATTTAGACCTAGGGTTAGTGTTAGGGTCAGAATAAGGGTCAGGGTTAGAGTTAGGGTTAGAGCTAGAATGAGGTCTAGGGATAGGGCTAGTAATAGAGATAGGGTTTGAGATATGCTAAGGATTATGGTTAGGACTAGGGTAGCATTAGGGTGAAGGTTTGGCTTAGGGTAAGGGATAAGGTTAGACCTAGAGTTAGGGTTATGGTTAGGCTTAGGGATAGGTTTAGGGTTATACCTAGATTTAGGGCTCGAAACAGGGCAAGGATTTGTGTTAGCATTAGGGATACAGCTAATGAAAGAACTAGAATTCTGATTAGGGCTAGTTCTAGGGTTAGCATTAGGGCAATGTTTAGAGCTATTGTTACTGTCAGGGTTTGAATAAGGGTCAGGGTTACTTCTAGGGTTAGAGTTAGGACTCAAATTAAGACTATGTTTAGGGCTAGGTGTAGGGTTACAATTTGGTTTAGGTTAAGGTTTAGAGTTAGGGTTATGGCTCGAGTTTGTTTTAGGGCTAGGATACTGTTAGGGCTAGTTTTCCAATTATCGCTTGGGTTAGGGCTAGGGTTAGAAGGAGCTTTAGGCTAAAGTTTAGAGTTAGATCCAGGTTTAGGGCTAGGGTGAAGGTTATGGCTAGGGTTGGGGCTAGGAGTAGGGATAGGGTTTGGGTTATGGTAATGGATAGGTTTAGAATTAGGGCTAGGGCTAGGGTGAGTGTTTGAGTTATTCTTAGGTCTAGGGATAGTGTTAGCTTTAGGTTTAGGGCTAAATTAGGGCTAGATTAAAGCTATGGTTAGTAGTAGGTTTAGGCCTAGGTTTAGCACTAGGGTTAGGGTTAGCCTTAGGGTTAGGCTAAGCTATGATGTTACAGCTACATGTTGGGCTTGGGCAAGGGATAGATTAGGGTTAGGACTCTGGTTAATATTAGGATTAGGATTAAGGCTAGTCTTAGGGCCAACATTAGGGGTACGGTTTGTGCTAGGATTAGGGCTAGGATTAGGTCGATGGCTAATGTCAGTTCTAGGGTTATGGTTAGGGATAGTTTTAGGTTTAGGTTTATGACCAGGTCTATTGTAAGGGTTACATTGAGGGTTAGGGTCAGGTTTACAGCTAGGGGTATTATTAGGGTCAGAGTCAGGGTTAGGGTATGGGTTAAGTTAAGGTTTAGGGTTAGGGCTAAAATTAGCATTAGGGTTAGGGCAGTGAATATGGGTAGGGTTCAGGTTCAGGTTAGGTTTAGTATAATGGACAGGGTTAGTGTAAGGCATAGGGTTAGGCCTAGGGATAAAATTTGGTTAAAACTATGGCTCAGGTAATGGATAAGATTAGAACTACAGTTAGGACTAGGGTTATGGTTAGATTAGGGCTATGGTTAGGGTTAGGCCTAGGGTTAGAAGTTGTTTAGGGTTATGGTTAGGGTAATGGATAAAATTATATCTAGTTGAGGGTTAGGAATAGTGCTTTGGTTCTGTTTAGATTTCGGGTTAGGACAAGGTTTAGGTTTAGGTTTAGGTTTAGGTTTAGGTTAAGTGTTAGGGATAGGGATAGGGTTAGGGCTATGATTAGAACTAGAGTTAGGGCTCAGATTAGGGCTAGGTTTGAGGTTAGGTTATGGTTAGTGTAGGACTACGGCTAATGTAAGAACTAGGGTTATGATTAGAGATAGCATTAGGTCTATGTCAAGGTCTAGTGTTTAGATTAGGTTTAGGTTTAGGGAGATGATTAGATAAGGTTTAGTGTTAGGGTCAGAGTCAGGATCAGTGTTACTGATAAGGGTTAGGGATAGGACTCAAATTAGGGCTAGGATTAAGTCTCGGTGTAGGGTTAGGTTTTGTGTTAGGGTTAAGTTAAAAATTAGGGATAGGGCTAATGTCAGGTGTAGCATTACCATTAGGCTAGGGTTAGGTTAGGCCTAAGGCTCAGTTTTGTTTTAGAGCCAGGACTATGTTTAGAGCTAGTTTTAGGATTAGCAATAGTGTTAGGGCTAGTGGTAGGATGAGATTTAGGCTTATATTTATTGTTATGGTTAGGTCTAGGTTTAGGTCTGGGGTCTGCATTAGGGTTAAGTTTAGGGCTAGTGTTAGGGTTACAGTAATGGATAGGATTAGAACTAGAAATATGACTGTGGTGTGATTAGGGTTATTCTTTGGGCTAGGGTTAGGGGTAGTTTTAGTTTAGGGCTAAATTAGGGCTAGGATTAGCACTAGGGTTAGGCCTAGGGTTAGGGCTAGGGTTATGGTTAGTGTTAGTGTTAGGGTTTGGGGTAGTTTAATGGGAAGGGGGTTATATCTAGGTTAGAGCTAGGGTTCAGGTTAGAATTTGATTTAGGTCTAGGATTAGGGTTCGGGTTAGGATTAAGGCTAGGTTTAGTGCCAGGATGAGTGTATGTGTTAGGGCTATGGCTAAGATTAGGGCTAAGTCTAATGTCAGGTCTATATTCAAAGTAAGTTGTAGTTTTATGGTTAGGTTATGGCTAGGTTTAGTGTAAGGGCTAGGTTTAGGGTAAGGGTCAAGTTTAGAGCTAGGTGTTTTATTAGGGTCAGGATCTAGGTATGGTTTGGTTTAGGTTAATGTTTAGGGTTAAGGCTTGTATTAGCATTAGGGTTTGGTTTATGATTTGGGTAATGCATGGGGTTAGGTTTAGGATTCAGGTTAGGTTTAGAGTAATGGATATGTTTATTGTTAGCGATAGGGTTAGTGATAGGCCTAGGGATAGCATTTGGTTTAGCCTTATCTTTAAGGTAATGGATAGGATTAGAGTTAAGGTTAGGGCTAGGGTTAAGGTTAAATTTATGTCTAGGGTTAAAGTTAGGCCTAGGGATAATGTCAGGATTAGGTTTAGGGTAAGTATTAGGGTTTGAGCTAGCATTAGGTCTAGTGCAATGGTTAGGGTTAGAATCAGGGCTAGCGTAGGTTTTGGTTTTGTGTTATGATTAGGGAAAGGGTTGGAGTTTGAGCTTGGTTTAGGAATATGTCTCTTGTTAAGGTTAGGGTTAGGTCTAGTGTTACGGTTAGGTATACAATTAGTGTTAGGTTTAGGGCTAGATAAGGGCTAGGTTTGTGTGATGTTTATGGCTAGCGTTAGGGCTAAGGATAATATAAGAACTCTTGTTATGGTTATGGCTAGTTTCAGGGTTAAGGTTATGAATAAGTCTCATGTTAGGGTTAGGTTTTGGGTTAGGATAAGGTTTAGAGCTAGGGTTTTGTTAGGGTAAGTGTCAGTGTTTGGATTAGTGTTACATCCAGAATTAGGAATAGCATTGTGTCTAGGGATAGGGTTAGTCTTTGTGTTAGGTTAAGGGTTATTGTTAGGGCTTGTTAAAGGTTTTTTGTTTAGGGCTAGGGCTAGACTTATGACTCTATTTAGGATTACTGTTACTGTTAGGCTTAGATATAGGTTTTCTGGTAGGGGAAAAGTTAGGGTCCAGTTTAGGGTTAGTGTCAGGTTTAGATCTAGTGTTAGTGTTAGGGTCAGAATAAGGGTCAAGTTTTGGGTTATGTTTAGAGCTAGAATGAGGCGGAGGGTTAGGACTAGTAAAAGAGTTAGGGTTTAGGATAGGCTAAAGATTAGTGTTAGGACTAGGGTAGCATTAGGGTGAGGGTTTGCTTAGGGTAATGGATAGGATTAAAGGCAGGGTTCGGAATAGGAATAGGGTTAGGGATAGGGTTAGGGTTAGGGTTAGGGTTAGGGTTACTGTTAAGAATAGGTTTAGGGTAAGGGTTGCTGTTTGAGTTAATGTTAGGGTTAGAGTTAAAGTTAGGGAAAGTGTTAGTGTTTGGGTTAGGGTTATAGTTAGGTATAGGATTAGTGTTAGGTTTAGGGTTATGGTTAGTGTTAGGTTTAAGATTAGGATTAGGTGAGTATTAGGTTTAGGGTAATAGTTAGGGTTAGGTTTAGTGTTAGGATTAAGTTTAGGTTTAGAGACAGTGTTAAGTTTAGGGATAGGGTTAGGGTTAGGATTAGGGTTAGCGTTAGGTTTACTGTAAGGTTTAGTGTTAGGATTTGTTTTAGGGTTAGGGTTTGGTATAGGCTTAGTGTTACAGGTAAGATTAAGGTTACACTTAGGGTTAGGTTCAGTATTAGGGTAAGGGTTAGGGTTATGTTTAGGGTTAGGGTTAACGTTTGTGATAGGGTTAGCTTTAGACTTAGAGTTCAGCTTAGGTTTAGGGTTAGTTTTAGAGTTAGGATTAGGGTTGGCTTTAGGGGTAGGGTTAGGGTTAGTGTTCGGTTAGGGTTAGGATTTGTGTTAGGGTTAGGGTTAAAGTTATCATTAGGGTTACGGTTAAATTAGATATAGAATTAGGGATAGGGTTAGGGTTATTGTTAGGGTTAGGGTTAGTGTTAGGTTTAGGTTTTGGTTTAGGGTTAGTTATAGTGTTAAGTTTGGGGTTAGGGTTAGTGTTAGTGTTAGGGTTAGGGTTAGCGTTAGATTTAGTGTTAGGGTTAGGTTTAAGATTAGGTTTAGTTAGGGGTTAGGGTTAGGTTAGGGTTAGAGTTATGGTTTGGTTAGGATTTCTTTTAGGGGTAGCATTAGGTTAAATGTTTTTCTTAGGATTAGGGTTAGGGTGTGAATTAGTGTTAGGGTTACGGTTAGGATTAGGTTTATGTTTCGTGTTAGATTTAGGGTTAGGCTTAGTGATAGTGTTATTGTTAGGATTAGGTTTAAGGTTCATGTCAGAGTTAGGGTTAGGGTTAGGTTTAGGTGTGGGTTTACAGTTAGGGTTAGGGTTAGTGTTACTGTTAGGGTTAAGTTTAGGGTTAGGATTACTCTTTGGGTTAGTGTTAGATTTAGTATTAGTTGTTTGGTTAGGTTTATGGTTAGGGTTATTATTAGTTTTAGGGTTAGTGTTAGGTTAGGGTAAGGGTTAGTGTTAGGGTTAGGGTAAAGTTTAGTGCTAGGGTTAGGGTTATGAAAAGATTTAGTATTAGTGTTAGGGTTAGGGTGAGAGTGAGGTTTAAAGTTAGGGTTAGTGTTATTGTTAGGGTTGTGTTAAGGTTATGGTTAAGGTTAAGTTTAGAGTTATGGTTACATTTAGGATTCGGGTTAAGTTTAAAGTTAGGGTTAGAATTTGGTTAGGGTTAGGTTTAGGGTTAGCATTAGAGTTAGTGTTAGGTTTAGTGTTATGATTTCTGATAGTGTTAGGGTTGGGTTAGGCTTAGTGTTACAGTTAAAATTAGGGTTACAGTTACAATTAAGGTTAGTATTAGGGTTAGGGTTAGTGTTAAGGTTAGTGTTTGTGATAGGGTTAGGTTTAGGCTTAAGGTTCAGGTTAGGGTTGGTTTTAGGGTTAGTGTTAGGCTTAGTGTCCGGTTAGGGTTAGGGTTTGTGTTAGGGTTAGGGCTAAGATTATCATTAGGCTTATGGTTAAGATTAGATTTAGTATTAGGTTTAGGATTATGGTTACAGTTAGGGTTAGGTTTAGTGTTAGGTTTAGGTTTAGGGTTAGTGTTAGTTATAGAGTAAGCGTTAGATTTAGGGTCAGTGTTAGGGTTAGTATTAGTGTTTTGGATAGGTTTAACATTAGGGTTAGTGTAGGGTTAGGGTTAGGGTTAGTGTTAGGTTAGTGTACACGTTAGGTTTAGTGTTAGTGTTAAAGTTAAGATTAGAGTTAGTGTTAGGCTTAATGTTTGAATTAAGGTTAATGTTAGGGTTAGTATTAGCATTTTGGTTAGGGTTAGGGTTAGGGTTAGTGTTAGGGTTAGGGTTAGGATTAGTGTTAGATTAGGGTTAATGTTGCGGTTAGAGTTAGTGTTATGGATAGGGTAAGAGATCCTATTAGAGTTAGGGTTACGGTTAGAGTTAGGGTTAGAGCTAGGTGAGGTTAAGGGTTGATTTAGTGTTAATATTAGGGTTAGGGTTAGGGTTAGGGTGACTGTTATAGTTAGGTTTTGCATTAGGGGTAGTGTTAGGGTTAGAATTAGTTTTTGTTTAGGTTTAGGGTTAAGATTAGTGTTAGTGGTAGGGTAGGGTTAGTGTTAGGTTAGTTACTGTTGCAGTTAGGGTTATGGTTAGGGTTAGGGTGAGTGGTCCTCTTAGGGTTAGGGTTAGGATTACTGTTAAGTTTAGGGTTAGTGTTAGGATTAGTGGTAGGGTTAGGGTTAGTGTTAGGATTAGTGTTAGGCTTAGTATTAGCTTTTTTGTTAGGTTTATGGTTAGGGTAAATGTTAGTCTTAGGGTTGTGGTTAGTGTTAAGTTAGGGCTACGGTTGGGGTTAGGGTTATTGTTAGGGTTATGGTGAGAGGTCCTCTTAGGTTTAGAATTAAGGTTAGTGTTGTGGTTAGGTTTGGTGTTAGGGTTAGTATTAAGGTGAGTATTAGCATTTTGGTTAGGTCTAGGGTTAGGTTTTGTGTTAGGGTTAGTGTTAGGGTTAGTATAAGCTTTTTGTTTAGGTTTAGGGGTAGGTTTAGTGTTAGTTTTAGGGTTATGGTTAGTGTTAGGTTAGGGTTACGGTTGCGGTTAGGGTTAGTGTTAAGTTTAGGGTGAGAGGTGCTCTTAGGTTTAGCATTAAGGTAAGTGTTAGGGTTAGTGTTAGGGTTAAGGTTAAGGTTAGTATTAGCATTTTGTTTAGGTTTAGGGTTAGGGTTAATGTTAGGGTTAGGGTTAGGTTTAGTGTTATGTTAGGGTTACTGTTGTGGTTGGGGTTAGTGTTATGGTTAGGGTGAGAGATCCTATTAGGGTTAGGGTTAGGGTTAGAGTTAGGGTTAGGGTTAGGTGAGGTTAATGGTTGATTTAGTGTTAGTGTTAGGGTTAGGGTTAGGTATAAGGTTACTGTTATAATTTGGGTTTGCGTTAGGGTTAGTGTTAAGGTTAGTATTAGCTTTTTTACTTTTAGGGTTAGTGTGTTAGTGTTAGCATTAGGGTTATTGTTAGGTTAGGGTTACAGTTGCGTTTAGGGTTAGTGTTAGGGTTAGGGTGAGTGCTCCTCTTAGGGTTAGGTTTACAGTTAGTGTTAAGTTAAGGGTTAGTTTTAGGGTTAGTGTTAGGGTTAGTATTAGATTTTGGTTAGGTTTAGGGTTAGGGTTAGTGTTAGTCTTAGGATTAGCTTTGGTGTTAGGTTAGAGTTATGGTTGCAGTTAGGATTAGTGTTAGGGTTAGGGTTAGAGGTCCTCTTAGGGTTAGGGTTAAGTTTAGTGTTAGAGTTAGGGTTAGTATTATAGTTAGTATTGATATTTTATTTAGGTTTTGGTTCAGGGTCAGTATTAGTTTTAGGGTTAGGGTTAGGGTTAAATTAGGGTAAGAGTTAGGGTTAGGGTTAGTGTTCGGGTTAGACTTAGGGTTAGTGTTAGGTTTAGCGTAAGGTTTAGCGCTGGGTTTAGGGTTATGAAAAGAGTTAGTGTTAGGTTTAGGGTTAGAGTGAGGCTGAGGGTTAGGGTTAGTGTTAGTGTTAGGGTTGTGTTAGGGTTTCTCTTAGGGTTATGCTTAAGGTTATGTTTAGAGTTACAGTTGGAGTGTGGATTTGGGTTAAGGTTAGAGTTAGAATTAGGTTAGGATTACGGTTAGGGTTAGGGTTAGGGTTAGTGTTATGGTTATGGTTAGCGTTAGGGTTAGTTTTAGAATTAGTATTAGTGTTTTGTTTAGGTTTATGTTTAGGGTTAGTGTTATTTTAGGATTAGTTTTATTGTTAGGTTAGAGTAAGATTTAGGGTTAGGTTTAGTGTTAGGGTTATGGTTAGTGTTAGATTTTTGGTTAGGGTTATAGTAAGATTTAGAGTTAGGTTTAAAGTTAGTTTTAGGGTTTGTGTTAGGGTTAGGTTTCCAGTAAGGTCGAGGTTAGTGTAAATTTAGTGTTAGGATTAGGTTTAGGTTAGGGTTAGGGTTATGGTCAATTTTTTGGTTTATGTTACGGTTAGTATTAGGGTTTAGGATTAGGGTTAGGGTTTCGGTTGGATTAGGGTCAGTGTTAAGGTTAGGTATAATGTTAGTGTTAGTGTTAGGTTTAGGGTTATATTAAGGTTAGGGTTAGGTTTAGGGTTTTGGTTAGGATTAGGGTCAGTGTTAGGGTTAGGTATAGTGTTAGTGTTAGGGTTAGGGTTAGTGTGAGGGTTAGGATGAGCTTTGGGGTAACATTTAGGTTTAGGTTTAGGGTTATAATTAGAGTTAGTGTTAGTGTAAGTGTTATAGTTAGTGTGAGTGTTAGCAATAGGGTTAGTGTTAGTGTTAGGTTTAGGGTTATGTTAGGGTTAGGGTTAGGTTTAGGGATAGGGATAGTGTTTGGGTTGGGGTTAGGTTTGGGGTAGGGTACATTTTATGGATAGGGTTAGGGTTAGATTTTGGTTAGGTTTAGGCATTGGTTTAAGGTTCATGTTAAAGTTATGGTTAGTGTTAGACTTAAAATTAGGGTAAGTGTTAGGGTATACAGATTGCAGAATCACATCGGTTACACATCCACTTTTTTACATACGTTTAGTTTTAATGAAAGGGTTACTATTAGGGATAGGATTAGGGTTTGGGTTAGTGTTAGGATTAGGGTTAGGGTTCGGTTAAGGTTTCAGTTTAGGGTTAGGGTTGACGTTATTGTTAGGGTTACGGTTATTCTTAGAGTTAATTATGGATTATGGTTACAGTTAGGATTAATGGTATATTTAGGATTATAGTTAGGTTTAGGTTTAGGATTATGGTTAGTGTTAGGTTTCAGGTTAGGTTTAGGGTTAAATATAGGGGTGTTTTAGGGATAGGGTTAGGGTTAGGTTTAGGGTTACTGTTAGGGTTAAGGTTAGAATTCATTTTAGAACTAGGGTTAGGGTTAGTGTAAGGTTTAGGTTAGGGATAGGATTGTGGTTAGTTTTAGGGTTAGAGTTAGCTTTTTGATTAGGTTTTGGGTTAGGGTTATGGTTAGTTTTAGGGTTGGTTTTAGGATTAGTGTGAATGTTAGGTTAGTGTTAGGGTTAGGGTAAGTTTATTGTTAGGATTATGGTTAGGGTTAGGTTGGTGTTATGGTTAGGATTAGGTTAGGGATAGTGTTAGTGTTAGGGTTAGTGTTAAGTTTAGGGTTATGGTTAGAGTTAGTGTTAGTATTAGGGCTAGGTTTACGGTTATGATAAGGTTTAAAGTTATGGTTAAGGTTAGGGTTAGGGTTAGGGTCATGATTAGAGTTAGTGTTATTGTTAGGGTTATGGTTAAGGTGAGTGTTACTCTTAGGATTAGTGTTATGGTTATGGTTAGAGTTTTGATTAAAATTTCTTTTAGGGTTAGGTTAGGATTAGGGTTACATTATGGTTAGGGTTATGTTTAAGATTAATATTAGGGTTATGGTTAGGTTTGGGGTTAGGGTTCATGTGATGAAAAGGGTTAGTGTTAGGTTTACGTAGGGTTAGTGTTAGGTTTCTTGTTTGTGTTTGGATTAGGATTAGGGTTAGTGTTAGGTATACGTTTAGGTTTATGGTTAGGCTTAGTGATAGTTTTAGGGTTAGGGTTAGGGTTAGCGTTAGGGTTAAAATTAGTGTTGGGTTAGGTTAAGGGTTGGTGTTTGTATTTGTGTTTGATTAGTGTTAAGATAAGTTTTATGGTTAGGATTAGGGTTATGATAACACTATTTCTGTTAGAGTTAGGTTAGTTTGAGTGTTACGTTTAGATTTAGGTTTACAGTTAAGGTTAGGTTTAGGTTTAGGGTTAGGGTTAGGTTAGGATTAGAGTTAGTGTTTCGGGTAGTGTAAAGGTTAGGTTTAGTGTTTGGGTTACGGTTAGAATTAGGGTTAGGGTTCATGTTAGAGTAGGGTTAGGGTTAGTGTTAGCTTTAGGTTTAGATTTAGAATTAGGGTTTGTGTTAGGGTTAGGGTTAGTGTTAGCGTTAGTGTTAGGGTTAGGTGTAGGGTTAGTGTTAGCTTTAGGGTTAGGGTTAGCGTTAGGTTTACTGTTACGGTTAGGATTATGGTTCGTGTGAGGATTAGGGTTAGGATTAGTGTTAGGGTTAGGGTTAGATTTAGAATTAGGCTTAATATTACTGTTAGGGTTAGTGTTAGTTTTAGAAATAGTGTTAGGGTTAGGGATAGGTTTAGAGTTAGTGTTATGTTTAGGGTTAAGGTTAGGGTTAATGTTATATTTAGCAATAAGTTTAGGGTTAGTGTCATGGTTAGGTTTAGGGTTAGGATTAGTTTTAATATAATGGTTAGAATTAGGGTTAAGGTTAGGTTTTGGGTTAGTGTTAGGGGTTGTGTTGGGGTTAGAGTTAGGGTTATGTTTAGTGTTAGGGTTAGGGTTATGGTTTGTGTTAGGGTTAGGTTTAAGTTTAGGTTTTGTGTTAGTGTGAGCTTTAGGGTTAGCATTATGGTTAGTATTAGGGTTAGAGTTAGTGTTAGGTTTAGGGTTATTGTTAGGGTTAAGGTTAAGGTTGAGGTTAGTGTTAGGGTTAGGGTTAGGTTTAGGGTTAGTGTTAGTGTTAGGTTTAGTGTGATGGTTAGTGTTAGATTTAGGGTATGTTTAAGCTTAGGTTTAGAAATAGGGTTAGTTTTAGAGTTATGGTTAGATTTAGTGTTAGGGTTAGGGTTAGGTTTATATCAGGTTTAGGATTACATTTAGGATAGGGTTAGGATTAGTGTTTGGATTAGGGTTAGGTATCGTTTTATATTTGTGATTAGTGTTAGTGTTAGGGTTAGCGTTAGAGTTAGGTTTATGGTTAGGTTTAGTTTGAGGGTTAGTATTAGGTTTAATGTCAGGGTTAAGGTTAGTTTCAGGGTTAGTGTTATGGTTAGGGTTAGTGTTAACTTTAGTTTTAGGGTAAGTTATGGGGTTATATTGAGGGTTATCGTGAGGGTTAGGTTTATAATTACGATTAGAGTTAATGTTAGGAATAGTGTTTGGGTAAGGGTTAGTTTGAGTTTAGGCTTAGTGTTAGGGTTAGGGTTAAAGTTATGGTTAGGTTTAGGGTAAGGGTGAGTTTTAAGGTTATGTTAGGGTCAGGGTTATGGTTAGGATTACAGTTAAGTTAAAGAATAAGTTTAGGCTTATAGTTAGTGTTAGGATACTGTTAGGGTAATGGTTAGAGTTAGTGTTAGATATAGGATTAGGTTTAGGCTTAGGTTTAGGGTTACGCATAGGTTTGGTTTCATGTTAGGTTTAGGGCTAGCATTAAGTTTAGAGTTAGTGTTAGGTTTCAGGTTAAAGTTTGGTTTAGAATTAGTGATAGGGTTGGGGGTGGGGTTAAAGTTAGTGTTAGAATTAGGGTTAGGTTTAGCATTAGAATTAGTGTTAGGGTTAGGGTTAGGTATGGTTTATGGTTTGTGTTAGGGGTTTGTTTTGTGATAGGGTTAGGTTTACGTTAGGCTTAGTGTTAGGGTTAGGTTTAGGTTTATTGTTAGGGTAATAGTAAGTTTTAGGGTTATTCTTAGGGTTAGGGTTAGGGTTAGGGTTTGTGTTATGGTTAGGTTTACAGTTAGGGTTTGTGTTAGAGTTAGGGTTAGGGTTAAGGTTTGTGGTAAGTTTAGGGTTAGAGTTAGTGTTAGGTTTAGTTTTAGTTTTAGGGTTAATTTTTTGGGTTAGTGTTAGGATTAGTTTTAGGTTAAGATTTGTGTTCATGTTAGGGTTAGGATTAATGTTATTGTTAGGATTAGGGTTAAATATAGTGTTAGGCTTAGTGTTAGGTTTAGGTTTATGTTTATTGTTAGGATTAGGAATAGTGTTAACGTTAGGGATAGGTTTAGGTTTAGTGTTTGGATTAAGGTAAAAGTTAGGCTTATTGTTAAGTTTAGGTTTAGGGTTAGGGTTAGGGTTATGCTTAGAATTAGGGTTAGAAATAGGGTTAGGGTTAGGATTAGTGTTAGGGTTAATTTTAGGGTTTTTGGTTAGTGTTAGGTTTAGAGTTAGGTTTAGCATTAATGTTAGTGTAGGGATAGTTTTAAGGTTAGTCTTAGGTTTCGGGTTAGGTTCAGGCTTAGGCTTAGTGATAGGGTTAGTTTTAGGGTTATTGTTATTGTTAGGGTTAGGGTTAGGTAAGGGTTAGTGTTAGGGTTACGTTAGGTTATGTAAGGGTTAGGGTTAGGGTTAGGTCAAAGTAGGGTAAGGGTTAGGGTTAGCATTAGTTTTAGGGTTAGGTTTAGTTTTAGGTTTAATGTTAGGGTAAGGGTTAGTTTAGGGTTAGTGTTTGGGTTAGGGTTAGTGTTATAGTTACAGTTTGTGTTAGGTTTAGGATTAGGTTTTGTGCTAGGTTTACATTTAGGGTTAGTATTAGGCTTAGTGTTAGTGTTACAGTTAGGGTTAGGGTCAAGTTTAAAATTAGTGTTTGGGTAAGGCTTAGAGTTAGGTTTAGAGTTAGTGTTAGAGTTACGGTTAGGTTTTGTGTTCTGGTTAGATTTGGGTTTAGGGTTAGGTTTAGGGTGAGTTTTAAAGTTAGGGTTAGGGTTAGGTTTAGGATTGTGTTTTGGATTAGGGTTAGGTTAATGGTTAGAGTTAGAATTAATTTAGGCTTAGGTTTAAGGTTAGGGTTAGTGATACATTTAGTTCAGGTTTAGGGTTATGGTTAGTGTTAGGGTTAGGGTTAGGTTTAGGGTTAGTGTTGGTGTTGGTGTTAGGGTTAGGGTTACGGTTGGGTTTAGGGTTAGGTTTAGGTTTAGTTTTCATGTAAGTGTTAGTGTTACGGTTAGTGTTAACTTTAGGGTAAGTTATGGTTAGTGTTATGGTTATGGTTAGGGTAGGGTTAGTGTTAGGTTTAGGGTGAGTGTAAGGGTTAATATTAAGGTTAGGGTTCGTGGTATCATTTGGATTAGGGTTAGTGTTAGGTTGAGGTTGAGGTTTAGGGTTAGTGTCTTTATTAGGGTTAGGGTTAGGGTTAGTGTTAGGGTTACTGTAAGGGTTTGTGTTAGGTTTACAATTAGGCTTTGTGTTAGGAATACGTTTAGGGTAAGTGTTAGGGTTAGTGTTAGTGTTACAGTTAGGGTTAGGGTTAAGTTTAGGATTAGTGTTTGAGTAAAGGTTAGAGTTAGGTTTAGGTTAGGGTTATGTTTAGGTTTAGTGTTAGGTTTAGGTTTAGGTTAGATTCAGGGTGAGTTTTCTAGTTAGGGTTATGGTTAGGTTTACAGTTAGTGTTATGGTTATGGTAATGATTAGGGTTTGGGAAAGGGTTAGGTTTAGAATTAGTGTTAGGTTATTGTTAGGTTTATGGCTAGGGTTAGTGTTAGGGTAGGCTTAATATTACTGTTAAGTTTTTTTGTTAGGGTTAGGATTAGGTTAAGGTTAGGTTTATGGTTCATGATAGGGTTAAGGTTATGTATAATGTTAGGTTTACGTTAGAGTTAGGGTTAGGGTTACTGTTAGTTTTAGGGTTAGGGTTAGGATGAGAGTTAGGGTTAGGTTTTGGATTAAATTAAGGGTTATTGTTACCTTTGTGGTTAATGTTAGGCTCAGGTAAGGGTTAGGGATATGGTTAGGATTAGGGTTGTGTTTGGGATTAAGGTTAGGTTTAAAATTATATTTAGGGATAGTTTTAGGTTTAGGGTTATGATTAGTGTTAGTGATAGGGTTACTTCAGTTTAAGGGTTATGTTGAGTGTTAGTGTTAGGGTTAAGGTTAGGGTTAGTGTTAGGGTTAGGATTAGGTTTGGGGTTAGTGTTAGTTTAAGGGTTAGGGTTAGGGTTAGAGTTAGTTTTATTGTTCGGTTTAGATTTAGGTTTCATGTAATTGTTAGGGTTATGATTAGTGTTAGTTTTAGGGTTAAGGTTAGGGTTATTGTTAGTGTTAGGGTTAGGTTTATGGTAAGTGTTAGGTTTAGGTTTAGGTTTAGGGTTAGTGTAAGGTTATTGTTAGGGTTAGTATTAGTGTTAGGGTTAGGTTTTGTGTTAGTGTTAGTGTTAGGGTGTTAGGTTTAGTTTTAGGTTTAGTGTTAGTGTTAGTGTTAGGGTTAGGGTTAGGGATAGGGTTATGTTTAGGGATAGGTTTAGGGTTAGTGTTAGGGATAGGCTTAATATTAGGGATAGAGATAGTGTTAGGATTATATTTAGGGTTGTTTTTAGGTTTAGGTTTAGGGTTATGGTGAGCTTTTGGGTTAGTGTAAGGGTTAGGGTTAGTTTTGGTTAGTTTTAGTGTTATGTATAGGGTTCGTGTTAGTGTTAAGATTTGGGTAGTCTTAGGGATAGGATTAGGTTTTGGGTTCGCTTAAGGGTTAGTGTTAGGGTTAGTGTTAGGGATCATGTTAGGGTTAGAAATAGTTTTAGGGTTAGGGCTAAGGTTAGGGTTAGGGTTAGTTATAGGGTTAGGGTTAGGGATAGTGTTAGGGTTAGTTTTAGAGTTAGGATTAATGTTAGGGTTAGGGTTAGTTGTAGTGTTAGGTATAGGGTTAGGGTTTAGGTTAAGTTTAGGATTCGTTTTATAGTTAGGTTTAGGGTTAGGGTTAGTGTTAATATTAGTGTTTGGTCCATGGATAGGCAAAAATTAGGCTTGGGGTTTCTGTTAGGGTTAGTGATAGGGTTTGGGTTAGGTTTAGGGTTAGGATTAGAGTTAGAATGAGGTTTAGGATTAGGTTTAGGGTTAGTTTTATGGTTACAGGTAGGATAGGGTTAGTGTTAGTGTTATTGTTAACATTAGAGTCATAGTTAGGGTTAGGGTTTCGTTAGGATTAGGATAGTGTGAAGTTAGTGTTAGGGTTAAATTTAGTGTATGTGTTAGTGTTAGTGTTAGGGTTAAAGTTAGGGATAGTGTTAGGATTAGGGATATGTTTAGGGATATTTTAGTGTTAGGGTTAAGGCTAGAGTTAGTGTTACAGTAGGGTTAGGTTTGGTTAATGTTAGGGTTAGGGTATGGGTTATGGTTAAAGTTAGTTTTGGGTTAGGGTTAAGGTTACTCTTTGGGTTAGTGTTAGGGTTAGTTTTAGAATTAGCGATAGGGTTATAGTTATGGTTAGTGTTAGGTTAGTTAGGGTAAGAATTATGGTTTGTGTTAGGGTAAGGTTTACATTTAGGTTTTCTCTAAGGGTTAGAATTAAAAGATATGTTTTGTGTTAGGGTTAGGGTTAGGGTTAGTGTTATGTTAAGGGTTATGTTTAGGTTTAGGATTAGTGTTTGGGTTAGGGTTAATGTTAGGTTTAGGTTTAGGGTTACAGTTAGTGTTACGTTTATGGTTATGGTTAGGATTCATGTTAGGGTTAGGGTAAGGGTTAGTGTAGGGTTAGGTTTAAGTTAGTGTTAGCTTTAGGGTAAGGGTTTGTATTGGGTTTATGGTTAGGATTATGGTTAGGGTTATAAAAATGTAGAATTAGGGTTAGAGTTAGGTTTAGGGTTAGGGATAGGTTAGGGTTAGGGTTAGCATTAAGGTTAGTGTTAGTGTTAGGGTAATGTTTTGGGTTAAGATTAGTGTTAGGTTTAGGGTTAAGGTTTTGGTGAAATTAGGGTTAGGGTTAGATTTATGGTTCCTGTTAGGATGATGGTTAGGTTTTGTGTTCGGTTTAGGGTTAGGGTTAGTGCTTGGGTTTGGGTAATATTTAGTGTTAGGCTGAGGGTTATGGTTAGTGTTAGAATTAGGGTTAAGGTTAGTGTTACGGTTAGGATTAGGTTTAGGGTTAGGTTTAGTATTTGGGTTAGGGTTAGAAATAGATTTAGGGTTAGGGTTAGGTTGAGGCTTAGGGTTAGTATCCAGGTGAGGGTTAGCTTTAGGTTTAGGATTAGGGTTGTGGTTAGGGTTAATGTTAGGGTTAGGTTAAAGTTAATGTTTAGTTTAGGGTTAGAGTTAGAGATATGGTTAGGGTTAGAGTTATGAAGAGGGTTAGTGTTAGGGTTTTGTTTGAGTTAGGATTACTGTTAGGTTTCATGTTAAAAATAGGGTTAGGCTTAGTGTTAGGTTTTTGTTTAGGGTGAGTGTTAGAGTAAGGGTTAGGATTAGGGTTAGGGTTAGGGTTAGTGTTAGTTTTAGGTTAGAGTTAGGGTTAGGGTTAGAATTAGGTTTAGGGTTAGGATTAGGGTTAGGTTTAGGTTTAGGATTAGGTTAACTGTTAGTGTTAGGGTTACATTTAAGGTTAGGTTAGGGTTAGAGTTAGGGTTAGAGTTAGGGTTAGGGTTAGTGTTAGTGTCAGGTATAGGGTTAATGATAAATTTAAAGTTGAGGTTAGTGTTAGGGTTAGTGTCAGTGTTACAGTTAAGATTAGGATATGGTTTATGTTTAGATTTCGTGATAGGATTAGGGTTAGGGTTAGTGTTACGGTTAGGATAAAGGTTGGGGTTAGTGATAGGGTTAGGGTTAGGTTTAGGATTAGTGTTAAGTTAGGGTTAGGTTTAGGGTTAGGATAAGGTTAGGGTTATGTTTAGAGTTAGGGTTTGTGTTACTGATCAGGTTAGTGTTAGGATTAGGGTTAAAGTTAGTGTTGGGATTAGGTTTAGGGTTAGGATTAAGTTATGGTTTAGGATTAGGTTTAGGGTTAAGGTTAGAATTCGTGTTAGAGTAAAATTGGGGTTAGGGTTTGTGTTAGGGTTAGGGTTAGGGTTAGTTTATGGTTAGGATTAGGGTTATTGTTATGATTAGGATTAGGATTTGCATTAGGTTTAAAGTTAGGTTTAGGGTTCGTGTTACACTTAGGGTTAGGGTTATTTTGAAGGTTAAGCTTAGTGGTATGGTTAACACTAGGGTTGTGTTAAAGTCACAGGTAGAGATAGTTTTAGGGTTATTGTTAGGGTTAGAGTTAGGTTTAGTGTTAGGGTTAGGGGTAGGTTTTTTTAGGGTTCCATTTAGGGTTATGGCGAGGGTTATGTTTATAGTTAGTGTTAAGTTTCGGGATAGGGTTAGTGTTAGGTTTGAGTTAGGATAAGAGTTAGGTTAAGATTAGGTTTAGAGTTAGGGTTCATGTTATGGTTAAAGTTAGGATTAGTGTTAAGTTTAGGGTTAGGGTTAGGTTATGGTTATTGTTAGGGTGAGGGTTAGGTTTAGCATTAGTGTTCGGGTTAGGGTTATAGATAAGTTTAGGGTTAATGTTAGAATTCGGGTTAGAGTTAATTTTTGTTTTAGGGTTAGGATTATGGTGAGGGTTAGGTTTAGGTTTATCATTAGTGTTAGGGTTAGTGTTAGCCTTAGGGTTATGTTTATGTTTAGGGTCAGTGTTAGGCATAGTGTTATATTTAAGTTTAGGTTTTGGCAAACAATTCATGTTAGACTTAGGGTTAGGGTTAGAATTAGTTTTAGGTTTAGTGTTAAGGTTAGGGTTAATGAAATGGTTAGTTTGGGGTTAGAGTTAAGGTCAGTGTTAGGGTTTGTTTTAGGGTTAGCGTTAAATTTCGGGTTAGGGTTAAGTTTAGGGTTAGTGTTAGGATTAGGATAAGGGTTAGAGTTCATTATAGGGTTAGGGTTAGTGTTAATGTTATGATTAGGGTTAGGGTAGAGTTAGGGTTAGTGTTAGGGTTAGGATTATTGGTAAGGTTGGGTTTAGAGTTAGGGTTACTGGTAGTTTAGGGTTAGGGTTAGGGTTATGTTACGGTTCGGGTTATGGTTAGGGTTAGGGTTTGTGTTACAGTTAGGATGAGTGTTTGAGTTTGTTTAGGGTTAGGATTAAAGCTAGTGTTAGGCTTAGGGTTACTGTTAGGTTAAGGTTTAGGGTTAGGTTTAAGTTTATGTTTATAATTAGTGTTGGTGTAAATTTAGGGTTAGGGTTAATGTTAAAATTAGGGTTAGTGTTAGTGTTAGGGTTAAGTTAGGGTTTGTGTTAAAGTTACTGATATTGTTACGTATAGGTTTCCTGTTACAGTTAGGATTAGGGTTAGGGCTATGGGTAGGTTTAGGGTAGAATATGGTTAGGATTAGTGTTAAAGATATTGTTATTGTTAGGGTTAGGGTTAGGCTTATGTTTAGTGTTACGGTTAGGGTTACAGTTAGGGTTAGGATAGGGTTAGTGTTAGGATTATGGTTTGGGTTTGATTTAGGCTCAGGGGTTTTGTTAGTTTTAGGTTTAGGATTTGGGTTAGGGTTAGGGTTAGGGTAACGGTTAGTGTTTCATTTAGGGTTATAATGAGGTTAAGGGTTAGTGTTAGTGTTAGATATAGTGTTACTAATAGGTTTAGGGATAGGATTATAGTGAGGGTTAGGTTTAGGTTTATTGTTAGGTTTAGGATTACGTTTATGGTTTGGTTCAGGGTTAAATTTATGGTTAGGGTTAGGGTTAGGGTAGACTTAGAGTTAGAATTTCTGTTAGTGTTAGGGATAGGGAAAGGTTTAGGTTTAATATTAGGGTTGAAGTTATGGTTTGGTTGAGGTGTAGGCTTAGTGGAGTGGTTAGGTTTAGGGTTTGTGTTAGGGTTTTGGAGAGGGTTAGTGTTAGGGTTAGTGTTAGTGTTAGGATTTGGGTTTGGTTAGGTAAGCATTAGCCTTAGGGTTAGGTAAGATACGTTTATGGTTTGGATTAGGGTGGTTTTAGGTTTAGGATTAGGGTTAGGGTTAGTTTTAAGGTGAGCGTTAGGGTTAGGTTAGGGTTAGAGATAGTGTTAGTGTTAGGGTTAGGGTTAGTGTTATGGTTACGGTTAGGATTAGGGTTACTTTTAGTGTTTATGTTAGGGTTATAGTTAGGTTTAAGTTTAGTGTTAGGTTTAGGGTTAGGGTTAGTGTTAGGTATCAGGTGAGGTTTAGTGTTAGGTTTAGGGTTAAGCTTCATGTTAGGGTGTGGGTTAGGGTTGGGTTAAGTGTGAGTGTTAGGGTATGGGTTACAGTTAGAGATAGTGTTATGGTTAGGGTAGGGTTAGTATTAAGGTTAGGGTTAGAATAAGGTTTAGAAATAGTGTAAATGTTTAGTATAGGGATAGGGTTAGTGTTTGTGTTAGGGTTATGTTTAGTGTTAGATAAGGGTGAGGGTTACGGTTAGGTTATATTCAGGATTATGGTTGGGTTAAGGTTTGTTTTAGGGTTACAGATAGAGTTAATGTTACTGCTAGTGTTAGGGTTATGGTTAGGATTAGTGTTAGTGTTAAGATTAGGATTGGGTTTAGGGTTAGTGTTAGTGTTAGGGTTAGGGTTTGGTTTAGGGTCGGGCTTAGTGGAATGGTTAGGGTTAGTGTTAGGTTTAGTGTTATGGTTATGGTTAGGGTTAGGTTTAGTGTTCAGGTTAAGGTAAGGTTTAGGTTTTGGTTAAGGGATAGGATTTGGTTTAGTTTTAGGTATAGGGTTAGGGTTAGGTTTAGGGTTAGTGTTAAGATTAGCTTTGGGGTTATTTTTAGGGTTAGTTTTATTTTTAGTGTTAGGATTATGTTAGTGTTAGGGTTTGCTGTAGGGTTAGTGTTAAGATTAGGGTTAAGTTTAGTGTTAGGTTTAGGGTTTGTGTTAGTGTTAATATTAGTGTTATGTTTAAGGTTAGTGTTAGGTTTAGGTTTAGTGTTAGACTTAGGGTTATGGTTCATCTTAGGGTTAGTGTAATGGCTAGGGTTAGGGTTAATGTTAGAATTAGTGATAGTGTTAGGGTTATAATAAGGGTTAGGGTTAGGGATCATATTAGGTTTAGGAATAGGTATGGGTTAGTGTTAGGGTTAGTGTTATGATTAGTGTTAGGGTTAATGTTAGGATTAGGGTTTCACTTAGGGTTCGTGTTAGAGTTAGGGTTATGATTTGGATTAGGGTTAATGTTAGGCATAGTGTTAGGGTTAGGTTTGCATTTAGAGTTAGGTTTAGGGTGAGGATTAATTTTAGATTTATGGTTAGCATTAAGTTTAAGGTTTGTGTTAGGGTTAAGTTTAGGGTTAGAGTTAGTGTGTTATATTAAAGTTCGTGTTAGGGTTAGGGATACAGTGAGTGTTAGGGTTAGGTTTATGGTTAGGGTGAGGGAAAGGGTTAGGTTTAGGTTCAGTGTTAGTGTTTGTATTAGGGTTAGGGTTAGTGTTTATTATACTGTTAGGGTTAGGGAAAGGTTTACAGTTAGTGTTAGGTTTAGGGTTAGGTTTAGGTTTAGTGTTATATTTAGTGGTAGGGATAGGGTTAAGATTAGTGATAGGGTTAGATTTAGGGTTAAGGTTAATTTAAGGTAAGGGTTAGAGTTAGGGTTAGGGTAAGGGTTAGGGTTAGGATTAGAGATAGTTTTATAGTTAGGGTTAATGCTAAATTTAAGATTAGTGTTAGAGTAAAGGTAGGGTTAGGATTAGGTTTAGCATTAGTTTTAGTGTTAGATTTTGTGTCAGTCTTCGGGTTAGGGTTAGTGTTAGTGTTAGGTTTAGGGTTAGGTTTGTGCTAGGGTTATGGTTAGGGTTAATCATACTGTTAGGGTTAGGGATAGGTTTAGAGTTAGTGTTAGGGTTAGGTTTAGGGTTAGGGTTAGGGTTCTGGTTATTTTAGGGTTAGGTTTATGGTTAGTGTTAGTGTTAGGGTCATGGCTAGATTTAGTGTTAAGGTAAGTGTCAGGTTTAGGGTTAGTGTTAGGTTTAGTATTAGGTTAATGTTAGGGTTAGGGTTAGTTACTTTTAGGGTTATGATTGTGGTTAGGGTTACGGTTAGTGTTAGGGTTAGGGTTTGTGTTAGGGTTAGGGATACAGATAAGATTAGGGTTATATTTAGGGTTCTAATTAGGGTTAGGATTAGTATTAGGAGTATGATTAGGTTAGAGTTATAGTTAATGTTAGGGTTAGGGTTAGGAGTAGAATTAGTGTTAGTGTTAGGATTAGAGTTATGTTTAGTGTTACGCTAAGTGAGACGTTTGGGGTAATGGTTAGGGTTATAATTAGTGATAGGATTAGGTTTGGGGTTAGGTTATTGTTAGGGTTAGGGTTAGGGTTAGGGTTATTGTTACAGTTTTTGATAGGGTTAGGGTTAGGTTTAGGGTTAGTGTTAGGGTTAGGGTTAGACTTAGCGTTTGTTTTAGAGTTAGGGTTATAGTTTGGATTAGTGTTAGTGATAGGGTTATTTTTAGGGTTAGATTTATGGTTGGGTATAGGGTTAGGGTTAGGGTTAGGCATAGGGTTAGGATTAGTTTTAGGGTTAAGATTAGGCTTAAGTTTAAGTTTCGAGTGAGGGTTAAATTAAGGTTTGCAATTAGGATTAGGGTTAGTGATAGGGTTAGAATTCTTTTTTTTTTTTGTTAGTATTAGTTTACGGTGAGTGTTAGCATTAGGGTTAGGGATAGAATTAGGGTTATGTTTAGTGTTAGTGTTTGTGTTAGGGTTAGGATTAGGGCTTATACTAGTGTTTGGGTTAGGGATAGGTTTAGAGTTAGTGTAAGTCTTAGGGTTAGGTTTAGGGTTAGTGTTATAATTAGTGTTATGTTAAGGGTTAAGGTTAGTGTTAGGGTAAGTTTTCGGTTTAGGGTTAGTGTTAGTGTTAGGGTTAGTGTTAGGGTTATGGTTAGGTTTAGTGTTAGGGTTAGGGTTAAGAATAGTGTTAGGGTTAGTGTTACGTTTAGGTTTATGTTTAGGCTTAAGGTTACAGTGTTAGGTTTAGAGGTATTATTAGGGTTAGGGTTTGGGTTAGTGTTAGTGTTAGTTTTGTGTTAGGGTTAGTGTTAGGGTTATTGTTAGGGTTAGGGTTAGTGTTGGGTTAGGGTTAGTGTTCGTGTTAGTTTTAGCATTTCTGTTAGGGTTAGTGTTAGGGATAGAATTAGATTTAGGATTAATTTTAGCCTTAAGGTTAGGGTTAGGTTTAGGTTTAGGTTTAGTGTTAGGTTAGGGTTAGGGTTAGGGTTAGTATTAGGGTTAGGGTTAGTTTTAGCAATAGCGTTCGGTTTAGAGATAGGTTTACATTTAGTGTTCGGGTTAGGGTTAGTGTTAGGGTTAGTGTTATGTTTAGAGTTATGTTTATTGATATGGTTAGTGTTAGAGTTAGCCTTAGGATTAGGTTTAGGTTTAGAGTTAGGGTTAGAATTATGGTTAGGATTAGGGTTAGTTTTAGGGATAGTGTAAGGATAATGTTTTTTGTTAGTGTTAGGTGTATGATTAGCTTTAGGTTCAGTATTAGGTTTAGTGATATGTTTAGGGTTAGTGTTAGAGTTCAGGTTAGGGTAAGGTTAAATTTTAGGTTAAGGTTTAGGTTTGGGTTTACTGTTAGGTTTAGGTTTGTTAGGTTTAGGTTTACACTCAGGTTTAGGATTAGAGTTAGTTTTAGGGTTTGGTTTAAGGTTAGTGTTAGGGTTAGTGTTAGTGTTAGGGTTCTTGTTAGGGTTGGGGTTATTGTAAAATTTAGTGTTACATTTAGGATTAGTGTCAGCTTTAGGTTTAGTGTTAGGGTTAAAGTTGGGTTTAGGTTTAGGTTTAGTGTTAGTGTTTGGTTTAAAGTTTGTGTTAGGTTTAGTATTAGGGTTAGTGTCAGTTTTAGGTTTACCTTTAGGATTCGTGTTAGTGTTAGGATTATTGTTAGTGTTAGGGTTTGCGTTAGGGTTAGTGTTAGGGTTAGTGTTACATTTAGGGTTAGGGTTAGTGTTAGATTTTCTGCAATATTAGAGTGAGTTTTGTGTTAGTGTTAGGGTTTGTGTTAAGATTAGGATTAGTTGTATGGTTAGGGTTAGTGTTAGGGTTAGGGTTATGTTTCGTCATTGTGTTAGGGTTAGAATTAATATTAGGATTAAGGTTAGGGTTAAGGTTAGAGTTAGACTTAAGGTTAGGGTTAGGGTTAGGTTTAGTGTTAGGTTTAGGAATATGTTTAGGGTTAGTGTTAGGGTTAGCATTAGGTTTAGGATTAGGGTTATGTTTTTTTCTTAGGTTTAGGGTTCGTTTTAGTGTTAGGGTTAGGTTTATTGTTAGGGTACGGG
Organism: Marmota flaviventris; assembly: GCF_047511675.1. Classification (NCBI taxonomy): domain Eukaryota; kingdom Metazoa; phylum Chordata; class Mammalia; order Rodentia; family Sciuridae; genus Marmota; species Marmota flaviventris. Next base: position 10,317,902 of record NC_092510.1, on the reverse strand, counting down.
TTAGGGTTAGGATTAGTGTTAGAGTTTGAATTAGGGTTAGGCTTTGAGGTAGGGTTAGGGCTAGGGTTACAGTTAGGTTTGGGGTTGGGTTAGGGTTAGTGTTAGTATTAAACTTTGCATTAGAGTTATTGTTACGGTTAGTGTTAGGATTAGGTTTATGGTTGTGTTAATTTTAGAGATAGGGGTACATTTAAGGTTAGTGTTAGTGTTAGCGTTAGCGTTATGTTTACAGTTGGGGTTAGTGTTAGGTTTAGGGTTAGGGTTCATGTTATGTTTAGGTTTATCATGAGTGTTAGGGTTAGGGTTATGTTCAGGTTTGGTGTTAGTTTGTTTGGGTTAGGGTTAGGGTTAGGATTAGGATTGTGTTAGGGTTAGTGAAAGGTTTAGAGTTAGTGTTAGTGTTATGTTTAGTGTTATGGTTATGGTTAGGGCTAGGGCTAGGGTTAGTGTTAGTGTTAGATTTACATTTATAGTTAGTGTTAGTGTTAATGTTAGGGATAGGGTTAGTATTAAGTTTAGAGATAGGGTTAGTTTTAGTGTTAGGTATAGGGTTACGGTTAGGGTTGGTGTGAATGTTCTGTATAGAGCTAGTATTAGTGTTAGATTTAGGGTTATGTATACAGTTAGTTTTATGCTTAGTGTTAGGGTTAAGATTTGTGCTTGTGTTAGGGTTAGGGTTAGGTTTAGCTTTATATTTAAAATTATTGTTAGGGTTAGGGTTACAGTTAGTTTTAGGCTTAGGTTTAGGGTTTGTGTTAGGGTTAGTGTTAGGCATTGTGTTAGAGTTAGGGTTAGTGTTATGGTTAGGGTTCTGTTTTGTGTTAGGGTTAAAGTTAGGCTTAGTGTTAGGTTAGGTTTTCAGGAAGGGTTATGGATTTGGTTAAAATTACTGTTAGTAATAGGGTTTGGGTAGACTTAGTGTTATGGTTATGGTTCGGGTGGGTTAGGTTTAGTGTTAGGGTTAGGTTTAAGGGTTTTTTGGGTTAGCATTAGGGTTATGGTTAGGTTTAGGATTATTGTTAAGGTTAAGTTTAGGGTTAGATTTATGTTTAGAATTAGGGTTAGAGTTAGGATTACAGTTATTGTTAGAGTTAGGGTTAGGATTAGTGTTAAGGTTAGGGTTATGGTTAGTGGTTGTGTTAGGATTTGGGTTAGTGTTAATTTTAGGGTTATGGTTAAGGTTATGGTTAGGATTAAGTTATGGTTAGATTTAGAATTTGTGTTAGGTTTAGAATTGGGGTTAGGGTTGGGATTACAGTTAGGATTAGTATTAGGGTTAGGGTTAGAGTTAGTGTTAGGAATTTGGTTAGGTTTAGGGTTAGTGTTAGGGTTTGGTTAGGGTTGGGGTTAGTGTTAGGGTTAGCATTAGTGTTAGTGTTAGAGATAGAGTTAGCATTAGGGTTAGTGATAGGCTTATGTTTAGTGTTAGGTTTAGGGTTAGTGTTAGGGTTATAGTTAGGTTTAGGGTTAGATTTAGAGTTAGGTTTAGTGTTAGGGTTAGGGTTAGTTTTGTGTTATGGTTAGGATTAGGGTGAGACTTACAATTTCTGTTAGCTTTAGGGTTAAAGTTAGGGTTAGGGTTACAATTAGGCTTAGGGTTAGGGTTAGGGATAGGGTTAGTGTTAAGGTTATGTTTAGGGTTTGCTTTAGGGTTAGGGTTAGTGTTATGGTTAGGGTTATGTTTTGTGTTAAAGATAAATTTAGGGTTATTTTTAGGTTAGGTTTACGGATAGGATTAGGGTTTTGTTTAAAATTACTCTTAGTGTTAGGTTTTGGGTAGGGTGAGTACCATGGTTCGGGTTAGGGTTGGGTTAGAATTAGTGTTAGGGTTAGGGTTACAATTTGTGTTATGGTTACTTTTAGGGTTAGGGTTAGGCTTAGGATTAGTGTAGGATTACGGTTAGGGTTAGTGTCATGTTTAGAGTTAGGGATAGGAATAGGGTTAGTGTTATGGTTAGGGTTAGGGTTAGGTTTAGTGTTAGGGTTAGTGTTAAGGTTAGGGTTAGAGTTAGGGTATGTGTTAGGGTTACGGTTAGTGTTACTCTGAGTCTTACCTTTTGGTTTAGGGTTAGGGTTAGGGTTTGTGTTAGTTTTAGGATTAGGGTTATGGTTAGGTTTGCATTTTGGTTAGTGTTAGGGTGAGTTTTACTGTTAGGATTACTGGAAAGGGTTATTGTTAGTATTAGAGTTCAGGTTCAGGTTAGAATTAGAGTTAGTGTTAGTGTTATTGTGGGGGATAGGGAAGGGTTAGTGTTAGGCTTAGTGTTAGTGTTAGGGTTTGGTTTAGACTTAGTGTTTGGGTAATTGTTAGGGTTACTTTTAGTGATAGGGTTAGCTTTATGGTTAGTATTATGGTTAGGGATAGGATTAGTGTTAGGGTTGATATAGGGTTAGGTTAGGGTAAGTGTTAGGTTTAGGGTTAGGGTTGTGGTTATAGTTAGTTTTAGGGTTAGGTTTATGGTTAGGGGTATTCAGGGTTAGGATTAGGGTGAGTGTTAGGGTTAGGATAAGTGTTTGTGTTAGGTTTAAATTTAGGATTAGGGTTAGTTTTAGGGTTACAATTAGAATTTGGGCTAGAATAAGGGATATGATTATGGTTAGGGTTAGGGTAAGGTTAAGTTTAGTGTTAGGTTTAGGGTTGTGTTAGGGTTAGATATATATTAGGTTTAGGATTAGTGTTAAGGTTAGATTTAGGGTTTGGGTTAGGGTTAGGGTTAGGTTAGTGTAAGGATTTGTGTTAGGGTTAGATTTAGGGTTAGGTTTAGTGTTAGGTTTAGGATTAGATTTAGTGTTACATTTAATTTTACATTTAGGTTTGGGTTAGGTTTAGGGCTAGGGCTAGGTTAAGGTTAGGGTTAGGTGAGGGTTAGAATTATGGTTAGGTTTATGGTTTGTGTTACAGTGAGGGTTAGTGTTAGGCTTGGGTTTCATTTTAGCGTTAGGATTCAGGTTAGAGTTATGGTTAGGATTAAGTTTAGGGTTTCTGTTAGGGTTAGAGTTAGGGTTAGGTTTAGGATTTGTGTTAGGGTTAGAGTTAGATTTAGGTTTAGGGTTACATATAAGAAAACAGTTGGATTTAGGGTTAGGTTTAGAGTTAGGTTTAGTGTTAGTTTATGGTTACAATTAGGGTTAGTGTTAGCAATAGGGTTAATGTAAGTGTTAGTGTTAGGTTTAAGGTTAGAGTTAGGTTTAGGGTTAGGGATAGTGTTAGTGTTATGGTTTGGGTTAGGGTTACTGTAAGTGTTAGTGTTAGGGTAAGTCTTAGGGTTAAGATTAGTTTAGGGTTAGTGTTAGGGTTGGGTTAGGGTTACTATTAGCTTTAAGGTTAGGGTTAGGATATGTGTTAATGTTAGGGTCAGGATTAGGTTTAGTTTTAGTGTTAGGTTTCAGATTAAGGTTAGAGATAGATTTAGTGTTAGGGTTAGCGTTAGGGTTAGTTTTAGTGTTAGAATTAGTGTTTGTGTTAGGGATAGGGTTAGGGTTAGTGTTAGGATTAGGGTTAGGTTTATTATTAGGGTTAGGGTTTGGGTTTGGGTTAGGGTTAGGGTTAGTGTTAGGGTTAGAGTTAGGGTTATGGTTAGTGTTTGGGTTAGGTTACAGATAGGGTTAGGTTTAGGGTTAGAGTTAGTGTTAGGATTAGTGTTAGTGTTTGGGTTAGTGTTAGGGTAAGGTTTAGGTTAGGGTTAGAGTTAGGGTTAGGTTTAGTGTTAGGGTTAGTTTTAAAATTAGGGTTAGTGTTTAAATTAGGTTTAGCTTTTAAGTTAAGGTTAGGTTTAGGGTTAGTGTTAGAGTTAGTGTTGGGGTTTCCTTAGCGTTAGTGTTAGTGTTAGGGTTAGGGTTACAGTTAGGATTAAGGTGAGTGTTAGGGTTAGGGTTAGGGTTAGAGTAAGGCTTATGGTTAGAGTTAGGGTTATGGTTATTTATGTTAGGGTTGGGGTTAGGGTTAGTGTTAGTGTTAGGGTTATGATTAGGATTAGGGTTAGGTTTAGGGATAGTGTTAGTGTTAGGTTTTGCATTAGGATTATTGTTAGGGATAGCATTAGAATTAGGGTTAGTGTTAGTGTTACGGTTAGGGTTAGCGTTAGGGTCACGGTTCGGGTTAGTTTTCGTATTAGTGTTAGGGTTAGGGATAGGTTTAGCCTCAGTGTTAGGGTTTGTTTTAGTGTTAGTGTTAGAGTTAAAATTACGGAGATCCTGGAGTTAGGGTTAAGGTTAGGGTTGGTGTTAGGTTTTGTGTTAGATTTAGGGATAGGGTAAGTGTTTTAGTGTTTGTGTGAGAGTTCGGGATAATGTTTGGGTTAGGGGTATTTTTAAGGTTAGTGTTAGGATTGTGATTAGGGTTAGGGTTGGTGTTACTGTTAAGGTTAAGGTTAGAGTTAGGGTTAGGGTTATGGTTAGTGTTAACGTTAGTTTTAGATTTAGGGATAGGGTAACTGTTAGTGACAGTGTTACAGTTAGATTTAGTGATAATGTTAGGGATAGGAACATTTTAAGGTTAGTGTTAGGATTAAGATTAGGATTAGGTTTGGTGTTACTGTTAAGCTTAGGGTTATGTTTAGGGTTAGGGTTAAGTTTAGGGTTAGTGTTAGAGATAGGGTTAGGTTTAGGTTTAGGATTAAGGTTATTTTAGCTTCAGGGTTAATGTAAGGGTTAAAGTTAGGGTTAAGTTTAGGGTTAGTTTAAGAGTTAGGGTAAGACTTAGGTTTAGTGTTAAGGTTAGTATTAGGTTTAGGGTTAGGGTTTGTGTTAGGTTTAGGGTAAGGTTAAAGGATTGTGTTAGATTTAGGTTTAAGGTTAGGGTTAGGCTTATGTACAGGATATTGTTTAGATTTAGGGTTATGATTAGGTTTAGGGTTAGTGTAAAGGTTAGAGTTAGGGTTAAGATTAGGGTGTGTGTTAGGTTCAGGGTTAGGTTTTGGGGTTGTGATAGGATTAGGTTTAGGGTTAGGGTTAGGTTTATTCATAAGATTAAGTTTAGATTTATGGTTAGGATTAGTGTTAGGTTTGGGGTGAGGTGTAAGTTTAGAGTTAGTGATAGGGTTGGGGATAGGGTTTGTGTTAGGATTCGGGTTAGGGTTAGTGTTAGTGTTAGTGATAGGATTAGGTTTAGGGTTAGGGTTAGGTAAGAGTTAGGGTTAGGGTTAGGTTATGTTTCGGGTTATGGATTGGTTTAGGGTTTGTTTTAGGGTTAGGGTTATTGTTATGGTTATGTTTAGGGTTAGTGTTAGGGTTAGGGTAAGTATTAGGATTAGTGATAGGATTAGTGTTAGTTTTATGGTTAGTATTAGGATTAGAGTTATGGCTAGGGTTAGATTTCGGGTTAGGGTTAGTTAGGGTTACCATAATGGTTAGAGTTAGTGTTAGGGCTAAGGTTAGAATTTCAGTTAGGGTTAAGTATAGGCTTTGTGTTAGGGTTTGTCTAGGTTTATGGTTAGGGTAAGGGTTTGTGTTTGGGTTAGATTTAGGGTTAGTTTTAGTGTCAGTGTTAAGGTTTTGGTTAGGTTTAGGGTTAATGTAAGTTTTAGGGTTAGGGTTAGAATTAGTCTTAGGGTTAGGGCTAGTGTTAAATTAGGGTTAGAGTTAGGGTTAGGGTTAAATTAGGGACAGGGTTAAGTTAGGGTTTGTGTTAGGTTTAGGGTTAGAACTATAGTTATGGTTAGTATTAGGGTCAGATTAGGGTTAAAGTTGGGGTTAGAGTAGGGTTAGAGTTAGGGTTAAACTTAGGATTTGTGTTAGGTTTAGGGTTAGTGTTATGGTTATGTTTAGGGATAGTGTTAGGGTTACATTTAGAGTTAGAATTAGGGTATGTGTTATTGTTAGGGTTTGGTTTAGTTTTAAGTTTATGGTTAGGTTTAGTATTAGAGTTAGCATTAGGTTTAGGTTTAGTATTAGTGTTAAGGTTACAGTTAGGATTAGTGTTAGGTTGAGTGTTAGTGTGAGGGTTAGGGTTAGGGTTATTGTTAGGGTTCGGTTTTGGGTTTGGGTTAAAGTTAGCGTTAGGGTAATGGTGATTGTAATGCTTAGGGTTAGGATTTGTATTAGGGTTATTGTTAGTGTTAAGGTTTAGATTAGTGCTAGTGTTAGGGTTGGTTTAAGTTAGGGTTAGGGTTAGAGTTCTTGGAAAGTTAGAGTTAGTGTTACAGTTAGGGTTAGGGTTAGTGTTAGGGTAAGTGTTCTGTTTAGGGTTAGGGTGACAGGGTTAGTTTTACGGTTATTATTAAGGTTAGACTTAGGTTTAATATTAGGATTATGGTTAGTGTTACAGTAAGGTTTAGGGTTTCTTTTTGTGTTAGGGTTGGGGATCTGGTTAAGTTATGGTTAATGTTAGGATTCTGGTTAGGGTTAATTTCAGGGTTAGGGTAAGGTTAAGGTAAGGGTTAGGGTTAGGGTTTGTGTTAGATTTAGACTTAGGTTTAGGGTTAGGGTTAGGGTAAGTGTTAAGGTTAGTTTTAGGGTTAGGGTTAGTGTTAGTGTAAGGTTAGGAAATTGATGTAATAGTGTTAGATTTAGGGTTAGGTTTAGGGTTACTGTTAGTATTAGGGTTAGAGTTAGGGTTACATTTAATTTTAGAATTAGTGTAGGGTTAGGTTTATGTTCAAGATATACAAGGGTTAAGCTTAGGGATTGAATAGGGTTAGGGTTAGGTTTATGCTTACATTTTCTGTTAGGTTTAGGGTTACATTTAGGATTAGTCTTAGGGTTAGTGTTAAGATTAATATTAGGGTTAGGGTTAGGTTTAGGGTTTGTGTTACACTTAGGGTTAGGGTTATGGTTAGAGTTAGAATTCAGGTTAGGTTTGGGTTAGGTTTTGTGTTAGAGTTAGGGTTAGGTTTAGGTTTAGGGTTTGTATTACGGTTAGTGTTAGTGTTAGGTTGTGGCTTACAGTTAGGATTCAGGTTAGAGTTAAATTTTGGCTTAAGGTTTGGTTTAGTGTTAGGATTAGGGTTAGAGTTAGGGTTAGGTTTAGGGTTAGGGTTAGGGTGAGTGTTAGGGTTAGTGTTAGGTTTATTGTTATTTTTAGGGTTCAAGTTTGGGTTAGGGTTAGGTTTAGGGTAAGTGTTAGGGTTAGGTTTAGTGTTAGTGGTAGGGTTAGTGTTAGGGTTAAGGTTGGAGTAAGGGTTGTGGTTAGTGTTTTGGTTAGGGTTAAGGATTGGGTTCGGGTTATGGTTAGGTTTAATTTAGTTTTAGGGTTAGAGTTAGGGATTGGGTTAGGGATAAGGTTCAGGTTAGGGTATGTGTTAGGTTTAAGGGTAGGGTTTGGAATAGGATTTGTGTTATGGTTAGGTTTAGGGATAAGGTTGGATTATGGTTTGAGTTAGGGTTTGTGTTAAGTTTAGGGTTATGGTTAGAGTTACCGTTAGGGTTAGGGTTAGGTTTAGTGTTTGGGTTAGTTTTAAAGTTAGGGTTAGGATTAGGCAAGGTTTAGGGTTAGGGTAAGATTAGGGTTAGGAGTATAATTTGGGTTAGGATTTGTATTAGGGTTAATGTTAAGATTAGAAATAGGGTTAAGGTTGGGGTTAGGGTTATGGGTCGGGTTAGGGTTAGGGTTTGTTTTAGGTTTAGGTTTAGTGTTAGAATAAGGGATAGGTTAGGTTTAGTGTTTGGTTTATGGTTAGATTTAGGATTACTATTAGTCTTAGGGTTAGGGTTAGAGTAATTGTTAGTGTTAGGTTTAGGATATGGTTAGGGTTACTGTTAGGTTAAGTTTAGGGTTAGGTTTAGCGTTACATTTAGGATTCATGTTAGGATTAGGGTTAGGGTTAGACTAGTGTTAGGATTACTTTTGGGTTCATATTTGCGAAGGTTTAGGGTTAATGTTAGGTTTATGTTTAGTGTTAGGTTTAGAGGTAGGGTTGGTGTTACAGATAGGGTTAGGGTTAGTGATAGGGTTAGGTTTATGGTTAATTTTAGTGTTTAATATAGGGTTTGGTATAGGTTTAGGGTTAGTGTTAGGGTTATGTTTAGAGTTAGTATTAGGGTTCAGGTTAAAATTCATGTTAGCGTTAGGGTTGGGGTTATTGTAAGGCTTAGGTTTCGGGTTTGGGTTAGAGTTAGTGTTATTGTTTGGGTTAATTTTAGGATTATGGTTGGTGTTAGGGTTAGGATTAGTGTAAATTAAGGGTTAGGATTAGGGTTAGGTTAAGGTTAGGGTTATAGTTAAGTTTACGGTTTAAGTTACGGTTAGTGTTCAGGTTAGGATTAGGATTAGGGTTGCGCTTAGGTTTATTGTTAGTTTTAGAAGTAGTGTTAGGGTTAGGGTTAGGGTTCGTGACAGGGTTAGGTTCAGCATTAGGGTAAGGGTTTAGGTTTAGGTTTAGGGTTATAATTAGAGTTAGTGTTATGTTAGGGTTAGGGTTAGGGTTAGGGTAATTGTTAGGTTTAGGGTTAGGTTTAGGGTTAGGGTTAGGGTAACTGTTAGGTTTAGGGTTATGGTTAGGGTTAGGTTTAGTGTCATCGTTGTGGTTAGGTTTAGGTTTAGGGTTCGTTTTAAGGATAAGATTAGGTTTAGATTTAGGTTAGAGGGATAGTTAGCTTTAGGGTTAGTGTTAGGTTTAGGTTTAGTGTTAGTGTTATTGTTAGTGTTAGGGTTACAGTTAGGCTTAGCGGTAGTCTTTGGTTTAGCATTATAATTACATTTAGGAATCGGATTAGGGTTAGGTTTATTGTTAATGTCAGGTTTAGGGTTAGGTTTAGTTTTAATGTGAGGGTTAGATTTGAGGATAGTGTTAGGGTTAGACTTAGGGTTTGGTTTAGGTTTCAGGTTAGGGTTAGGTTTGATGTTATTGTTAGGTTTAGGGTTCCTGTTAGGGTTAGATAAGGGTTGGGGTTATTGTTAGGTTTAGTGTTATGGTTAGGATTCGGGTTAGCATTAAGTTTCGGGTTAGGATTAGGGTTAGCATTAGTGTTAGGGTAAGGTACAGGGAAAGGGTCAGGGTTACTGTAAGGTTAGGGTTAGAGTTCGTAGTAGAGTTTGGGTTAGGTTCACTGTAAGGTTTGGGGTTAGGGTTACGGTTAGTATTAATTTTACCGATAGAGTTAGTGTTTTGGTTAGATTTAGGGTTATTGTTATGGTTATAGTTAGAGTTAGGGTTATACTTAGGGTTAGGATTAGGGTTAACGTCAGTGTTAGGTTTAGGGTTAATGTTATGGTTAGCATTAGTGTTATGATTAGAATTAGGGTTAGGGTTTGGTTTAGGATTACTATTAAGTTAGGGTTAGTTTTAGGGTTAGGGTTAGTTTTGGGGTCACGATTAAGGTTCAGGTAAAGTTTTGTGTTAGGGTTAGAGTTAGGGGTAGGTTTACTTAGGGTTAGGGTTATGGTTAGTGTTATGCTTATGGTTATTGTTAGGGTTAGGGTTATGGTTTGTTTTAGAGTTAGAGTTGTGTTTAGGGTTAGTGTTAGGTTTAGGGTTATGGTTAGTGTTAGTGTTAGGGTTAGGGTTAGGGTTAACTTTAGGTTTGGCTTAGGTTTAGGGTTATTGTTAGCATTAGGGTTAGAGTTATCGTTATTTTTAGGGTTAGGATTAGGCTTTGTGTTAGGATTAGGGTTAGGGTTCGTGTTAGTGTTAGCATTAGGTTTAAGGTTAGGCTTACTCTTAGTGTTAGTGTTAGGGTTAGGTTTAGGAATAGTGTTAGGGTTAGGGATAAATTTAGAGATAGTGTTAGGGTTAGGGTTAAGTTTAAGCTTAGTGTTACGTTTAGGGTTAAGGTTTGAGTTAGTGTTATGGCTAGGTTTAGTGTTAGGTTTAGTTCAAATGTAAGGGTTATGGTTTGGGTTAGTATTAGGGTTTGTGTTAGGGTTAGGATTACTGTTAGGTTTAGGGTTTGTGTAAGGGTTAGGAGTAGTTTTAAGTTTTGTATTAGGGTTAGGTTTAGGGTTAGCATTATGGTTAGTGTTAGAGTTAGAGTTAGTGTTAGATTTAGGGTTTTTTTGGCTTAAAATTAGTGTTTAGATTAGTGTTAGGGTTAGTGTTAGGTTTAGGGTTATGTTTAAGCTTAGGGTTAGAAATAGCGTTAGGGTTAATGTTAGAAATGAAATTAGATTTTGGGTTAGCTTTAGTGTTAGTGTTAGGGTTAGGGATACTGTTAAGGTTAGGGATAGGTTTAGTGTTAGGACTAGGGTTAGGGATAGTGTTAAGGTTATTGATAGGTTTAGTGTTAGGGCTATAGTTAGAGTTAGGCTTAGAGTTATGTTTAGGGTAAGCGTTGGGGTTAGGGTTAGTTTTAGATTTAGGATTAGGGTTATGGTTACAGTTAGTTTTAGAATTAAGTTTACAGTTAGGGTTTGGGTTAGATTTAGGGTTAGTTTTAGAGTTAAGTTTAGTGTTAATGTTAGTGTTAATATTAGTTTTAGGTTCATGGATATGTTTTGTTTTAGGGTAAGCATTAGGTTTAGGGTTTCTGTTAGGGTTAGTTAAGGTTTAGGGTTAGGGTTATGCTTAGGAGTAGAGTTAGAATGAGTGTTAGGGTTATCTTTAGGGTTATGGGTAGGATAGGGTTAGTGTTAGTGTTATGGTTAGTGTTAGGGTTAGGCTTAGGTTTTTTGTTAGGGTTAGGGTTAGTGTGAGATTTAGGGTTATAGTTAGTTTTAGTAAATGTGTTAGTGTTAGTGTTAGGGTTAAATTTAGATATAGTGTTAGGGTTAGGGATATCTTTAGGATTACTTTTAGGGTTAGGGTTAGAGGTAGAATAAGTTTTATGGTAGGGTTAGTGTTTGGGTTAGGGTTAGGGTTATGGTTAGTTTTTGGTTTAGGGTTAAAGTTAGGATCCGGGTTAGGGTTAGGGTTAGTTTTAGAATTAGTGATAGGGTTACGCTTATGATCAGTGTTAGGTTAGTGTTAGGGTAAGAATTATGATTTGTGTTAGGGTAAGGTTTAGGTTTAGGTGTTCTGTAAGGGTTAGGGTTAAAAGAGGTTTAGTGTTGGGTTAGGGTTAGGGTTAGTGTTACGTTTAGGTTTATGGTTAGGTTTAGGATTAGTGTTTGGTTTAGTGTTATACTACGGTTGAGGGTTAGTGTTAGTGTTAGAGTTAGGGTTAGTTTTACATTTAGGGTTATGGTTAGGAAGAGGGTTATATTGAGGTGTAGGAATAGGTTTGTTTTACGGTTTCCTGTAGAATATGTATAGGGTTTGTGTTAGTGTTACTCTTAGTGTTAGAGTTAGGGTTAGGGTTAGTGACAGGGTTAGTGTTGGGATTAGTGTTAGTGTTAGATTAGCCTTAAGGATAGTGTTAGGGTTAGTATTTGAGTTAGGGTTAGGATTACTGCTAGGTAATGGTTAGGGATAGTGTTAGGTTATGGTTAGGTTTATGTTTTTCTAAAGGGTTTGTTTTTGGTTTATGGTTAGATTTGGTTTTAGGGTAACATTATGTTTATGGTTAGGATTAGGGTTAAGTTAGCATTTGGGTTACTGTTAGGGTTATGGTTAGGGTTAGGTTTAGGTTTAGTGTTAGGTTTGTGGTTCATTTTAGGGTTAGTGTTAGGGTTATGCTTAGTGTTAGTGTTAAGTTTAGAATTAGGGTTAGTGTTAGGTTTACAGTTATGGTTAGGATTCATATCAGGGTTAGGGTTAGTGTTAGTGTTATGCTTATGTTTAGGGTTAGGGTAAGGTTAGGGTTAGTGTTACATTTAGCATTATGGTTAGGTTTTGAACTAGTGTTAGACTTCAATTTAGGGTTAGTTTAGTGTTAGAGTTAGGGTTAGTGTTATGGTTAGCGTTAGGGTTACAGTGAGGCTTAGGGTTAGTGTTTTGTTAAGGTTAGGTTTAGGATTATAATAAGTGTTATGGTTAGGATTAGAGTTAGGTTTAGGGTTACTGTTAAGATTAGGTTTATGTTTATGTTTAGGATTATGCTTAGTGTTTGATTTCAAGTTACTGTTAGGATTAGGGTTTGTGTTAGCATCAGTTTTAGGTTTTGTGTAAGGGTTAGGTTTAGGGTTAGTGTTAGGCTTAGGGCTAAGGTTAGTGTTAGGTTTAGGTTTAGGGTTAGGGTTAGCTTAAGTTTAGTGTTAGTTCAGGGTTTGGTTTAGGTTTAGGGAAAAGTTAGGGTTAGTGTAAGTGATACGTTAGGAGTAGGGTTAGAGTTAGGGTTAGGGATATGTATAGGATTAGGGTTAGGTTTATTGTTAGGTTAGTGTTAGGGTTAGGGTAAGCTTAGGATTAGGGTTATGGTTAGGGTTAATGTTGGTTTTACGGTTATGGTTATTGTTAGTGTTAGGTTTAGGATTAGGGTTAGTGTTAGTGTTAGGGTAAGGGTTAGGTTTAAAATTAGTGTTAGTGTTAGGGTTAGGGTTTGGTTTACATTAGGGTTAGGGTTCGACTTATGGTTCGTGTTAGGCTTAAGGTTAGAGTTTGTGTAAGGTTTAGGTTTAGGTTTAAGTTTAGGGTTAGGGATAGGGTTAATGTTAGGGTTAGGTTTTTGGGCTTAGGGTTATATTTAGTGTTAGGGTTAGGTTTAGGGTTAGGGTTAGTGTTATGGTTAGAATTAGGGTTCGAGTTAGGTTTAGATTTTGACTTAGGTTTAGTGTTAGGTTTAATGTTAGGGTTTGACTGAGGCTTAGGGTTAGTGTCAGGGTGACAGCTTTAGGGTTAGGATTAGGGCTGTGATTAGGGTTATAGTTAGGGTTAAATTAAAGTTAGTGGTTAGTTTAGGGTTAGTATTAGGGTTACTGTTAGCATTAGATTTATGGAGAGGGTTGGTGTTAGGGTTGTGTTCGAGGTAGGATTATGGTTAAGGTTTGTGTTAGGGATAGGGTTAGAGTTAGTGTTAAGTTTTGGTTTAGGGTGAGGGTTAGACTTAGGGTTAGGGTTAATGTTAGTGTTAGGTTAGTGTTAGGGTTAGGATTTGGGTTAGGGTAAGACTAAGGTTTAGGTTTAGGATTATATTAACTGTTAGTGTTAGGGTCATAGTTAGGGTTAGATTAGGGTTAGGGTTAGGGTTAAGTTATTTTTAGGGTTAGTGTTAGTGTTTGAATCAGGGTTAGTATTAGGTTTATCATTAGGAGAAGGGAACGAGTTTTGTTTAGGTTTCCGGTGATGGTTAGGTAAGGGTTAGTTAGGTTTAGGGTTAGGTTAGGTTTAGGGTTTTGGTTTGAGTTAGGGTTTGTGTTAGAATTTGGGTTTGGGTTAGGGTTATGGTAACATTAGGTTTATGGTTAGGGTTAGGGTGAGGGTTAGGGTTAGGGTTATTGTTAGTGTTTGTTTTAGGGTTATGTATAGGTAAGGGTTAGGTTTAGGGTTAGAGTTACGGTTAGGATCAGTGTTAGGTCGAGAGTTAGGGTTATTCTTAGGGTTGGTTTTAGCATTTGGGTTAGTGTTAGAATTAGTGTTAGCTTTAGGGTTATCGTTTGTGATAGGTTAGGATTAGGTTTAACGTATGTTTTAAGGTTAGGGTTAGGGATAGTTTTATGTTTAGTATTAGGGTTAGAGTTTGGCTTAGGGTTAGTTTTAGGGTTACAGTTAGTGTTAAGATTAGTGTTAGGTTTAGGGTTAGGGTTACGGTATAGTTAGGGTTAAGGTTAGATTTAGGTTTAAAGTTTGGGTTAGGGTTAGAGTTAGTATAGGGTTAGGGTTTGCGTAAGGGTTAGTGTTAAGATTTGGGTTTGAATTAGTGTTTGGGATAGAGTTAGGGTTAGGTTTAGGTTTATGCAAGGTTTAGGGTTAGGGTTAGGTTAGGATTATTGTTATGGTTTGAGTTAGGTTTTTGTTAGGGTTAAGATTGGGTTACATTAGAGTTAGGGTTAGAGTAATGGTTAGGGTTAGTGTTAATGTTAGAATTAGGGTTAGGTTCATGTTTAGTGTTAGGTTATGGTTAGTTTTAGGGTTAGTGTTAGGCTTAGGTTGAGGGTTAGGAATAGGGTTCAAGTTAGAGTGAGGGTTATGGCTGAAGATAGGTTAGGGTTAATTTTTGGTTTAGGATTAGGGTTAGTGTTACAGTTAGAGTTGGGTTTAAGTTTAGGGTTAGTTTTGGGATTACATTTAGTGTTATGGTTAGCGTTAGTTTTGGGTTAGAATTACAGTTACAGTTTGAGTAATGTTTAGGGTTAGTTTTAGAGTTAAGGTTAGGATTAGGGTTAGTGTTAGTGTTAGGGTTAGTATTAGGGTAAAAGTTATGATTTGTGTTAGGGTAAGTGTTATGCTTAGGGTTTGTGTTAGTGTTAAATTCAGATTTATATTTTGGGATATTTTTAGAAAGAGGGCTAAAGTGAGGCATAGGGTTAGGGTTAGGGTATATTTTATGGTTAAGGGTACGTTAGGGTTCGTGTTAGGGTTCGTGTTAGTGTTAGTGTTAGGGTTAAGGTTAGGGTTAAGAATAGGGCTTTTGTTAGGTTTAATGTTATGGTTAGGGTTAGGGTGAGTCACAGGGATAGGGTTGAGGTTAGGGTTAGTGTTAGGATTAGAGTTAATGTTAGGTTTAGTGTTAAGTTTAGTTTTAGGGTTAAAGTTAGGAAACAGTAAGGATTTGTGTTATGTTAGGGTTAAGGTTACATATTGGGTTAGGGTTTGTGTTAGGTTTATGTTTACAATTAGGGTTAGGTTTACTTTAGGCTTAAGGTTAGAGTTAGGGTCTGTGTTAGGGTTAATGTTAGTATTAGTATTAGGGTTAAGGATAGGTTTACTGTTAGGGTTCTGGTTAGTTTTAGAGTTAGTGTCAGGGATAGGGTTAGTTTTAGGGTTAGTTTTAGGGTCACGTTTAGTGTTAGGGTTAGTGTTAGAGTTAGGGTAATGGTTATGGTTTGTGTTAGGGTTAGGGTTCTTTTTTAGTGTTAGGTTTATGGATAGAGTTAGTGTTATGTTTATGGTTATGGTTAGGGTTAGGATTACTGTTTGGTTTAGTGTTAGAGTTAGGTTTAGTGTTAGGGTTAGTGTTAGGTTTATGGTTAATATTAAGGTGAGGCATAAGGTTAGTGTTAGGGTAGGGTTAGTTTTACAGTTAGTGTTAGGTTTAGGTTTAGGTTTAGGGTTTGTGTTTGCGTTAGGTTTACAGTTAGTGTTAGGGTTATTTTTAGTGTTTGGGTTAAGTTTAGGGTTAGGTTTAGTGTTAGGGTTAGGGATAGTTTTAGAATTAGTATTATTGTTAGGTTTAGGATTGTGGTTTTTCTTACCATTAGGGTTAGGATTAGGGTATGGTCAGTGTTAGAGATAGGAATAGGGTTAGTTTTAGGGATCGGGTAATGGTTTGGTTTTGCTAGGTTTTGGTTAGGGTTAGGTTATGTTTATGGTTATGGTTAGTGTTAGGGTTAGTGTTTATGTTATGGTTAGGGTTATGGTTAGGGTTGGGATTAGAATTTCAATTGGGGTTAGGTTTAGGGTTAGTGTTACGTTTAGGGTTAGGTTTAATGTTAGGGTTAGGGTTAGAATTAGGGATAGAGTAAGTTTTAGGATTAGGATTAGGGTTATGGTTTTAATTAGTGTTAGTTTTAGTGTTAGGGTTTGTGTTAGTGGTAGTGTTAGGGTTCGGATTATTGTTAGGTTTCGTGTTAGGGTTTGTATTGGGGTTATGGTTACTCTTATAGTTTGTGTTATGATAAGGATTATGAATAGGGTTAGAGTTAGGTAAGGTTTAGAGTTAGGGTTAGATTTAGGGTTAGTATTAGTTTTAGGATTAGGGTTACGTCCAGGATTAGTGTTTTTGTTAGGATTAGTGTTAGGGTTAAATTAGGGTTATGGTTAGGGTTAGGGTTCATGTTAGGGTTAATGTTCGTGTTACATTTAGGTTTAGGGTTAGGTTTAAATTTCGGGTTAGTGTTAGGATTAGGGTTAGGTTTAGGGTTAACATTGGTGTTTGGGTTATGGTTATACTTAGATTTAGTGTTATTGTTAGTCATAGGGTTAGTGTTAGTTATATGTTTAGGGTTAGGGTGAGAGTTAGAATTAGGCTTAGGGTTACAGTTAGGTATAAGGTTTGGATTAGGGTTAGGATTAGCATTAGTTTTAGTGTTACAGATAGGTTTAGGGTTAAGATTAATTTAGAATTAGTGTTAGGGTGGTAGGGTTAGGGTTATGATTTGAGTTAGGGTTAGGGTTATGATTTGAGTTAGGGTTAGGGTTTGTTTTAGGTTTAGGGTTAAGGTAAGTGGTAAGGTTAGGGTTATGGTTATGTTTATGGTTAAGGTTAGAGTTAGGGTTAGGGTTAGTGTTAGTGATAGGGTTAGGGTTAGAATTAGGGTTAGAGTTACTGATACATTAAGTTTAGGGTTAGAGTTAGGTAAAGGTTTAGGGTTAGAGTGAGGCTTAGGGTTAATGTTAGGGTTATGTTGAGCTTCAGGATTAGGGTTAGGGTATGGGTTAGAGTTATGTTTAGGATTAGGTTGAGGTTAGTGTTTGGTTTAGGTTTTGTGTTATTGTTAGAGTTATAGTTAGGTTTATTGTGAAGGTTAATGTTAAGATTAGGTTCGAGTTAGGGTTAAGGTTTGGGTTAGTGTTAGGGTTAGGTTTAGGGTTAGTGTCAGGTTTAGGTTTAGGGTGAGGATTAGATTTAGGGCTACGGTTATTGTTAGTGTTATGTTAGTTTTATTGTTAGGATTAGGTTTAGTGTTAGCGTTATGTTTGGGGTTGGGTTAGGGTTAGAGTTAGGGTTAGTTTAGGTAAGGGTTAAGTTAAGGTTAGGAATAGGGTGATGGTTCGTGTTAGTGTAAGGGTTAGTGTTAGTATTAAGTTTAGGTTTAGGGTTGTGGTTAGTGTTAGGGTAAGGGTTAGGTTTAGGTTTAGTGTTAGAGTTTGGGTTAGGGTTATACTTAGGTTTATTGTTAGGTTTTGGGTTAGAGTTAATGTTAGGTTTAGGGTTAAGTTTAGTGTGAGGGTTAGGGTTTGGGTTAGGTTTAGGATTAGGGTTTTTATTCCAGTCACAATTAGGGTTAGGGTTATATTTAGGTAAGGTTTAAGTTTGGGGTTAGGGTTATGATTAGGATTAGGTTTAGCTTTAGGGTCAGGGTTAGGGTTAGTCGTAGGTTTAGGTTTAGCATTAGGTTTAGTGTTAGGGTTAGGTTTACTGTTGGATTAGGGTTATAATGAGGCTTAGGGTTAGGGTTAGGTTTAGTTTTAGGTTTACATTTAGGGTTAGGATTAGGGTTAGGGTTACAGTTAGCTGTTAATTTTAGTGTTAGGTTTAGTGTTAGGTTTAGAGTTAGGTTTAGTAATAGCGTTACTTTTGGGGTAGGAGTTGTGTTAACAGTTATGGTTAGGTTTAGGTTTAGTGTTAGGTTTAGTTTTAGATTTAGCGTTAAGTTTAGGTATGGGTTAAGGTAAAAGTTAGGGTTATGTTTTCAGTTAGGGTTTGTGTTAGGGTTAGGTTTAGGGTTACATTAGGGTTAGGGTTAGTGTTAGGGTTAGGGTTATTATTAGGGTAAGGTTTAGGGTTAGGGTTAAGTTTAGTATTAGGTTTTGGGATAGGTTTATGGTTAGTGTTAGGGATAAAGTTAGTGTTAGTTTTAGGGTTAGGGTTACAGTTAGGGTTACTGTTAAGTTTAGGGTTAGGTTTAGGGTTAGGGTTCATGTTAGGGTTAGGGTTAGGGTTAATATTATGTTTAGAATTAGGGTTGGATTAGTGTTAGGATTAAGGTTAGGGACAGAGTTAGTGTTTGGTTTCAGTTTAGGGTTAGTTTAGGTTTAGTGTTAGATTTAAAGTTAGGGTTAGGGTTAGTTTTAGGGTTAAGGTTAGGTTTTGGATCAGGGTGAAGTTTAGGGTTTTGGTTTGGGTAACTTTTACAATTTGTGTTAGTGTTAGTGTTAGTTTAGAGTTAGGTGTAGGGTTAGGGTTCGTGATAGGTTTAGGGTTAGAGTTAGGTTTAGGGTTATGATTTGGGTTATGGTTTGTGTTAGAATTAGGGTTAGGATTAGGATTACATTAGCGTTAGGGTTAGGGTTAGTATTGGGGTTAAGTTTAGTGTTAGGGTTATTGTTAGGTTTAGAATTATGGTTACTTAGGGTTACATTTAGGTAAGGGTTAGGATTAGAGTTAGGGTTAAGCTTATAGTTAGGATCAGTGTTAGGTTTAAATGTAAGGTTAGGGTTATTCTTAGGGTTAGTTTTAGTGTTATGTTTAGTGTTAGTATTAGTGTTAGCTTTAGGGTTATCGTTTGAGATAGGGTTAGGATTAGGTTTAGGTTTTTTGTTAGGGTTATGTTTAGGGAAAGTTTTATGTTTGGTATTAGGTAAGAGTGAGGCTAAGATTTAGTTTTAGGGTTACAATTAGGGTTAGGGTTAGTGTTAGGGTTAGGGTTAGGGTTAGTTTTAGGTTTAGAGTATAGTTAGGGTTATGGTTAAAGTTAGGTATAGGATTAGATTTACCATTAGCGTTAGTATAGGCTTAGGGTTGAAGTAAGGGTTAGTGTTAAGATTTGGGTTTGAATTAGTTTTAGGGTTAGAGGTAGGGTTAGGGTTAGAATTAGGGTTATATAAGGTTTAGCGTTTGGGTTAGGTTAGGAGTAGGGTTATTATTTGGGTTAGAGTTTTGGTAACAGGGTTAGGGTTAGGATTAGGGTTATATTAGTGTTACGGTTATGTATAGCTTTAGGGTTAATGTTAGGTTTAGGATTAAGTTTAGGTTTATGTTTAATATTAGGTTATGTTTAGCTTTAAGGTTTGTGTTATGTTTAGGGTATATATTAGTTTAAGCGGTAGGCTTAGGTTTGAGGTTAGTGTTAGGCTTAGGTTTAGGGTTAGATTTAGGGTTTGAGATATGTTTAGGGTTTGGGTTCGGGATAGTTTAGGGTTCCTTTTAGGGTTTGTATTAGGGTTAGGGTAAGTGTTATGGTTAGAGTTAGGGTTAAGTTTAGGGTTAGTTTTAGGATTACTTTTAGGGTTATAGTCAGGGTTAGTTTTTGTGTTAGAAACAAAGTTAGGGTTCGGGTTATGCTTAGGTTTAGTTTTAGATTTAGGGTTAGGATTAGGGTTAGGGTTAGTGTTAGGGTAAGTATTTGGGTTCATGTTCTGATTTGTGTTATGGTAAGTGTTTTGGTTTGTGTTAGGGTTAAAGTTAGATTTAGGTTTTGGGTTATGGTTAGTATGAGAATTAAAGTGAGGGATATGGTTAGGGTTAGGTTTAGTTGTAGGGTTACAGGCAGGTTAAGGTTAGTGTTAGGGTTAGGGTAAGAGTTAGTGTTAGTGTTAGGGTGAAGGTTAGGTTTAGGGATAAGGATAGTGTTAGGTTTAGGGTCAGGGCTAGGGTTAGGGTTAGTGATAGGGATACTGTTGTGGTTAGGGTGAGTGATAGGTTTAGGATAAGTTTTAGTGTTAGGTTTAGTGTTAGGGTTATGTTAGGGTTAAGGTTAAGAAACGGTTAGAGTTAGTGCTATGTTAGTGTTAGGGTTATGTTTTGGGTTAGAGTTTGTGTTAGGGTTAGGGTTACTTTATGCTTAGGGTTAGGGTTAGGCTTAGTGTTACGATTAGGGTTAGGGTTAAGGATAGGTGTAGTGTTAGCGTTAAGGTTATTTTAGGGGTAGTGTTAGGGTTAAATTTAGTTTTAGGGTTAGTGTTAGTGTTAGGGTTAGGGTTAGGGTTAGTGTTAGTGTTTGGGTTAGGTTTAAGTTGAGGCTTAGGTTTATTGTTAGGATAGGGTTGAGGTTAGGTTTAGAGTTAGTGGTAGAGTTAATGTTAGGTTTAGGGTTTGTGTTTGGATTAGGTTTAGGTTTAGGTTTAGAGTTATTGTTAGTGTTTGGGTTAATTATAGTGTTAGGTTTAGTGTTAAAGTTAGGGAGAGTTTTAATGGTAGTATTATCATTAGGTTAATGGTTACAGTATTTCTTTTCTTTATGGTTAGGGTTAAGGTATGGTTAGTGTTAGGGATAGGTTTAGGGTTAGGGTTAGGGGTAGGGTAATAGGTTTGGTTTAATGTTAGGTTTTTGTTAGGGTTACGTTTGAGTTATGGTTAGGGTTAGGGTTTGTGTTATACTTAGAATTAGGGTTAGGTTTGGGGTTAGAATTTCAGTGAGTGTTAGGCTTAGGGTTAGTTTTTGAACTAGGGTTAGTTTTAATATTAGGGTTAGGTTTAGAATTAGGGTTAGTTTAAGTTTTAGGGTTAGGGTTAGGGTTATGTTTAAAATTAGTGTTAGTTTTAGTGTTAGTGTTAGGGTTAGGTTTAGTGTTTGGTTTCGGTTTAGGGTTTGTGTTGGGGTTATGGTTAGTGTTATAATTTGGGTTACAATAAGGGTTAGGATTAAGGTTAGAGTTAGGGTTAGGGTTAGTATTAGGGTTAGTGTTAGGGTTAGGTTTAGGATTAGTGTTTGTGTTAGGTTTAGTTTTAGGGTTAAATTAGTGATAGGGTTAGATTTTGGTTTAGTGTTAGGGCTAGCATTCATTTTAGGTTTAGGTTTAGAATTAGGGTTAAAAGTAGGGTTAATGTTAGGTTTAGGGTTAGGTTTAGGGTTAGGTTTAGGGTTAGCATTAGTATTTGGGTTAGTGTTATACTTAGGGTTAGGTTACATTTAGTGTTAGGTATAGGGTTTGGATTAGGGTTAGGGTTATTGTTAGAGTTAGTGTTAGAGTTATGGTTAGGGTTACGATTAGTGTTAGAATTAGTTTTAATGTAGGGTTAGGGTTAGGGTTTGTATTAGGGTTAGGGTTACTATTAGAGTTAGGGTTAGGGTAAGTGTTAGGGTTAGGATTAGGTTAAGGTTAGAGTTCGTGTTAGGGTTACGGTTAGTGTTAGGGTTAGGGTTAGTTTGGGGTTACTGTTATGTTAGTGTTAGGGTTAGGATTAGGGTGAGGTTAAAGTTTAATATTAGGGTTAGGGTTAGAGTTGGGGTTAGGGTTAGGTTAAGGTTAGAGTTGGTTTAGGTTTTGTGTTAGTGTTAGGGTTAGGGTTAGAGTTATGGTGACGGTTAGTGGTAGGGATAGGTTCAGGTTGGGGTTAGGGTTTGGGTTTGTGTTAAGGTTAGGATTAGGGTTAGTGTTAGGTTTAAGTTGAGGGTGAAGTTTAGAGTTAGATTTAGTTTTTTTTTTTTTTTAGTGTTTGGTTAGTTTTATTGTTAGGGTTATGGTTAGTGTTAGGGTTATAGGTTTAGGGTTAGGATTAGGTTTATTGTTAGGGTTAGAGTTAGGGTTAGGTTTAAAATAGGGTTAGATTAAATTTATGGATAGGAAGAGGGTTCGTGTTTGTGTACGTGTTAGAACTATTGTCAATATAAAGTTTAAATTTACATTTAGGGTTAGTGTTAAGATTAGAGTTAGGATTTGGTTTAGCATTAGATTTTGTCTTAGTGTTCTATTTAGGTTTCGGTTTGTTTTAGGGTTTGGGTTAGTTTTATGGTTAGGGTTAGTTTGAGGATTAGATTTAGGGTTTCAGTAAGGTTTAGGTTTAGGGTTATTGTTATGGTTACAGTTAGAAATAGGTTTATGTTTAGGTAAGGTTTATTTTTAGGGTTAGTGTTACAGTTAGGATTATGGTTAGCTTTAGGATTAGAGTTAGGATTAGTAATGGGTTTAGGTTTAGCGTAAGTTTTAGTGTTAGGTTTTATTTAGGATTAGGGTTATAGTTAGGATTAGAATTATATTGAGGCTTAGGGTGAGGTTTTCGGTTAGTTTTAGCTTTACGTTTAGGGTTCGGTTGTGTTTAGGGTTAGGGTTACACTTAGGGCTAACATTAGTGTTAGGTTTAAAGTTAGGTTTAGGGTTAGGGTTAGTGATAGGATTAGCTTTGGGCATAAGAGTAGTGTTAAGAGTTAGTTTAGGTTTAGTATTAGATTTAGTGTTAGGTTTAGGTTTGGGGTAGGTAATTGTTAGGTTTGGGGTAAGGTAAGTGTTAGGGTTATTGTTTGGGTTAGGGTTTTTGTTAGGGTTATGGTTAAGTTTGGGTTAGGGGTAGGGTTAGTGTTATGGTTAGTATTAGGGTTAGGTTTAGGGTTAGGTTAGGTATTAGTTTTTATTAGGTTTATGGATAGTTTTAGGGTTAAGATTAGAGTTAGTTTTAGGGTTAGGGTTAGAGTTAGTGTAAGGTTTAGAGTTAGGTTTAGGTTTAGGTTTCATGTTAGGGTTAGGGTTATGGTTAGGGATAGGTTAGTCTTATTTTTATGGTTAGAATTAGGATAGGGAGGCTTTGGGTTAGTGTTAATGTTAGGGTTAGTGTCAGAGTTAGTTAAAAATTAGGTTTAGTGTTAGGTTTAGGGTTAGTGGTAGAGTTAAATTTAGGGTTAGGTTTAGGGTTAGTTTTAGGGTGAAGGTTAGGTTTTGGGTTAGGGTAAGCTGTTAGGGTTTGGGTTGAGGTAAGAGTTTTAGGGTTAGGGTTATTGTAATGGCTAGTGTTAGGTTAAACTTTAGAATTAGTGTTATGGTTAGGGTTAGGGTAAGGATTAGGGTTAGGGATCATGTTAGGTTTAGGAATAGGTACGGGTTAGTGTTTGGGTTAGGTTTATGGTTAGGGTTAAAGTTATTGTTAGGGTTAGGGTTATGGTTAAGCTTAATATTAGGGTATTGGTTAGGGTTAGGCTTAGGGTTAGGTTATTTTTAGGATTAGGTTTAGAATTTGAGTTAAAATTAGGTTTAGGTTTATTGTTAGATTTAGGGTTATGGTTAGGATTACATTAGGATTAGTGTTAGTGTTAATGCTAAACTTTGTGTTAGGTTTAGAGGTAGGGTTAATATTAGGGTTAGAGTTAGGGTTAGGGTTAGTTTTAGGTTTAGAATTAGGGTTAAGTTTACGGTTAGACTTAGCATTAACGTAAGGATTAGGATAAGTGTAAGGGTTAGTATTAGGTTTAGAATTAGGATTAATGTTAAGGTTAGGGTTAGGGTGAGTGTTAGGATAAAGGTTAGGGATAGGTTTAGAGTTAGTTTTTGGGTTAGGGGTAGGTTTAAGTTTAGTTGTTATGATTAGTGTTAAGGTTAAGACTACTGTTAGGCTTAAGATTAGTGTTAGGTTTTGTGTTAAGATTAGTGAGAGAGTTAGGTTTATGGTTAATGTTAGTTTTAGACTAAAAGTTAGTATTACAGTTAGGGTTAGGGTTAGTGTTACGGTTAGGTTTAGGGTTTGAGTTAGAATTAGGGTTACAGATTTTATTAGGGTTAAAGTTACAATTAGGATTAGGATTGTGTTAGGGTTAATGATAGTGTTAAATTTTGTGTTATGGTTTATTTTAGGTTTAGTGTTAGGATTAGGTTTATGGTTAGGTTTAAGTTTAGGGTTAGTTTTAGGGTTAGGTTTAGGGTTAGTTTTAAGGTTAGGGTTAATGTTAAGTTTAGGGTTAGTGTTAGGGTTAACATAACGGTTAGGATTTGGGTTAGGGTTAGGGTTAGGGTTCATGTTCATGTGAGTGTTAGTGTTATTGTTAGTGTTATGGTTAGGTTTGTGTTAATGTTAGGGTTAGGGTTAATTCTACTGTCAGGGATAGAGATAGGATTAGAGTTAGTGTTAGTGTTAGGGTTAGGGTTAAATTTAGGGTTAGGTTTATGGTTATCATTAGGTTTATGGTTAGTATTAGTGTTAGGGTTATGGTTAATGTTGCTGTTAGGTTAAAAGTTAAGTTTAGTATTAATGTTAGAATTAGTATTAGGTTTGTGTTAAGGTTAGGGTTAGTTAGGTTTAGGGTTGGGGTTAGGTTTAGGGTTATTTTTTGTGTTAGTTTTAAGGTTAAGGTTACTATTAGGGTTAGGGTTATGGTTACTGTTAGGTGTAGGGTTAGTTAGAGTTAGTGTTATTTTTAGCATTAGGGTTATTTTTAGAATTAGTGTTAGGGTTGGCATTAGGGTTAGGGTTAGGGTTAGGGTAAGTTTTAGGGTTAGTGTTAGGGTTATTTGGGTAAGTTTTAGTGTTAGGTTCAGGGTTACTTTTAGGTTTAATGTTAGGGTTAGGTGTAGTTAGTGTTAGGGTTAGGGTTAAGGTTAGGATTAAGTTTGTGTTTAGGTTAGGATTTGTGTTAGGGTTAGGTATCGGGTAAGTGTTAGGTTAGTTTTATAGTAGGATTAGGGTTAAGGATAGGGTTATTATTAGTGTTAGGTTTAGGGTTAGGGTTAGTGTTAGGGTTACTATTACACTTAGGTATAGGGTGAGGATTAGGTTTAGAGTTAGGCTAATTGTAAGAGTTAGTTTTAGTGTTAGGTTTAGGGTTATTGTTTCGGTTAGGGTTAAGGTTAAGGTAAGACTTAGGGTTTGTGTTAGGTTAAGGTTTAGAGTAAGGTTAGCATAAATATTAGGATTATGGTTAGTTTAGGGTTAGTGATAGGGTTAGGGTTAGGATTACGTTTAGGTTTATGGTTAGGGTTAGGTTTAGTGCTAGGGTTAGGTGTAGGGTTAAAGTTAAGAAATGGTTAGGTTTAGTGTTATGTTAGGGTTAGAGTTATGTTTTGGTTAAGGGTTTATATTAGAGTTATGGTTAGTGTTAGTGTTAGGATTATTTTAGGCTTAGGGTTAGGATAAGGGTTAGTGTTAGGGTTAGAGTTAGGTTTAGGGTTAGGTTTAGGGTTAGGATTAAGGATAGGTTTAGTGTTAGGGTTATGGTTATTTTTAGGGTTATTGTTAAGTTTAATGTTAGGTTTAGTGTTAGGGTTAGGGTTCGTGTTATGGTTAGGATTAGTGTAAGTGTTAGGTTTAGGGTTATATTTTGTGTTAGTGTTAGTGTTAGGGTTAGTGTTAGGTTTAGGGTTAGGTTTAAATTTAGGATTATAGTAATGTTTAGGGTTATGGTTAGGGATAGAATTAGTGTTTGGGTTAGTGTTAGATTTAGGTTTATGGATAGTGTTAGAATTAGGGTTAGGGTTAGTGTTAAGGTTAGGGTTAGGGTGAGCCTTAGGCTTAGTGTTAGGGTAGGGTTAGAGTTAGTGTTAGAGTTAGTGT
Organism: Marmota flaviventris; assembly: GCF_047511675.1. Classification (NCBI taxonomy): domain Eukaryota; kingdom Metazoa; phylum Chordata; class Mammalia; order Rodentia; family Sciuridae; genus Marmota; species Marmota flaviventris. Next base: position 10,293,137 of record NC_092510.1, on the reverse strand, counting down.
TAGGGTTATGGTTAGGTTTAGGTTTTGTGTTTCAATTAGGTTTAGGTTTAGATTTATTGTTAGTGTTTGGGTTCAGTTTAGGTTTACATTTAGTGTTAGGGTTAGGGAGAGTTTTTAGTTTAGTATTATTCTTAGTTTAAGGGTTAAGTTACTTATTAATGTTAGGGTTAAGATTAGGGTATAGTTAGTTTTAGGGATAGGTATAAGATTATTGTTAGTGTTAGGGATAGGCTAAGGTTTTGAATTAGTGTTAGGTTTTTGTAAGGGTTAGTTTTTGGTTATGGTTATGGGTAGGATTAGGGTTAGGGTTTGTGTTACGGTTAGGGTTAGGGTTAGGGTTGGGGTTAAAGATAGAATTAGGGTTAGCATATGTTTAAGGGTTAGGCTTAGGGTTAGAGTTAAAATTAGTGTTAGTTATAGTATTAGGGTTAGGGTTAGTGTTAGGGTTAATGTTAGGGTTAGTGTTAGCTTTAGGGTTAGGTTTTCAATTAGGGTCATGTTTAGTGTTTAGTTTGGGTTACGATAAGGGTTAGGATTAGGGTTAGAGTTAGGTTAGTGTTAGGGTTAATATTAGGTTCAGGGTTAGTGTTAGGGTTAGGATTAGGGTCAGGGTTAGGTTTATGATTATTGTTTCTGTTAGGGTTATTGTTAGGGTTAAATTAGAGATAGGGTTAGAGTTTGTGTTCGTGTTAGAGTTATCATTCATGTTAGGTTTAGGTTTAGGTTTACGGTTAAATTTAGGGTTAGTGTTATGGTTAGGGTTAGGTTTAGGTTTAGCGTCAGTTTTGAGTTAGGGTTATGGTTAGTTTTAGGGTGACTGTTAGTGTTAGGTTTAGTGTTAGTTATAGGTTTAGGGTTAAGGATAGGTTGAAGCTTAGGTTTAGGTTTAGGGCTACCGTTAGGGTTAGATATACAGTTTGGATTAGTGTTAGGTTTAGGATTAGTGTTAGAATTATTTTAGGGTAGTTTTAGGGTTAAGGTTTGTGTTAGGGTTAGGTTTAGTGTTAGTGTTAGGGTTAGGGTAAGCGTCAGGGTTAGGATTAATGTTACAGTTCATGTTAGGGTTAGGGTTAGTGTTAATGTTAGGGTTAGGGTTAGATTTAGAGTTAGTGTTGTGTTAGGGTTAGGGTTAGTGTTATGTAAAGGATTAATGTTAGGGTGAAGTTTATGGTTAATGTTAATGTTAGATTTAGCTTTAGGGTTAGGATTAGGGTTGGGGTTAGAGTTATGGTTAGGGTTAGGTTAAGGTTTGTGTTGGTTTAGGTTTTGAGTTAGTGTTAGGTTTGGGTTACTGTTACTGTTAGGTTTAGGTTCAGGCTAGGTTTAGGGTTTGGGTTCATGTTAGGATTAAGATTAGATTTAGTGTTAGGTTTAGGTTTAGGTTGAGGTTTAGATTTAGGTTTAGGGTTATTGTTAGAGTTAGGTTAGTTTTATGGTTACCATACCATTAAGGTTTATGTTACTGTTAGGTTTAGGATTAGGATTAGGTTTAGTGTTAGTGTTCGGGATGGGTTGAGGGTTCATGTTAGTGTAATCGTTAGGGTTAGTGTTAGTATTAGGTTTAGATTTAGAATTAGGGTTAGTGTTAGTGTTAGGTTTAGGGTTCAGTTTAGTGTTAGAGTTTGGGTAAGGGTTATAGTTAGATTTAGGTTTAGTATTACGGTTTGGGTTAGTGTTAGTGTTAGGTTTATGGTTAAGGTTAGTGTGAGGGATAAGGTTAGAGTTTGGGTTAGGTTTAGGGTTAGGGTTATTTTTACGGTTACAGTAAGCAATGGGATTATGTTTAGGTAAGTTTTAGGTTTTGGGTTAGGTTTACGGTTAGGATTAAGTTTAGTATTAGGGTTAGGGTTATGTAAGGGTTAGGTTAGGGTGAGGCTTGGGGTTAGGGTTATGTTTAGGTTTAGGTTTAGAGTTAGTGTTAGGGTTAAGTTTGGGGTTAGGTTTAGGGTTAGTGTTAGGGTTAGGTTTAGGGTTATGGTTAGGGTTAAGTTTTGGGTTAGGGTTTGGATTAGGGTTAAGGTTACAATTTGTGTTGTTGTTATTGTTAGTGTTTGTGTTTGGGTTAGGGTTAGGGTTAATGTTAGGGTTATGTGTAGTGTTAGGATTAAGGTTAGGGTTTGGTTTAGGGTTACAGTTAGGGTTATGGTTATGGTTATGGTTATTTTTAAAGTAGGTTTAGGTTTAGGGATAGGGTTAGGGCTAGTGTTACATTAGGTTTATGGTTCAGGTTATGGTTAGTGTTATTTTTAGTTTAAGGTTAGTGTTTTTTTTTTAGGTGTCGGATGAGGTTTAGATTTAGGGTGAGGGTTATGGTTAGCATAAAAGATAGGTTTAGATTTAGGGTTAGGGTTAGATTTAGAGTTAAGGTGAGGTTTAGCGTTAGGGTTTCGGTTAGGATTAGGGTAAGCATTAGTATTTGGAATAGGTTTAGGGTTAGTGTTAGTGTTAGGTTTTGGGATAGCTTTAGGTTACATTTAGGGTTAGGGTTAAGATTAGTGTTTGGGTTAGGGTTAGTGTTAAGTGTAGGGTTAGGTTTAGGGTTAGTGATAGGATTAGGGTTGGGGTTAGTGATAGGGTTAGTGTTAGTGTCACAGTTAGGATAAGGGTTAAGTTTAGGGTCATCTTAGTGTTAAGGATAGGGTTATTGTTAAAGTTAGCATTAGTGATAGGGTTAGGGTTAGGTTTAGGGTTAGTATTATTTTAGGGATAGGGTTCGAGTTAGGTTAAGTTTAGGATTTGGTTAGAGTAATGGTTTCTGTTACTGTTAAAGTTAGTGTTGTTGTTAGTGTTAGGGTTAGTGTTAAAATTACTGTTAGGATTAAGTTTAGGGTTAAGGTTAGGTTAAGGTTTAGTATTAGGTTAAGTGTTATTGTTCAAATTCATGTTAGGGTAAAATTAAAGTTAAGGTTTGTGTTAGGGTTAGGGTTAGGGTTACTTGTAGGGTTAGGATTCCCATTACGGTTATGTTTAGAGTTACACTTATAGTTTTGATTAGGGTTAGGTTAGGGTTAGTGTTATGGTAGGCTTGGGTTTTGTTAGGGTTAAAGTTATGGTTAGGGTTAGGGTTAGTATTAGGTTTAGGTTTAGTGTTAGGGTTAGGGTTAGTGTTAGGGATATGGTTTTTTTAGGGTTAGGGTTAGGGTTAGGGTTTGTGCCAGATTTAGGGTTAGGGTTAGGTTTAGAATTAGTGTTAGGGTTAGGGTTAGTGTTTGTATTAGTGTTAGTGTTTGGGTTAAGGTTATTCTTAAGTTTAGGGTGACTGTTAGTGTTATGGTTAGGGTTAGTGTCAGTTTTAGTGTTAGGGTTAGTGTGAGGGTTTGGTTTATGGTAATGGTTAGGTTTATTTTTAGGGTTTGGATTAGGGTTAGGGTTAGGATTAGGATTCAAGTTAGGGATACGGTTAGTGTTAGGGTTATGGTTAGGTTTTCTCTTAGGATTAAATTTAGGGTTAGATTTAGGTTTTGTATTAGGGTAAGGGTTAGGGTTTGGGTGAGGTTTAGGCCTAGTTTTATGGTTAGGTTTAGGGTTCATGTAAAAGTTAGGATAGAGTTAGTGTTAGGGTTAGTGTAAGGGTTAGAATTACAGTTAGAGTTAGGTAAGCATTAGTGTAAGGGTTAGGGTTATTGTTAGGGTTAGGTTTTGGGTTAGGATAAGGATTAGTGTTATTGTTATTGTTAGGGTTAGTTTTAGTGTTAGGTTTTTTTATTGGTTGTTCAAAACATTACAAAGCTCTATTATATTTCATACATTTGATTCAAGTGGGTTATGAAATTCCATTTTTACCCTGTATACAGATTGTGGAATCACATCGGTTACACATCCATGTTTTTACATATTGCCATACTAGTGACTGTTGTATTCTGCTACCTTTCCTATCCTCTACTATTTCCCCTCCCCTGCCCTCCACCCCATCTACTGTAATTCATTTCTCTCCCTTGATTTTTTTTCCCTTTCCCCTCACATCCTCTTATATGTAATTTTGTATAACAATGAGCGTCTCCTTCCATTTCCATGCAATTTCCCTTCTTTCTTCCTTTCCCTCCCACCTCTCATCCCTGTTTAATGTTAATCTTTTTCTCATGCTCTTCCTCCCTGCTCTGTTTTAGTTGTTTTCCTTATATCAAAGAAGACATTTGGCATTTGTTTTTTAGGGATTGGTTAGATTCACTTAGCATAATCTGCTCTAATGCCATCCATTTCCCTGCAAATTCCCTGCTTTTGTCATTTTTAGTGCTGAGTAATACTCCATTGTGTATGAATGCCACATTTTTTTTAATCCATTCATCTATTGAAGGGCATCTAAGTTGGTTCCACAGTCTAGCTATTGTGAATTGTGCTGCAATGAACATCGATGTAGCAGTATGCCGATTGTACGCTCTTATAGTAAGGTCTTCAGGGAATAGTCTGAGAAGGGCAATAGCTGGGTCAAATGGTGGTTTAATTCCCAGCTTTCCCATTAACCTCCATACTGCTTTCCAAGTTGGCTGCACCAATTTGCATTCCCACCAGCAATGTACAATGTACCCTTTTCCCCACATCCTCGCCGGCACTTGTTGTTCGACTTCATAATGGCTGCCTTTCTTACTGGGGTGAGATGGTACCTTAGAGTGGTTTTAATTTGCATTTCTCTGATTGCTAGAGATTGTGAGCATTTTTTTTTCATGTATTTGCTGATTGATTGTATATCCTCCTCTGAGAATTGTCTGTTCAAATCCTTGGCCCATTTGTTGATTGGGTTGTTGAAGATGACCAACATACAGAATAAGGAGAGAATCTTAAAAGCCACAAGAGAGAGGAAGCAGATTACATTTAGGAGTAAGCCAATCAGGATAACTGCTGATCTTTCAACACAGACTCTGAAAGCTAGAAGATCCTGGAATAACATATTTCAAATGCTGAAAGAAAAAATGTTCCAACCAAGAATAATGTATCCAGCGAAATTAAGCTTCAGGATTGAAGATGAAATAAAAATCTTCCATGATAAACAAAAGTTAAAAGAATTTGCAGCTAGGAAACCAGCTCTTCAAAACATCCTTGGCAAAACATTACAGGAAGAGGAAATGAAAAATAACAATGAAAACCAACAGCGGGAGGTAGTACAGTAAAGGAAAAACTAATCATAGAGGAAAAACAAATCATGTTAAGTAACATACATAATCAAATATGGCTGGAAATACAAACCATACCTCAATAGTAACCCTAAATGTTAATGGCTTAAATCCACCAATCAAAAGACATAGGCTAGTATAATGGACTAAAAAAAAAAGATCCAACAATATGCTGCCTACAGGACACTCATCTGATAGGAAAAGACATACACAGACTGAAGGTGAAAGGTTGGGAAAAATCATATCACTCATACGGACCCCGGAAGCAAGCAGGGATGCCCATACTTGCATCAAATAAAATAGACTTAAAGCCAAAGTTAATCAAAAGGGATAAACAAGGACACTACATACAGCTCAAGGGAACCATACACCAACAAGACTTGATGATCATAAATATATATGCCCCAAACAATGGTGCAGCTACGTTCATCAAACAAACTCTTCTCAAGTTCAAGGTTTAGTGTTAAGTTTAGGGTTAGATTTCTGTTAGGGTTACAGTTAGGGTTACGGTTAGGGTTAGGTTTGCAGTTAGTGTTAAGGTTCGTGTTAGGTTTTGGGTTAGGTTTAAGTTAGAGTAAGGGTTAGGGTTAGGTTAGGGTTAGGTTTAGGATTAGTGTTAGGTTTAGATTTAGGGTTTGGTTAGGTTAATGTTAGTGTTAGGGTTAGGTTTAGCATTATTATTTGGGATAGGGTTATAGATAGTTTTAGGGTTAGTGTTAGGATTATGGTTAGGGTTAGTGTTTTGTTTAGGGTTAGGATTAGGGTGAAGGTGAGGGTTACGGTTACTGTTAGTGTTAGGGTTAGACTTAGGATTAGGGTTAGGTTTAGGGTTAGGGTTAGTGTTAGGGTTAGTGTTAGGTTAGTGTTATAGTTAGATTTAGGTTTAGTATTAGAATTCGTATTAGACTCTAGAGTTAGGTTTAGGGTTAGTGTTAGGTTAAGTGTTAAGGTTAGGGTTAATGATATGATTAGTGTTGGGGTTAGGGTTAGGGTTCGTGTTAGGGTTAGTTTTAAGGTTAGTGTTAAGGTTGTGTTAGGTTTAAGTTTAGGGTTAGTGTTATGGTTAGGATAAGAATTAGTTTCGTGATAGGGTTACGATTAGGGTTACTCTTAGGTTTAGTGTTAGGGTAGTGTTAGGGTTAGGGTTAGGGTTAAGGTTAGGATTAGGATTACTGATAGGGTTAGGTTTAGTGTTAGGGTTAGTTTAGGTTAGGGTTAGGGTTAGGTTTAGGTTAGGGATATGGTTAGGGTTGGGGTTTGTGTTATGTTAGAATTAGAATTATGGTTAGTTTTAGGGTTGGGGTTAAAATTAGTGTTAGGGTTAGGATTAGGGTTAGGTTAAGGTTTATGGTTAGGTTTAGGGTTATAGTTAGAATTAGTGTTAGTGTAAAGTTAGGGTTAGTGTTAGTGTTAGAATTAGGGTTAGGGTTTGTGTTAGGATTACTGATAGAATTACGTATAGGTTTACAGTTACCATTAGGATTAGGCTTAGGGTTAGGGATAGGTTTAGGGTAGTTAGGGTTCGGGTTAGTGTTAAAGTTATTGTTATTCTTAGGTATAGGTTTAGGGTTAGGTTTAGTATTAGGGTTAGGGTTACATTAGTGTTAATTTAGGGTTAGGTTGAAGGTTAGGGTTTTTGTTAGGTTTAGGCTTAGGGTTAGTATTAGGTTTAGGTTTAGGGTTTGGGTTAGGTTTAGGGTTAACGTAACGGTTAGCATTAGTGTTTGCCTTAGAGTTATAATGAAGTTTAGAGATAGTGTTAGTTGTAGGGTTAGGGTTACTATTAGCTTTAGGGACAGGGTTATGGTGAAGTTTAGGTTTAGGGTTAGGGTTAGGGTTATAGTAAGGGTTAGGATTAGGGTTAGGGTTAGGGTTAAATTTAGGGTTAGGGTTAGTGTTAGTTTTATGGTTAGCCTTAGGGTTAGGGTTTCTGTTAGGATTAGGGATAGGCAGTGTTAGTGTTAGTGTTGGGATTATGGATTGGGTGAGGGTTAGGCTTAGTGGTATGGTTAGGTTTAGGGTTCGTGTTAGGGTTACAGATAGGATTAGTGTTAGTGTTAAGATTTGGATTTAGTTAGGTAAGCATTGGTGTTAGGGTTAGGTAAAATATAGGGTTATGATTTGGGTTAGGGTTGTTATTAGTTTTAAGATTAGTTTTATGGTAAGGGTTATGATTATGGAGAGTGTTAGGGTTGGATTAGGGTAAGGGATAGGATTATGTGAGGGTTAGGGTTAGGGATAGGGTTAGGTTAGAGTTAGTTTAGGGTTAGTGTTTATGTTAGGGTAAGGGTTAGGGTTAGGGTTAGTGTTAAGTTTAGGTTTAGGGTTAGGGTTAGGGGTAGTGGTAGGGTTATGGTTAGGATTAGGATTACTTTTAGTGTTTGGGTTAGGGTTATAGTTTGGTTTAGGTTTAGTATTAGGGTTAGGGTTAGAGTTAGTGTTATGTTTTGGGTTAGGATTAGGTTTAGGGTGAGGTTTAGTTTTAGGTTTAGGGTTATTTTTAGGTTTTTGGTTAGTATTAGAGTTAGAGTTAGGTTTGGGGTTAGTGTTAGGGTTATGTTTAGGGTTAAGCATTGTGTCAGGGTTAGGGTTAGGGTAAGTGTAAGGGTTAGGGTTTTTGTTAAGATTAGACTTAGTGTTATGGTTAGCATAGTGTTAGTGATAGGTTTAGGGTTAGGGCTAGGTTTATGGTTAGTGTTAGGGTTTGGTATAGGATTAGGGTTAGTGTTTGTGTTAGGGTTAGAGTTAGGGTTATTTAAGGGTGAAAGTTAGGGTTAGATTAGGGTCATTATTATAGTTCGGTTAGGGTTTGTGTTAGGGTTAGAGTTAGAGTTAATCTTGCTGTTAGTGTTAGGGTTAGGGTTTGGATTAGTGTTAGCGTTAAGGTTAGGTTTAGGGTAAGTTTTAGGGTTAGGGTTAGGGTTTGGTTTAGGGTCTGGCTTAGTGGAATGGTTAGGGTTAGTGTTAGTGTTAGTGTTATGGTTATGGTAAGTTTTAGGTTTAGGGTGTTAGGGTTAAGTTCAGTTTTAGGTTTAGTGTTAGGGTAAGTTTATGGTTAGTGTTAGGGTTAGGTTTTGGTTTCAGGTTTGCGTTAGGTTTAGTTTTAGTGTTAGGATTAGTGTTTTAGTGTTAGGATTGCGCTAGGGTTAGTTTTAAGTTTACGGTTAGTTTTATTGTTCAGGTTAGGGTTAGGGTTAGTGTTAGGGTTAGGGTTAGGGTTAGTGTTATGGTTAGGGTTAGGGTTACAGTAGGGGTAGGGTTAGTGTTAGGCTTAGGGTTATGGATTGTCTTTGGGTTAGGGTTAGGGTTAGTGTAATGACTAGGTTTAGAGTTAATATAAGAATTAGGTTTATGTTAGGGTTAGGGAAAGGGTTAAGGTTAGGGATCGTGTTAGGTTTAGGAATAGTAATGGGTTAGTGTTATGGATATGGTTATGTTTAGGGTTAATTAGTGTTAGGTTTATGGTTACTCTTAAGATTTGTATTAGGGTATGGATTAGGGTTAGGTTTAGGCTTATGGTTAGTTTAGTTTTAGGGTTAGGTTTTCAATTTGTGTAAGGATTAGGTTTAGGATTATTGTAGCCTTAGGTTTATGGTTTGGATTAAGTTAGGATTAGGGTTAATGTTAGTGTTAAATTTTGTGTTAGGTTAATGGTTAGAGTTAATGTTAGGGTTAGAGTTAGGGTTAGGGTCAGGGTTAAGTTTAGGGTTAGTGTTAGGGTTATGGTAAGGTTTAGGATTAGTGTTAGGGTTATTGTTAGGTGTAGAATTAGGGTTCATGTTAAGGTTAGGGTTTGGGTGAGTCTTATAGTTAAGGTTACAGTTTGGTTGAGGGTTAGGGTTAGCTTTAGTTTTACTGTTTTTTTAGGGTTTGGGATAGGCTTAATTATAGTGTTAGCATTAGGTATAGGTTTAGAGTTAGTGTTATGGTTACAGTTAGGTTTAGGGTTAGTGTTATGGTTAGGGTTAGGGTTAGGGTTAAGGATAGTGATAGGGTTATATTTAGGGTTATGTTTAGTGTTAGGGTAAGGGTTAGGGTTAGGTTTAGGGTTAGGCTTAGTGTTAGGGTTAGATTTAGGGTTTGAGTTAGGATTTGGGTTAGATTTATTGTTAGGATTAGGGTTATTGTTAGTATTAAGTTATGGTCAGGGTTAATGTTAGTGTTAAATTTTGTATTGGAGTTAGTGTTTGGGTTAGTGCTAGGATTAGGTTTAGGATGAAAGTTAGTGTAAGAATTAGGATTAGGGTTAGGGTTAGTTTTAGAGTTAGGGTTAGAGTTAAGTTTAGGGTTACTGTTAGGGTTAAGGTAAAAGTTAGGATTAGGGTTAGGTTTATTGTTAGTGGTTGAATTAGGGTTTGTGTTAGGGTTCAGGTTCGGGTTCAAGTGAGTGTTAGTGTTAGGGTTAGGGTTAGGGTTAGGTTTGTGTTAGGGTTAGAATTAGGGTTAACTAGAGTTTTAGGGTTATAGATAGGTTAAAGTTAGGGTTTGGATTAGTGTTAGTGGTAGATTTGGGGTTAGTGTTAGAGTTATGGTTAGGGTTAGTGTTATGGTTACGGTTATGTTTAGGTTTAGGTTTAGTGTTAGTTTTGGGGTTTTGTTTAGGGTTAGTGTTAGGGTGATGGTTAGGTTTTTGGGTTAGTGTTAGTGTTATGGTTAGGGTTATTGTTGGGATTAGGGTTAGTTAGGGTTAGGGTTTGGGTTAGTGTTAGGGTTATGGTTAGGGTTTCAGTAAGTGTTAGGGTTCGTGTTAGTGTTAGGGTTAGAGATAATATTAGGGTTATATTTAGGGTTAGAATTAGGGTTAGGTTTAGTGTTACAATTAAGATTAGGTTTAGAGTTATAGTTATTGTTAGTGTTAGGGTTAGAGGTAGAGTTAGTCTTAATGTTATTTTTTGGTTTATCTTTATGTTTAGGGTTAGGGTTAGTGTTAGGTTTAAGGTTATGTTTAGGGTTAGAATTAGTGATAGGGTTAGGATTGGGATTAGGTTTATTGTTAGGGTTAATTTTAGGTTAATGTTACGGTTGTTGTTAGCGTTAGGGTTAGGTTTATGGTAGTGTTATTATTAGTGTTATGGTTAGGGTTATACTTATGATTTGTGTTAGATTTAAGGTTTTGGTTTGCATTAGGTTTAGCGTTAGGTTTAGGTTTAGGTTCGGGATTAGGTTACTTTTAGGGTTAGTGTTGGGTTAGGTTTAGTGTTAGGATTATAATTAGTGTTCATGTTAGGATTAGGGGTCACGGTGAGTTTAGAGTTAGGGTTAGTGTTAGGGTGAGTGTTACGTGAGTTTAGGGTTAGAGTTAGGGTTAGGTTTATTGTTTGTGTTAGGGTTAGGGTTATGGTTAGTATTTATTATACTGTTAGAGTTAGGGATAGGTTTAGAGTTAGTTTTAGGTATAGGATTAAGTTTTAGGGTTAGAGTTATGATTACTTTTAGGGGTAAGTTTAGTGTTTAGGTTTAAGATTAGTGTTAGTGTTTGGGTTCAGTTTAGTGATAGGGTTAGGTTTAGGGTTCAGGTTAGTTTTAGGGTAAGGGTTAGGGTTAGGGTTAAGGTTCAGTTTAGTTTTTTGGTTAGGTTTAGGGTTTGAGTTAGGATTAGGGTTAGGGTTATTTTTATGGTTAGGGTTACATTTAAGATTAGGGTTAGGGTTAATATTAGTGTTAAGTTTTGTGTTAGGATTAGTGTTAGGATTAGGTTTTCAGTTAGGTTTATGTTTGGGGTTAGAGATAGGGGTAGGTTTAGGGTTAGTTTTATCGTTAGGGTTAATGTTAAGTTTAGGGTCAGTGTTAGGGTTAAGTAAGGGTTAGGATGAAGGTTAGGGTTAGTGTTAGTGTCAGAATTAGAGTTTGTGTTAAGTTTCAAGTTCTGGTGAGTGTTAGTGTTAGGGTTATGTTTAGGGTTATGTTTGTGGTAGGGTTAGGGATAGGGTTAATTATAGTGTTAGGGTTAGGGATAGGTTAGAGTTAGTTCTTAAGATTAGGGTTAGATTGAGAGTTATGGTTAGCTCTAGGGTTAGGCCTATGGCTAGGGTTAGAGCTAAGGTTAGTGCTATTGTGAGGGTTATGGTAACGAATAGGGTTATATATAAAAATAGGGCTCGGGTGTGAGTTAGAGTTAGTCTTAGGGATAGGGTTAGGTGTAGGGTTAAGGTTAGTATTAAAATAGGGCTAGGATTTGTGCTATAATTTGTGTTAGGGTTAGGCCTATGGTTAGGGCTTGGGTTAGGGTTTGTTTTAGGGGAAAGAATGGGGTTATATAGCTAGGTTCATTGGTAGGGCAGTGTTATATTTAGAGATAGGGCTAGGGTGAGTGTGAGGGTTAGGATTAAGTCTAGGTTTAGAGCTAGGATGAGGGCTAGGGTTTGTGTTAGTTTTAGGGCTAGGGATAATATCAGATCTAGGGTTATGGTTAGGGATTGTGTCAAGGATAGGTTTATGGTTAGGTCTAATGTAAAGGTTAGGTTTAGTGTAGGGGTCAGGTATACAGCTAAGTTATTATTAGATTCAGTTTGGTTTGGGTTAAGTTTTAAAGCTAGGGCTCAAATTAGCATCAGGGTTAGGTTTAGGGTTAGAGTAATGAATAGAGTTAGGTTTACAGTTCAGGTTAGGTTTAGAGTAAGGTATATGGGTAGTGTGAGTGATAGGGTTAGGGTTAGGCCCAGGGTTAGTATTTGGTTTCAGCTTATGTTTAGAGTTATGAATAAGTTTAATGCTAGTGAAAAAGGCTTAGATTAAGTTTAAGATTACAGCTAGGGTTTGGGTTACTCCTAGAGTTAGTGTTAGGGTTCAGTTTAGGTTAAGTGTTAGGGATGGAGCTAGGGTTAGGGCTAGGGCAAGGGTTAGGGTTAGAATAAGGACTATGGTTATGATTAGGGTTAGAATTAGGGTTAGGTCTAGGGTTAGCATTAGGGTTAGGTTTAAGTTTAAGGAAATGTGTAAAGTTAGAGCTAGGATTTTGGCTATGGTTACACTTAGAATTAGGGATAGGGTTAGGGTTAGGGTTAGAGCTAGGGTTATTTTTAGAGTAAGGGTTAGAATTTGAGCTAGGGTTAGGGCTAGGGCAAGCATTAGGCTTAGGTTTTTGCTAGGGTTAGGGTTAAGGTTAGGTCTAGGTTTAGGGCTTGTATTAGGGCTAGGTTTTGTGTGAGGTTTATGGCTATTGTTAGGGCTTTGGGTAAGGTAAGAGTTAGGGTTATGGGTACAGCTAGTTTTTTGGGTTAGGGTTATAGATATATATAGTGTTAGGTTTAATTTTGGTGTTAGTATAAGGTTTAGAGCTATGGTTTGTGTTAGGGTAAGCTTCAGTGTTTATGTTAACATTGGGTTTATGGTTAGGGCCAGAATTAGAACTAGGATTAGGTCTAGGGCTAGGGTTAGTCTTGTATTAGGTTAATGGTTATTTTAGGGCTACGGCTAGGTTTTTGTTTAGGACTAGGGCTAGAGTTATGGCTATATTTAGGATTAAGTTTAGGTCTAGTGCTAGTGTTATGGTTAGTAGTAGGTATAGGTTTACTGGTAGGGCTAGTGTTAGGGTTTGGTTTAGTGTTAAGGTCAGGCTTTGACCTAGGGTTAGTGTTAAGGTCAGAATAAGGGTAAGGTTTAGGCTTAGGCTTTGGGTTAGAGTTAGAGATAAAATGAGGGCTAGGTTTAGGACTACTATTTGAGTTAGGGTTTGGGATAAGCTAAGTATTAGGGTTAGAATAGGGTAGCATTAGGGTGAGAGTTTGGCATAGGGGAAGGAATAGGTTTAAAGGTAGGGTTTGGGTTAGTGTTAGTGTTAGGGTTAGGGTTAGTGTTAAAGCTAGGATTGAGGCTCAGATAAGCACTAGATTTTGTGTTAGAGTTAGGGCTGTGGCTAATGTAAGAATTAGCTTTATACTTAGGGATAGTTTTAAAGCTAGGATTAGGGCTAGGTCTAGTGTTTGGGTTAGGTTTAGGGTTAGGGTGATGTTTAGAGGTAGGGTTAGTTTTAGTGTCAGAGTCAGGGTCAGTATTAGTTGTAGGGATAGGGTTAGGACTAGGTGTAGCATTAGGATTTGGTTTAGGTTAAGGGTAAGGATTAGGGCTATAGCTCAGTTTTGTTTGTGGGCTATGGCTAGGGTTAGGGCTAGTGTTAGGGTGAGGTTTAGGTTTGGAGTTAGGCTTAGTTCTCGGTTTAGGACTCTGGCTAGGGTTAGGACTAATGATAGGGCTAGTGTTAGGGATAGGCAATAGATAAGGTTGGTACTAGAAATAGGTCTAAGGCTAGATTTAGGGTTAGTCTTAGGGCTGGGGTTAGAGTTAGGGTTACAGTTAGCAATAAATTAGGGCTAGGATTAGAGCTATGGTTAGTGTTAAGATTAGGTCTAGGGTTAGGACTAGGATTAGTAATAGTGATAGTGTTAGGTTTAGGGTTAGGGGAAAGGATGTGGTTATACCTAGGTTCAGAACTAGGACAAGGGTTAAAATTAGGGTTTGGGCTAGGGTTCCGGTTCGGGTTAGGATTAAGGCTAGGTTTATGGCTAGGATGAGGGCTCTGGTTTGTGTTAGGTTTACTGCAAGAATTAGGTAGAGTGCTAATGTGAGGTCTAGGGTTATGGTTAGGAACACGGTTAGGGTTAATTTTATGGCTAGGTCTACTTTAAGGGTTTTGTTTAGGGTAAGGGTCAGGTTTAGAGCTAGGTGTGTTATTAGACTTAGTGTCTTGCTCAGAGTTTGGGTTAGGTTTTGGTTTAGTTTTAGGGTTTGAATTAGCATTAGGGCAGTGTAATTGATAGGGTTTGGTTTACTGTTCAGGTTAGGTTTAGGTAAGAATAAGGTTACTGTTAGTGATAGTTTTAGGGTTAGGCTAAATGGATAGGGTTAGATTTAGGTTTAGGACTAGAGTTAGTGTTTGGCTAAGTGTAACTGTTAGGGTTTGAGCTAGGCTTAGGACTATGGCAAGGGTTACGTTTACAGTTAGGTTTACAGTAAGGTTTAGGGTTAGGACTAGGTTTAAGTTTACAGTTTGGGTTAGAATAAGTTTAGGGTTATTGTTAGTGTTATCATGACGTTTATAGATAGGGTTTGGGTAATGGGTGGGGTTAGAGCTATGTTTAGAGCTATGTTTGGGTTAGGCTTATGTTGAGGGTAATGGATAGGTTTAGGGCTAGGGTTATGGTTAGGATTAGGCCTACGGTTAGTGTTAGGGTTAGGTTTAGGGTAAGTGTTAGGGTTTGAGCTATGGTTAGGGCTAGGGCAACAGTTAGGGTTAGTGTCAGGTCTAGGTTTAGGATTGGGGTTAAGTTTAGGGCTAGGGTTAGCCTTAGGGTTAGGGTTATGTTTAGAGTAATGGATAGGGTTAGAGCTAGAGTTAGGGCTAGGATTATGGTTAGGATTAAGTCTAGGGTTAGGTTTAGGTTTAGTTCCATTTTTATGGTTAGTGTTAAGTTTAGGGTAATGGTTAGGGCTAGGGTTAGGGTTAGGGTTAAAATGAGGTTTAGGGCGCAGTTTAGGGCTAGGTTTTGGGTTAGGTTAGGGCTAGGATTAGGGCTATGCCTAATGTAAGAACTAGAATTATGATTAGTGCTACTTTTAGGGTTATGGTAAGGCTAGTACTAGTTTAGGTTTAGGTATACTTTTAGGGTGATGTTAGAGCTAGGGTTAGTGTAAGGTCAAAGTCAGGCTTAAGGTTATTTTTAGGGTTGGGTTAGGACTGGAATTAGGGCTAAGGCTAGGTCTAGGTGTAGGGTTAGGTTTTTGTTTAGGTTAAGGTTTAGGATTAGGGCTATGGCTCAGTTTTGTTTTAGGGCTTGAACTAGATTAGGGCTAGTTTTAGGATTAGTGTTAGTGTTAGGGCTTGTGTTAGTGTGAGTTTTAGGCTTAGGTTTAGGGTTGGACTTAGAGTTATGGTTAGTTCTAGGGTTAGGGTTAGGGTTAGTGTTAGGGCTAAGGGTAGGGTAGGTGTTAGTGTTATGGTAAGGGATAGGGTTAGATCTAGAAATAGGCTAGGGTGAGAGTTAGAATTAGTCTTATGCTAGTGTTAGGGTTAGGGCTAAATTAGGGCTAGGATCAGGTCTAGGATTAGTGTAAGTGTTAAGTCTAGTGTTAGAGTCAGGGTTAGATTTGGGGGAAGGGATGGGTTATAGCAAGTTTCAGAACTAAGGTGAGGGATAAAATTAGGGATAGGGCTACAGTTGGGGTTCACATTAGGATCAAGGCTAGGTATAGGGCTAGGATGAGGGCTAGCGTTTGTGTTAGGGTTATGGCAAGAATTGGCGCTAGGGCTAATATCAAGTCAAGGGTTATGGTTAGGGATAGTTTGGGGTAAGATTTATGGATAGATCTAGTGTCAGATTTAGGTTTAGGGTGAGGTTTAAGTTGAGAGATAGGAGTATTTTAATAGTGAAAATCAAGTTTGGGGTTTGGGTTAGGTTGAGGTTTAGGGTTATGGCTCAAATTAGCATTAGGATTGAGTTAGGATTAGTGAAATGGGTATGGTTAGGTTTAGGCTTAAGATTAGGTTTAGGGCTCAGGTTAGATTTAGGTTAATGGATAGGGTTAGGGTTAGGCCTATGGTTAGAATTAGTTTATGGTTATCATTAGGGTAATGGATAGAGTTAGAGCTAGGGTTGTGTTTAGGATTAGGGCTAGAGTTAGAGTTAGGGTTAGGGTTAAGGCTAGGGTTAGGTTTAGGGTATGAGTTAAGATTTGAGCTAGGGTTAGTGCTAAGGATATGGTTAGGTTTAGGATTAGGTCTAGGGTTAGGATTAGGGTTACCATAAGGGTTAAGGTAATGGACAGATTTAGGTGTCCGGTTAGGATTAGGGTTAGGGTTAGGTTTAGGTTTAGAACTAGGGTTAGTGTTAAGTTTAGCCTAATTGTTAGAGTTTGAGCTAGGGTTACGACTATGGCAAGGGTTAGGTTTATGGTTAGGTCTAGGGTTAGGTTTAATGATAGGGTTAGAGTAGTTTTAGGTTTAAGGCTAGTGTTATCATTACGTTAATGTTTAGAGTTAGGGTAATGGGTGGGTTTAGAGCTAAGATTAAGTCTAGTTTTAAGTGTAGGATTAGGGCTAGCATTAGGGTTAGTGTTAGGCTTATCATTTTCTTATGGTTAGGTTAAGGGTAAGGGTCAAGGATTGAGTAAGTGTTAGGGCTAGGTTGAGACTTCAGGTTAGAATCAGGGCTAGGGATAGAGTTAGGGTTAGGGTTAGGGTTTGGCTAGGTTTAGCATTAGGTTTAGGGTTATGGTTAGGGTAATGGATAGAGTTAAATCTAGGTTTTGGGCTCTGGTTATTGTTAGGATTAGGGCTAGTATTGGGGTTAGGTTTTTGGCTAGGGTTATGTTTTGGGTAAGTGCTATGTTTTGAGCTAGTGTTAGTGATAGGGATAGGTGGAGGATTAGGTTCAGCCTTAGGTCTATGGACAGGATTATGTTAGGTTTAGGGTTAGGATTAAGGTTAGTGGTAGGGTTATCATTAGGATTAGGATAAGGCTTACACTAATAAATATGGTTACATGTAGGTTTAGGTTTAGGGTTAGATTTAGTTTAGGATTAATGTTAATGTTATGGTTATGTTTAGGTTTATGGTAAGGGTTATGTTTTGAGCTAGGGTTAGGGCTATGGTGAGTGTTAGTTTTAGGATTAGGTCTATTGATAGTTTTCTAGTTAGGGTTACAGTTACGGTTAGGGTTAAGGCTATTATTATCAATACAGTTAGGTGTAGGGTTAGGTAAGGTATATGTTTAGAGCTAGGTTTAGGGATAGGGTTAAGTTCAGGGTTAGGGCTAGGGTTAGGGTTTAGAGTAAGGTATATGTCTAAGTTTATATTTATGGTAAAGGTTAGGCTTTTAGTAAAGTTTAAGACTAAGGCTAGGGTTAGGGTTAGGGCTAGTGTTACGGTTGGGGTTATGCTTTGGGCTAGATTTAGGCCTAGAATTTACTCTAGGTTTTCTGTTAGGTTAAGGCTTATAGTTAGGGTAAGGTTAATGTAAGAGCTAGAATTATGATTAGGGCTTTTATTTTTAGGGTTACGGTTATGGCTATGTCTAGTGTTAGGTTTAGGTTTTCTGTTAGGTTCAGGTTTAGAGATAGGTTTAGTGTTAAAGGCGGAGTCAGTGTTCAGCTTAGAGTTAGAGTTAAGGTAAAAGCCAGAATTGGGACTAGGTTTATGTCTAGGGTAGGGTTAATCGTCTGGTTAATTAAGGGTTATTGTTAGGGCTAAGGCTAGGTTTTTGTTTATGTCTCAAGCTAGAGTTAAGTCTAGATTTAGGATTAGGTTTAGGTCCAGGGCTAGTGATAGGATCTGGTTTAAGTATAAGGTTACTGGTAGGGCTAGTGTTATGGTTTGGTCTAACATTAGGGTCAGGTTTAGAACTAGGTTAGTGTTATGGTCAGAATAAGGGTCAGGGATAGGTTTAAGTTTTGGGATAGGGTTAGAGCTAGAATGAGGGCTAGGGTTGGGACTATTAATGTGGTGAGAGTTTTGATTAGGCTGAGGATTAGGGATAGGTCTAGGGTTACCATTAGTGTTAGGGTTTTGCTTAGGGTTGGGGATAGGGTTAGAGCTAGTTTTAGGGGTAGGGTTAGTGTTAGCGTAAGGGTTAGGGTTAAATCTAGGTGTAGGGCTCAGATTAGGGCTTGTTTTTGTTTTACTTTTAGGGCTAGGGTTAAGGCAACAGGTAATGTAAGAACCAGGGTTACATTTAGGGTTAGCTTTAGGGTTAGGGGTAGGGGTAGTTTTAGTGTTAGTGTTAGATTTAAGGTTAGGGTGATATTTAGAGCTAGAGTTACTTTTAGGATAGGAGTAAGTTCAGGGTTAGTTTTAGGGTTTGAATTAGGACTCGAATTAGGGCTATGTCTATTAGTATGGTTCGGTTTAAAGTTAGCATTATGTTTAGAGCTAGGGTCCGTGTTAGGATATGAGTCAGGATCAGGGATAGTTTTATGGTTAGGATTAGGACTTGATTAGAGCTAGGAATATTTTTGGTAGTAGTTTATGATTTGGTTTAAGTTAAGGTTTAGGGTTAGGTCTATTGCTCGGGTTTTTTTTAGTCCTAGGGTTAGAGTTAGGGCTAGTTTTACAATTAATATTAGGATTAGGGCTAGGGTTAGTGTTAGGCTTAGATTTAGAGTTTGGCTTACATTTATACTTAGGTTAGATCTAGGATTAGGCTAGGATTAAGGATAGGGCAAGGGTTAGGGCCAGAGTTCTAGTTATGGTAAGGGATAGGTTTAGAACTAAAGATAGGGCTAGTGTGAGAGTTAGAGTTAGTAATAGGGCTAAAATTAGAGTTAGGGTTTGGGGTAGCGTTAAATTAGGGCTAGGATTAGGGCTAGGAGTAGTGTTCAGTTTACACCTAGCAATAGGGATAGGGTTAGGTTTAAGTTCAGGATAAAGAATGGCATTATAGCTAGGTTTAGATGTAGGGTGAGGGTTAGAGTTAGGGTCAGGGCTGGGGTTGGGGTTCGGGTTATGATTAAGGCTAGGTTTAGTTCTAGGATGAGGGCTAGTGTTTGTATTAGATTTAGGGTTAGGATTAGTGCTAGGGCTAATATCAGGTCTAGGGTTATGGTTAATGATAGTTTTAGGGTTAGGCTTATGGCTACGTCTAGTGTAAGCATTAGGTTTAGGGTAAGGGTCAGGTTTAGATCTAGGGGAATTATTAGGATTAGGATTGGGTTTAGGTAAGGATTTAAGTGTATGGCTCAAATTAGCATGAGGGTTAGGGTTAGGGGTATAGTTTGGGTTTGTTTTAAGGTTCAGGTTTGGTTAAGGGTAATTGATACAGTTTCAATTAGTGATAGGGCTAGGGTTAGGTTTAGGGTTAGCATTAGGGTAAGGGTTATGGTTAGGGTAATTTATAGGGTTAGAGCTTAGGTTAGAACTATAGTTATGGTTAGGAATATGCCTTGAATTAGGGTTAGAGTTAGTGTTAGAACTAGGATTAGGGTTAGGTTTAGGGTTATGTTTACAATAAAGGTTAGGTATAGAGCTAGGGTTAGGGCTAGGCTTAGAGTCAGGTCTAGGGATAGGAATATGGTAGGTTTAGGGTCAGGGTTAGAGTTAGGGCTAGGGTTATCATTAATGTTAGGTTTAGGGTTAAGGTAACAGATATGGTTAGGTTAGGTTTAGATTTGGTTTAGTGTTAGAATTAGTGATAGGGTTAAAATTAGAGCTATGGTTATATTTAGGTTTATGGTTAGGTTTATGATTTGATCTAGAGTTAGGGCTATGCTGAGTTTAATTCTAGGGCTATGTCTATGGTTAGTTTTCCGGTTAGGATTAGATTTAATGTTAGGGTTCGGGCTAGGTTTATCAATAAGTTTAGGTTTAGGGTTAGGGTTTTGTGTAGGTTTAGAGCTAGATTTAGGGCTAGGTTAAGTTTAAGATTTGGGTTAGGTTTAGGGTGAGAATTAGGGATAGGTCTAGGTTTATGTTTAAGGTAAGTGTTAGGCTTTGAGCTATCTTAGGACTAAGGTGAGGGCTAGGGTTAGTATAGAGCCAGTGTTAGGGTTAGGGTTATGTTTAGGGCTAGGTTTAGGCCTAAAATTAGCTCTATGTTTAGAGATAGGTTTAGGCATAAGGTTAGGCCTATGGGTAATGTAAGATCTAGGGTTATGATTAGGGCTAGGTTTAGAGTTAGGGTTATAGGTTGGTCTAGAATTAGGTTGATGTTTTGGTTAGTTTCAGGTTTAGAGTTAGGTTTAGTGTTAAAGCTAGGATCAGTGTTTGGGTTAGAGTTAAAGTTAGGATTAAAGCCAGAATTAGGACTAGGTTTAGGTCTAGGAGTAGAGTTAGTATTTGGGTTAGGTAAAGTTTTTTTTAGGGCAAGGGCTAGGATTTTGTTTAGGTCTAGAGCTAAAGTTGAGGCTAGATTTAGGATTAGGTTTAGGTCTAGAGCTAGTGGTAGGGTTAGGTTTAGGTATAAGTTTACAAGTAGGTCTAGTGTTAGGGTTTGGTTTAAGGTTAGGGTCAGGTTTAGACCTAGGGTTTATGTTATCGCCAGAATAAGCATCAGGGTTGGGGTTAGGGCTTGGGATAGCATTAGAGCTAGAATGAGATCTAGTGTTAGGACTATTAATAGGGTTAGGATTTGGTTAGCCTAAGGATTAGGGATAGGTCTAGGCTTACCATTAGGTTTAAGGTTTTGTTCAGGGTAAGGCATAGTGTTAGGTCTAGGGTTAGGTTTATGGTTAGGTTTAAAGCTAGGTTTAGGGCTCAGATTAGGGCTAGTTTTTGTGTGAGGTTTAAGGCTAGGGTTAGGGCAATGGCTAATATAAGAACTAGTGTTCCAATTAGGGTTAGGAGTAGGGGTAGATCAAGTGTTAGGGTTAGGTTTAAGATTAGGGTGATATTTATAGCTAGGGTTAGTTTAAGGATATCAGTCAGGTCAGGATTGGTTCTAGGGTTAGGGATAGGACTAGAATTAGGGCTAGGTTTATTGATAGGGTTCAGTTTAATTTTAGGGTGGTGTTTAGAGCTAGGATGAGTGTTAGGATATAAGTCAGTTTCAGGGTTATTTTTAAGGTTATGATTAGGACTCGAATTGGTGCTAGGATTAGATATAGGTGTAGTGCTAGGGTTTGGTTTAAGTTAAGGTTAGTGTTAGGCCTGTGGCTCAGTTTTGTTTTAATTCTATGGTTAGGATTAAGGCTAGTTTTATGATTAGCTTTCGGGTTAGGGCTAGGTTTGTGGTTAGGTTTAGGATTAAGGCTCGATTTAAGGCTAGGATTAAGGCTATGTTTTGTGTTAGGTTTAGGGCAAGAATTAGGGCTAGGACTAATGTCAGGTCTAGGTTTATAGTTAGTGATATTTTTAGGGTTAGATTTATGGCTATGTCAAATTAAATTGTTATGTTTAGGGAAAGGGTGAGATTAAGAGCTGGGGTATTATTTGGGTCCGAGCCAGGCTTCAGGTTTTGGTTAGGTTAATGTTTAGAGTTAAGGCTCAAATTAACATTAAGTTCAGAATTAGGGTTAGGGATTGTGATAGGTTTAGGGTTAGCATTAGTGTTATGGTTATAGTTAGGGTAATTTATAGGATTAGACCTAGGGTTAGGGCTAGAATAATGGTTAGGTTTAGGGCTAGAGTTAGGTTAGGGTCAGGGTTAGGGCGAGGGTTACATTTAAGATTAGGTTTAGGGTACAATTTATGGTTTGAGCTAGGATTTTGGCTATGGCTAAGGTTAATTTAGGGTTTGATCTAGGGTTATGGTCATGGTTAGTGTTATGGTTAGGGCTAGGGTTATCATTAAGGTTAGGGTGATAGGTTTAAATGTCAGGTTAAAGATAGGGTTAGGTTGAGGTTAGCATTAGGTTTAGGTTTAGGATTAGGGTCAGGCTTTGATCTAGCTTAGATTTAGTGTTAGGTTTAGGTTTACTGTTAGTTCTAGGGTTAGGTTTATGTTTAAGATTATGGTAGGTTTAGCTTTATGTCTAGTATTATCATTAGGGTTAAGTTTAGGGTTAGGGTATTGGGTAGGGTTCGAACTAGAGTTAGGACTAGTATTAAGTTTAGGATTAGGGCTGGGGTTAGGGTTAGGGTTAGGCTTTGGGTTAGTGTTAGGGTTAGGTTAAGTGTAAATATTAGGGATTGAAGTAGATTTAGGGCTAGGCGAGGTTTAGGTTTACAGTCTGGGCTAGGGTAAGTTTAGGGTTTGGTTTAGGGCTAGGGTTAGCATTAGTTTTAGGGTTATGGTTATTGTAATGGATAGAGTTAGAGCTAGGGTTTGGGCTATGTTTAAAGTTAGGATTAGGGCTAGAGTTAGGATGAGGTTTAGGCATTGGGCTAGGGTTATATTTAGGGTAAGGTTTACGGTTTTAGCTGGGGTTAGGGCTAGAAAGAGGGTTAAGGTTAGGGTTAGGGCTAGGTTTAGGATTAGGGTTATGAATAGGGTTCAGTTTAGGACTGAAATTAGGGCTGGGTTTTGTTTGAGGTTTAGGGCTAGTGTTAGGTATATGGGTAATGTAAGAGCTAGTGTTATGGTTATGGCTAGATTTAGAGTTCATCTACTGTTAGGGTTAATTTTGGGGTTAGGACAAGGTTAAAGTGAGGGTTTTTGTTAGTGTAAGTGTCAGGGTTCAGGTTAGGATTAGGCTTAGGGTTATTTCTAGGGGTAGAGTTTGTGTTTGGTTTAGTTTAAGGGTTATAGTTAGGGCTAAGGCTAGGGTCATGACTATATTTAGGATTAAGTTTAGGTCTAGGGCTAGTGTTATTGTTGGGTTTAGGGTTAGGGTTACTGGTGGGACTAGTGTTAGGTTTTGGATAAGGGTTAGGGTCAAATTTAAACCTAGGGTTAGAGTTAGGGTCAAAATAAATGTAAGGTTTAGGGTTAGGTTAAGTTGAAAGCTAGAATGAGGGCTAGGTTTAGGACTAGTAATAGAGTTAGGGTTTGGGGTAGGCATAGAATTAGGGTTAGGACGAGGGTAGCAATAGGGTGAGGGTTTGACTAAGTGTAAGAAATAGAGTTAGAGCAAGGATTAGGACTAGGGATATGGTTAAGGTTAGGGCCAGGGTTAGGGTAAGGTTTAAAGCTAGGGTCAGGCCTTGAATTAAGGCTAGGGTTTGTGTTAGGTTTAGGGCTATGTCTAATTTAAGAACTGGCATTATGATTAGGGCTAGTTTTAGGGTTAATTTTAGGTTGAGGTCTAGTGTTAGTATTAGGTTTAGGCAATAGGGTGATGTGTAGAGCTAGGCTTAGTGTTAAGGTCAGATTCAGGGTTAGTAAGAGTTCTAGGGTTAGAGTTAGGACTCGAATTAGGGCTAGGATAAGGGCTATGTGTAGATTTAGGTTTTGATTTAGCTTAAGATTTAGGGTCAGTGCTATGGCTTGGTTTTGCTTGAGGTTTAGGGTTAGGGCTAGTTTTCAAATTAGCGTTAGGGTTAGATCCAGTGTTAGGGTATGGTTTAGGCTTAGGGTTATGGTTATATTTAAAGTTAGGTTTAGATCTATGTTTAGGCATACAGTGAAGGTTAGGGCTAGGGTTAGGGCTAGGGTTTGAGTTATCATAAGTGATAGAGTTAGAACTAGGGATAGGGATAGGGATAGGGCAAGAGTTAGAGTTAGTGTTAGTGATATGGTTAGATTTAGGGTTAGAATAAGGGCTTGATTAGGGCTAGGATTAGAGTTAGGGTTAGTATTAAGGCTGAGCCTAGGTTTATGGCTAGGGTTATGGTTATGTTTATGGTTAGGTATGATGTTATAGCTAGCTTTAGAACTAGGGCAAGGGTTAAAATTAGGTTTAGGTCTATGGTTAGTGTTAGGTTTAGGATTAAGTCTAAGATTAGGGCTAGGATTAGAGGTAGAGTTTGTTTTAGGGATAGGGCTTCATTAGGGCTAGGGTTAATGTCAGGTCTAGGATTATGGTTAGAAATAGTTTTAGGCTTAAGATTATTAGTGTTAGAATTAGGTTTATGGATATGGTTAGGTTTAGGGTTCAGGTTAGGTTCAGGGTAATATATAGGTTTAGAGTTAGGAATAGGTTTGGGTCATCCTAGTGTTAGCATTCAGGTTAGGATTAGGATTAGGGTAATGGATAGGGTTACAGCTCGGGTTAGGGCTACATTTATGCTTAGGATTAAGGCTAAGGTTAGGGTTAAGTTTAGGGTCACGTCAAGAGTTACAGTTAGGGTTAAGCTTAGGGTAAAGTTTAGGGCTATAATTAGGGTTATGTTTAGGGTTAAATGTAGTGTTAAGGCTCTGATTAGGGATAGGTTTTGGGTAAGGTTAGGGCTAGGTTTAGGGCTACAGCCAATGTAAGAACTAGGGTTACAATTAGAACTAGTTAAGGGTTAGGGTTAGGGCTAGGTGTAGGGTTAGGTTTAGGTTTAGGTGTTGAGTGACGTTTAGAGCTAGGGTTAGTGTTATGGTCAGAGTCAGGGTCAGGGTTTGTTTTAGGGTTATTGATAGGACTCGAATTAGATCTAGGTTTAGGGCTAGCTGTAGGCTTAGGGTTTGGTTTATTTCAAAGGTTAGGGTTAAGGCTATGGCTTGGTTGTTTTGTGGGGCTAGGGCTAGGGTAGGGCTAGTTTGAGGATTAGCATTAATGTTACAGCTTGTGTTAGTGAGAGGTTTAGCTTAGGGTTAGGGTTAGATTTAGAGTTAGGGTTAGATATAGGATTAGGGCTAGAGCTAGGGTTAGGGCTAATGTAAAGGCAAGTGATAGAATTATGGTAAGGGATAGGTTAGAATTAGAAATAGGACTTAGGCGAGAGTTAGATTTAGTCTTAGAGCTATGGTTAGGATTAGGGCTAAATTAGGGTAAAATTAGATCTAGCGTTTGTATTAGGGTTAGGCCTAGTTTTAGGTTTAGGTTTAGGTTTAGGGATAGGGTTAGGTTAAGGGGAAGGAATGGGGTTCGAGCTAGTTTTAGAGCGAGGTCAAAGGTTAGAATTCGGTTAGGGCTAGGGTTATGGTTTGGTTTAGTAATAAGGCTAGGTTTAGGGCTAGGATGAGGGCTAGGATTTGTTTTAGGGTTATGGCAAAAATTAGGGCAAGGGCTAGTGTCAGGTGTAGGCTTATGTTAGGGATTGATTGAGGGTTAGATTTATTTCTAGGTCTAGTGTAAGGGTTTGGTTTAGGGTAAGGGTCAGTCAGCTAGGGGTATTATTAAGGTTAGAATTAGGTTTGGGGTTTGGTTTAGGTTAGGGTTTAGGTCTATACCTTGAATTAGTATTAGGGTTTGCTTAGTGTAATGATAGGTTTATGTTTAGGGTTCATGTTATGCCACAGTCTGGCTGGGCACAAATGCCACAGTCTGGGTGGGCACAAAATAACGAGCCACCACACAGCTTGTAGATTCAAACAGCAACTCTTTATTCCCAAACTCACTCACATCTACAATCACGTTCTGGGGAAATCCACGTTCTCTGCCCAATTTCACATCACAAAACATTGGCCATTACAACAAGCCACTCAAACGCTTTGAGGCCTAGAAGTGGCAACTAATCCCCATAGAAGTTCTATGATATTAGGTTGGAAGGATCCTGAAGGATGTGAAGGAACTATACAGCCATATGTATTGGATCAACTTCCTATAAATTTATGGGGACGAGATGTCCTAGATCAATTAGATTTGACATTAACAAATAACATCAATCCTAATGTGCCCACTACTAGGGCTAGACAAGGCTTTAGGAAATAAAAAAGATTAGGAAAACAAGGGCAAGTTATGGCAGCACCAATACAAATAGATCAAGGAACAGACAGACATGGGTTGGATTTTCAGAAAGGGCCACTGAGACAATCAAAATTACTTGGAAATCAGAAAGACCAGTGTGGGTTCCTCAGTGGCCCCTGACTAAAGAAAAGATACAAGTAGCCCATGATCTGGTCAAACAACAATTAGCGGAAGAACATATACAACCTTCCATATCTCCCCATAATACTCCCAATTTTGTCATCAAAAAGAAATCTGGTAAATGGAGATTATTGCAAGATTTAAGAGCCATTAATAATGAGATGGTTATTATGGGACCTGCTCAATCAGGGATTCCTCAATTGTCTGCTTTGCCAAAAACCTGGCATGTTTTAGCTATAGATATTAAAGATTGTTTTTTTTTTTTTTTTTTTTTTTTTTCAATTCCAATTCATCCCGAGGATAGTCCATGTTTTGCATTCACTATCTCTGCATTAAATCATGAAGGTCCTGATCAGAGATATGAATGGAAAGTACTCCCTCACGGGATGGCTAACAGTCCAACTATGTGTCAAATATATGTTAACAAAGCAATCCAGCCACTTAGAAATCAAAATCCTAAACTACAAATATTTCACTATATGGATGATGTATTATTGGCACATAAAGATAAAAACATATTGCTGGAATGTTATGCCACACTTACAAACTTATTAAAAAATTATAATCTAGAGATAGCAGTAGATAAAGTACAATTAAATTTTCCAATTAATTATTTAGGAGTTCTATTATCCTCAACCATGGTCCATCCACCAAAAATTCAAATACGAGTAGGTCAACTCAAATCACTTAACGACTTTCAAATGTTATTGGGAGACATAAATTGGATAAGGCCTTATCTAGGCATACCAACAGGAGAGTTGGGACCTTTATTTGATACTCTAAAAGGTCCATCAGATCCAAATTCACCCCGCATGTTAACTACTAAAGCAAGAAAGGCATTAAAAATTATTGAAACATATATGGAAAATATACATTTGGATAAAATTGATATAAGTTTGCCTTAATTATTTATTGTACTACCAACAAAAAATATTCCTACAGAAGTATTTTGGCAAGAAGGTCCATTATTGTGGATACATTTATCTTATTCTCCTAACACTATTCTTACTAGGTATCCTGAGGCTGTAGGACAATTATTACTCAAAGGAATAAAAGCAGTGAAGGGAGTGTTTGGAATTTCTCCCAATAAAATTATTACTCCATATACTATGGATCAAATTGATGAGTTAGCTAATGAGTTAAATACTTGGGCAATAATCATGTGTAAAGTTAATGTTACATTTGATAATCTTTTACCATCTAATCCTTTGTTGTCTTTTTGTTCTAAACATCCTGTAGTTTTTCCTAAAATAACAAGAAAAACACCTATCATGAATGCTCCAAATATATTCACTGATGGGTCTAATAATTATGCCAGGTTTTTGATCTTAGTTACCCCAGATCAAACTTTTACATTTTTAGTACCCAAACAATCAGCTCAAAAGGTAGAGCTTAATGCAGTTTTACAAGCTTTTTTGATGTTTAAAGATTCTGTATTTAATTTATTTTCTGATAGTCAGTATGTAGTTAATGCTTTAGTATCTCTTGAAGATGCTGGTAGGATTTCCCCTTCTTCTACTGTTTGCTCTTTGTTTTCCACTATACAAAGTCTAATCTGGGACAGAAAAGATCCATTCTTTATAGGACATATTAGGGCACATACAGGATTGCCTGGAGCCCTTAGTTTAGGCAATGATTTAGCAGATAAAACTACACATGACATACATATTTTCTCTACATTCGAAGAAGCTACAAATTTTCATAAAAGGTTTCATGTTAATGCTAATACTTTACAAAAGCATTTTAAAATAACTAAGGAACAAGCTAGACATATAATAAAACAATGTCAAAATTATGTGACATTTTTACCACAAGTTAATCTTGGAGTCAATCCTAGAGGACTGATACCTAACCATATTTGGCAGATGGACGTCACACACTTGCCAGAATTTGGAAAATTAAAATATTTACACCTTACAGTCGATACTTCTTCTGGATTTTTGATGGGCTCCCTTCATGCCAGAGAAAAACCTAAAGATGTTATAGCTCATTGCTTACAAAATTTTGCCACTGTGGGCGTTTCTAACCAGTTAAAAACCGATAATGGTCCTGGCTATACCTCTACCTCTTTTAAACAATTTTGCTCATCATTTGGTATTACTCATATAACAGGAATCCCATACAATCCACAGGGACAAGGCATAATTGGAAGAGCTCATCAAACTATTAAAACATACTTATTAAAGTAAAAAGAGGGAATTGGAAGGGGGTATATATCCCCCAAAGATAAACTTAAAATAACGCTTTTTACTCTAAACTTTTTAAATTTGGATTCATCAGGACTTAATGCTGCAGAAAGGCATATGTATCCAAAAAATGTACATAAGCCTAAAGTACTTTGGAAAGATATTCTAACAGGACAATGGAAAGGTCCTGACCCAGTGATTGTCTGGAGTCGGGGTTCTGTTTCTGTTTTTCCACAGGGAGAACAGCAGCCGATTTGGATTCCAGAGAGATTAACTAAAATAATTTCTACAGATCGAAAAGAAGATGATTTGACTCAAATCCATAACAGCTGATATCCAGAACTCCAGCTTGGCCATTCTTACATCTGCAACAGTGATTAACCAGGATGCTTTTTTCAATAGCTATTTTATTATTGCATTTCTACACATCATAAGGTTCTATTTTTATTTTTTGAGCTCATACAAACCTAGGTTAATGTTTTTCTGATCAGTTTTATTTTTTTGACTGTGGAGTTTTTAAACATTGCAATGGAGATTTCACCCAGGTAAAGCTACAAGGCCTTTACTATTTTCTTATGTGTTGTATGTTTGTGTACACTCTTGTGTTTTGTGTTGTATGTCTGTATGTGTGTATGTCCATATTTCTTATATGAGGAGCGCTCATGAAAAAATGGATCCGAATTATTATTATTATTTTTTATTCACGTGATTTAAATGGTTTAATTTAAATTAGGTAAACAGCTGTTAAGGATTGTTTTTAAAGGTGGTTAACAGATCTGTTTGTTTACTAATTTAAATTAGGTAAACAGCTGTTAAGGATTGTTTTTAAAGTAGGTTAACATATCTGTTTGTTTACTTTCACCTTTCCATTTCATTATATTTAATAATTCTTTTCAGGATAGTGTCTCTTTAGCATCATTGCCAGAATTCCTATCTTCATCCCAGTGCTGGTGAAGACAAAGATAAAACCAAACTACAGCTTCTATGATAGCTATCACGGTAAACTGTATAAACTGATGCATCAATGAATATAACTCAACAAGTAATGCTCAATCAAGAAGTCAACTTACTTTGGGAGGAAACGGATTTTGGGAGGAAATGGACATATTGATAGATTCCTCCACTTTGAACTGCTTGCAGAACTTGCCTGGACTATGTAACTATCATTTGGTGCAGGGAATTGTGGTAATGCTGGCATATCTTTGCTGATGGTGTCACCAGTGATGCAATTTTTATTTCCTTGCCAGCGCACCCCATGTTAATTGTGGTAGTGCTGACATATCTTTGCTGATGGTGTCACCAGTGATGCAATTTTTCCCAAGGAGCCGTCAATTGGCTTGGTGTCGTGGCATTTCTGTATCCTCCTCCCTTCTGCTAGTGATGGTCTAAAATTTGGGGGCCAATGGCTGTATGCTGGACCAGTAGTCAGTGACGGGTATGATCCAATTGCAGTGGTATCAACCTAAGACAGGAGGCTGACGCCTAAAGGTCAGTTTTCCGATGACGGGTAAGAACCATATGTTGAATTGGACAACCTACCAGGTACGGTCCTTAAGCCACATTGCTTGTTGTTTAATTAATCAGAAGAGGGGAGATGCTGGGAGCCATTAGCCAAGTAGGTATGACAATTTCCTTGCCAGCGTACCCCATGTTGCTTAGTGGAAGGACTCGTGGAAATAGGACATTTTGCAGTGACATTGAATGTAGGTGACCTTGCTCAAGGACCAGGGCGGATTAGGGTGTTCCCAGTTTAGGATAATTGGGTTTAGGGCATTCCAGTTTAGGGCGTTCCAGGTTTAAGATTATTCCTGCTGGGAATAGGGCGTATCCTGCTGCCTGAGTTCCCCTTGAGTTCTCACGGGATTCAGACAGTATTTTTTGGGAGATAGAAGCCCAGTGGAGGTGGATTTGGGCAGAGAATGTGATTTTCCCCAGAACGTGTTTGGAGACGGCTGGTGTGAGTTCGGGAATAAAGAGTTGCTGTTTGAATCTACAAGCTGTGTGGTGGCTTGTGATTTTGTGCCCAGCCAGACTGCTTCATTTGTGCCTAGCCAGACTGCGGCAATGTTAGGTGTAGGGTAATTGATAGGGTTAGAGACCATAGGGTTATGGTTGTGCTTAGGATAATGGATAGGGTTAGGGCTAGAATTATGGTTTTATTAGGGCTAGAGTTGGGGTTAGGCCTAGGGTTAGGGTTAGGTTTAGGTTTATGATATGGTTTAGAGTTTGAGCTAGGTTTAGCTCTAGGTCAAGCGTTAGGTTTAGGGTTAGGTCTAGGTTATTGTTACAATTAGAGTCAAGGTTACTGTTAAGGTTAGGGCAAGGGTTATCATTTGGTTTAGGGGATTGGATAGGGTTTGATATTGTATTAAGGTTAGGGTTAGGGTTAGGTTTTGGATTAAGTTAAGGATTAGGGATAAGCTTAGGTTAGGTTTAGGGTAATGGTTAGGGTTTCAGCAATGGTTAGCTCTATGGCAAGGGTTAGGTTTTGGTTGTGTCTAGGGTAAGAGTTAGGGTAGATTTAGGGTAACGGCTAGGGTTATCATCAGGGTTAGTGTTAGGGTAATGGGTAGGGTTAGAGCTAAGGTTTGGGCTAGGGTTATCATTAAAGTTAGGGTTATAGTTAGGGTAATATGTAGGCTTAGAGCTAGAGTTAGGGATAGGGTTAAGGTTACGATTAGGGCTAGGGTTAAGGTTAGTTTAGGTTTAGGCGGTGGGTTAGTGTTAGGAGTTAGGTTAAGTTTAAGGGTTAGGGATTGAGCTAATGTTTGGACTAGGATGAGGATTAGGGTTAGAGTCAGTGTGAGGGTTATGGCTAGGGTTAGCATTAGGGTTAGGGTTAGGGTTAGGGTAATGGATAGAGTTAGAGGTAGGTTTTGGCCTAAGGTGATGTCTAGTTTCAGGATTAGTGATATGGCTAGGTCAGTTTAGGGTTAGGTTTATTGTTAGGGCAAGCATTAGGAGTTGGGTTTGGTCTAGGGGTTGGGTTAGTGTTTGGGTTAGGTTAAGGGTTATTATTAGGGCTAGCACAAAGTTTTTGTTTAGGGCTTGGCCTAGACTTACCACTAGATAAAGGATTAAGTGTATGTCTATGTCTCGTGTTAGGGTAAGGTTTAGTTATAGGGTTAGAAGTACTGCCAATGTTTGAGGTTGGTTTAGGATTAGGATCAGGTTTAGACCTATGGTTAGTGTTAGGGTCATAATAAGGTCAGGGTTAGGTTTAGGGTTTGGGATAGTGACAGAGCTATATTGAGAATTAGGGTTAGGACTTGTAATAGAGTTAGGTTTTGGTTTAGGCTAAGAATTAGGTTTAGAACCAGGGTAGCTTTAGGGTTATAGTTTGGCTTATCATAAGGAATAGGGTTAGCCCTAGTGTTAGGACGAGGGTTAGGGTTAGGGTTAGGGTTAGGGTTAGGGTTAAAACTAGGGTTAGAAGTTGGATTAGGGCTAGGCTAGGTTTTGTGTTAGCTTTAGGGCTATGGCTAATGTAAGAACTAGGTTTACAATTAGGGCCAGTTTTAGGGTTAGTTTTACGTCTAGGTTTAGTGTTTGGTTAGGTTTAGGGTTAGGGTTATTTTTAGGGTAATGGATAGATTAGGGTTAGCGAATGTGTTAGGGTTAGAATGAGGTTTAGCATTAGGTTTATGATTAGGGTTAGGGTTAGGGTAATGGATAGGGTTAGAGCTAGGGTTTAGGCTAGGGTTATGGTTAGGGTTAGTGTTAGGGTTAGTGCTAGGTTTAAGGTTAGTGCAAGTATTAAATTTAGGGTTAGGTTTAGGGTAAGCATTAGGACTTGGTTTAGGTTTAGAGTTTGGTTTAAAGCTAGGGTTGGGCTCGCATTAGGGCTAGATTTTGGGTAACATTAAGGATAGTGTTAGGGATACAGCTAATGGAAGAACTAGGGTCATGGCTAGGGCTAATTTTAGGGTTACGGTTAGGGCTAAGTCTAGTTTTAAGATTAGGTTAAATTCAGGGTGATGTTTTGATCTAGGGTTAGTGTTAGGTTCAGAGTCAGGGGCAGGGTTAGTTTTAGGGTTGGAGATAGGACTCGAATTAGGGATAGGATGGGCTAGATGTAGGTTAAGGATTTGGTTTCGGTTATGGGTTAGGGTTAGTGCTATGGCTCGTTATGTTTTAGGGCTAAGGATAAATTTAAGCATAGTTTTACAATTAATGTCCGTGTTATTGCTAGTGATAGGGTGAGTTTAGGCTTAGGGGTACATTTAGAGTTATGGCTAATTCTAGGGTTAGGGCTATGCCTAGGGTTAGGGCTAAGGTTATGTCTAGTATTTGTGTTATGGTAAGGGATAGGGTTAGAACTAGGAATAGACTTAGGGTGATAGTTAGAGTTTGTCTTAAGACTAGGGTTAAGTTTAGGGCTAAATTAGGGCTAGGAATATATCTAGGATTGGTGTTAGGTTTAGGCCTAGAATTAGGGCTATGTTTAGGATTCAGTTTAGGGGAAGAGATGGGGTTATATCTAGGTTTAGGTCTAGGGCTATGATTAGAATTAGGTTTAGGTCTAGGGTTAGGTTTGTGTTAGAATTAATGCTATATTTGGTATTAGGATGAGGGCTAGGGTTTGTGTTAGGGATAGGGCAGGTTTTAGGGATAGGGATAATGTCAAGTTTAGGGTTACAGCTAGGGATAGTTGTAGGGTTAGTGCATGGCTAGGTCTAATGTTAGGTTAAGGTAAGGCCCAGGATAAGAGTAAGGTGTATTTTAGGGTCAGAGTCAGGATTCGGGTTTGTGTTAGGTTAATTATTAGAGTTAGAGCTCAAATTAGCGTTAGGGTTAGAATTAGGGTTAGGTTTATGGATAGGTTTAGGTTTGGGATTCTGGTTAAGATTAGGGTAATTGGTAGGGTTAGGGTGACTGATAGGGTTAGGGTTAGGCCTAGGGTTAATATTTGGGCTAGGGTTATTGTTAGGTTAATGAATAGCATTAGAGCTAAGGTTAGGGCTAGGGTGTTGGATAGGATTAGTGCTAGATTTAGGGTTAGGGCTAGGGCTAGAATTAGGTTTTGGGTTAAGTTTAGGGTACAGGTTAGGTTTTGAGCTAGGGTTAGTGCTAGGTGAGGGTTATGTTTAGGATTATGTCTAGGGTTACATTTATAGTTAAGTTTAGGTTTCGTGTTAGGGTTAGGGCTAAGGTTAAGTTTAGAGTTAGGTTAATGGATATTGTTAGATGTCGGGCTGGGGTAGGGGTAGTTTTAGCCTTAGGATTAGTGTTAGGGTTAGGGCTAAGATTATCATTAGATTTAGGGTAATGTATAGGGTTAGATATCAGGTTAGGGTTAGGGGTAGTTTTAGGTTTAGGGTTAGTATTAGGGTTAGTTCTAAGGTTAGTGGTAGAGTAAGGGTTAGGGTTTTATCTAGGGTTAAGGCTACAATGAGTGTTAGGTATAGGATTAGGTCTAGGATTAGGTATACAATTAGGATTAGAGCAAAGGTTATCATTAGGTTTAAGGTTCGGTTTAGGGTAATGAATAATTTTAGCGAGAGTATTAGGGCTAGTCTTAACATTATGATTAGGGCTAGGATTAGGATTAGGTTTAGGGTTAGGGTTAGGGTTATATTGAGTGTTCGGTTTTGGGTTTTTTCTAGGATTAGGTCTAAGCCAAGTGTTAGGGTTAGCATAAGGGTTAGCCTTAGGGAAAGGAATAAGTTTAGGTTAGAGTTAGGATTATGCTTTGGGCTAGATTTAGGCCTAGGATTAGGGCTAGGTTTTGTGTTAGGTTTAGAGGTAGTTTTAGTTATATGTTCATGTAAGGGTTATGTTTACAGTTATGGCTAGGTCTAGTGTTAAGTTTAGGTTTCGGTTTGGGTCAGTTTTATAGCTAGTGTTAGTGTTAGTGTCAGGGTCTGTGTTTGGGTTAGGGTTAGGGTTAGGATTAGGGCAAGAGCCAGAATTAGGATTGGTTACGTGTAGAGTTAAGGTTAATGCTTGTCTTAGATTAAGGGTTATCATTAGAGCTAAGCTAGATTTCTGTTTAGGTCTTGGTTAAATATATGGCTAGATTTAGGATTAGGCTTAATCTAGAGCTAGTATTAGTGTTAGGTTTAGATATAGGGTTTTGGGTACGGCTAGTGTTAGGGTTTGGTTTAGGTTCAGGGTCAGAATAAGGGTCAGGGTTAGGGTTAGGATTTGGGTTATAGTTCAAACAAAAATGAGGGCTAGGGTTAGGACTAGTAATAGGGTTATGGTTTGGATTAGATTAAGCATTAGTTTTAGGAGTAGGGTTAGCATTAGGTTTGGGGTTTGGCTAGGGTAAAGGATATTGTTCGAGCTAGAGTTAGAGCTAGGGTTCGGGTTAGGGTTAGGGCTAGTGTTAGGGTTATGTTTAGGTTGAAAGCTAGGGTTAGGTCTCATATTTGGGCTAGGTTTTGTTTAGCATTAGTTTTAAGGTTACGGCTAATGTATGATCTACAGTTATGAGTAGAACTACTATTAAAATTAGTGTTAGGATAGGTCTAGTGTTAGGGTAAGGTTCAGGTTTAGGGTGATGTTTCGAGGTAGGGATAGTGTTAATGTCAGAGACAGGTTCAAGGGTAGTATTAATGTTAATATTAGAACTCGAATTAGGGCTAGGCTTAGGGCTACATGTAAGGTTAGGGTTTGGTTGAGTCAAAAGTTTAGGGTTAGTGTTATGGCTCAGTTTTTTTTTTTTAGGGTTAAGCCTATGGTTAGGACTAGTTTTAGGAATAGCATTAGGGTTAGGGCTAGTGTTAGAGTTGGGTTTAGGTGTAGAATTAGGGTTCGATTTAGAGTTAGATTTATATCTAGGGTTAAGGCAAGGTGTAAGGTTAGGGCTAGGGTTATTCTAGGCTTAGGGCTAGGAATAAGGTTACGATAAGTGATCGGGTTAGAATTAGGGCTAGGGATAGGGCGAGTGTTACAGTTAGTGTTAAAGCTAGGCTTAGAGTTAGGATTAGGATTAGGGCTAAGGTTAGTGTTAGGGTTTGTCCTAGGGTTAAAGTTAGGGCTAGGGTTAAGGTTAGAATTAGGACTATAGTTAGGGTCTGGGTTAGGGTAATTGATAGGATTAGGTTTAGGGTTCATGTTGAGTTTAGAGAAATGAATAATTAGTGTTAGCAACAGAGTTTTAGGGCTAGTGCAATACTGTTAGCATTAGGTCTAGGTTTAGCATTTGGGTTAGGCTTATCTTCATGGTAATGGATAGGGTTAGAGTGAAGGTTAGGGCTTGAGAAAAGGTTAGAATTAGGACTAGTGTTAGGGTTAGGCCTAGGGTTCATGTCAGGGTTAGATTTGTGGTAAGTGTTAGCATTTGAGTATGATTAGGCTAGCGTGAGTGTTAGGGTTAGAGTGAGGGCTAATGTTAGGGTTAGGTTTAGATTAAGGTTAGAGTTTGAACTAGAATTAGGGTTAGAGTGAGGGTTATGTTTTGGATTAGGTCTAGGCTTATGGTTAGGGTTACAATAAGGGCTAGGTTCAGGCCTAGGATAAGGTTTTGTGTGAGGTTTATGGCTATCATTAGGGCTATGGGTAATTTAAGTGCTAGGGATATGGTTATGGCTAGTTTTAGGGTTAGGGTTATGGATAAGTCTAGTGTTCTAGTTAGGTTTTGGGTTAGGATAAGATTTAGATATAGGATTTGTTTTAGAGTAACGGTCGTTGTTCAGGTTACGGTTAGGTTTAGGGTGAGGGCCAGATTTAGGACTAGCTTTGGGTCTAGGGATAGAGTTAGTCTTTACGTTAGGTTAACAGTTATTGTTAGGGCTAGTGCTAAGTTTTTGCTTAGGGCTAAGGCTAGATTTATAACTCTATTTAGGATTAGGTTTGGTCTAGTGCTAGTGTTACTATTCGGTTTAGGTATAGGTTTACCAGTAGGGGTAGGGTTAGGGTTCACTCTAGGGTGTCGGGTTTAGACCTAGGGTTAGTGTTAAGGTTAGAATAAGGGTCAGGGTTAGAGTTAGGGTTAGAGCTAGAATGAGGGCTAGACTTAAGACTAGTAATAGAGATAGGGTTTGAGGTAGGATAGGGATTATGGCAAGGACTAGGGTAGCATTAGGGTGAGGGTTTGGCTTAGGGTAAGGGATAGGGTTAGAGGTAGAGTTAGGGTTAGGATAGGGTTAGGGTTAGGTTTAGGGTTAAACCTAGGTTTAGGGCTCAAAATGGGGCTAGTATTTGTGTTAGCATTAGGGCTTTAGCTAATGAAAGAACTAGGATTCCATTTAGGGCTAGTTCAAGTGTTAACCTTAAGGCAATGTTTAGAGCTAGGGTTACTATTAGGGTCTGAGTAAGGGTCAGGGTTACTTCTAGGGTTAGAGTTAGGACTCAAATTAGGACGATGTTGAGGGCTAGATGTAGCGTTATGGTTTGTTTAGATTAAGGCTTAGGGTTAAGTTTATGGCTCGATTTTGTTTTAGGGCTAGGGTAATGTTAGGGCTAGTTTTCCAATTACCATTTGGTTTAGGGCTAGTGTTAGAGTGAGCTTTAGGCTAAAGGTTAGGGTTAGATCCAGGTTTAGGGCTAGCATTAATGTTGGGGCTAGGGTTGGTGCTGGTGATAGGAATAGGATTTTGGTTATGGTAATGGATAGATTTAGAACTAGGGATAGGTCTAGGGTGAGAGTTAGAGTTAGTCTTAGGGCTATGGATAGTGTTCGGTTTTGGGTTAGGGCTAAATTAGGCCTAGATTTGAGCTATGGTTAGTGGTAGGTTTATGCCTAGGTTTAGGGCTAGGTTTAGGTTTATTATTAGGGTTAGGGTAAGGTATGATGTTATAGTTACATTTAGGCCTAGGGCAAAGCATAAAATTAGGGTTAATATTAGGGTTAGAATTAAGGATAGGCTTAGGGATAGTATTAGGGCAAGGATTTGTGTTAGGGTTAGGGTTAGGATTAGGGATATGGCTAATGTCAGGTCTAGGGTTATGGTTAGGAATAGTTTTAGGCTAAGGATTATGGCCAGGTCTATTGTAAGTGTTAGGTGGAAGCTTAGGGTCAGGTTTACAGCTAGAGGTAATATTAGGGTCAGAGTCAGGGTTAGGGTATGGGTTAGGTTAAGGATTAGGCTACACTTAGGGCTCAAATTAGCATTAGGATTAGTGTTAGGGTTAGGGTAATGGAGATGGTTAAGTTTAAGGTTAAGGTTAGAATTAGAGTAATGGACAGGTTTAGGGTTAGGGATAGGGTTAGGTTTAGGCCTAGGGATAGAATTAGGTAAGGCTTATGGTTAGGGTAATAGATTGAATTAGAGCTACAGTTAGAACTAGGTTTATGGTTAGGTAAGAGATTTGGTTAGAGTTAGGCCTAAGATTAGAATTTGGTTAGGTTTATGGTAAGGGTTAGAGCTAGGGATAGGGCTAGGATTATGGTTAGGATTACAACTATGATTTGGGTTAGAATTTGGGTTAGGACAAGGTTTAGTTTTATGCTTAGGTTTAGGTTAAGTGTTAGGGCCAATGGTTAGGGGTAGGGCTAGGGTTAAATCTAGGGTTCGGACTCTGATTAGGTCTAGGTTTTCAGTTAGGTTAGGGCTATTTAGGACTAGGGCTTATGTTAGAACTAGGGTTATGATTAGGACTAGTGTTATGTTTAGCATTATTTCTAAATCTAGTGTGTAGATTATATTTAGGTTTAGGGTGATGATTAGAGATAGGGTTAGTTTACCATCAGATTCAAGATCAGTGTTACTGATCAGAGTTAAGGATAGACTCTAATTAGGGCTAGGGTTAAGGCTAGGTGTAGGGTTACGGTTTGTGTAAGGGTTAGGGTAAGAATTAGGGATAGGTCTAATGTAAATTCTAGGATTATGGTTTGGTTAGGGTTAGCGTTAGGGCTTTGTCTCAGTTTTGTTTTACAGCTAGGGCTACTTTTAGGATTAGTGATAGTGTTGGTGCTAATGGTATGGTGAGGTTTAGGCTTAGATTTACTGTTATTGTTAGATATATGTTTAGAACTATGGGTAGGTTTAAGGCTAAGGTTAGAGCTAGTGTTAGGTTTATTAATGGATAGAGTTAGAACTAGAAATTGGGCTAGGGCGAGAGTTAGTCTTAGGGTTGGGTTAGGGTTAGGTTTAGGGTTAGGATAAATTAGGTCTAGATTTAAGGCTAGGTTTAGTGTTATGATTAGGCCTAGGGTTAGGGTCAAGGTTAGGGGAAGGAATGGGTTTATTGCTAGGTTTAGGACTAGGGCAAGGGTTAGAATTAGGGTTAGAGCTAGGGTTGGGATTAAGGCTATGTTTAGTGCTATGATGAGGGTTTGTGTTAGGGCTAGGGCTATGATTAGGGATAGGGCTAATGTCAGGTCTAGATTTATGGTTAGTGTTAGTTTTATGATTAGAATACAGCTAGGTCTAGTGTAAGGGATAGGTTTAGGTAAGGCTCAGGTTTAAAGCTAGGTGTATTGTTAGGGTCAGGGTCTGGGTAGGGTCTAGTTTAGGTTAAGTATTAGGGTTAAGGATTGAATTACCTTTAGGGTTAGGGATACAGATAAGATAATGGATAGAATTAGGTTTATGGTTCCAGTTAGTTTTAGAGTAATGGATAGGTTTAGTGTTAGCGATAGGGTTATCCTTAGGCCTAGGGATAGCATTTGGGTTAGGCTTATCTTTAGGGTAATGGATAGGGTTAGGGGTAAGGTTAGGGCTAGGGTTAATGTTAGGTTTAGGTTTAGGGTTAGGGTTAGGCCTAAGGTTAATGTTAGGGTTAGGTTTAAGGTAAGTGTAGGCATTTGAGCTAGGGATAGGGCTAGGGCGAGGGTTAGGGTTTGAGTCATGGCTAGGGTTTGGTTTAGTTTTAGGTTTATCTTTAGGCTAAGGATTAGAGTTTGAGCTAGGGTTAAGGCTAGGGTGAGGTTTAGAATTAGGGTTAGGTCTAAGATTATGGGTAGGGTTATGATTAGGGCTAGGATTAGGTCTAGGATAAGGGCTAGGTTTTGTGTGATATTTAGACTTAACATTAGAGCTATGGGTAATGTAAGAGCTAGGGATATGGTTATGGCTAGTGTTAGGGTCAGGGTTATAGATAATTCTATGTATGGTTAGGTTTAGGATAAGGTTTAGAGCTACGGCTTCTATTAAGTTAAAGGTCATTGTTGGGTTAGGATTAGTTTTATGGTTAAGGCCACAATCAGGACTAGCATTTGGTCTAGTGATATGTTTAGTCTTTACGTTAGGTTAAGGGTTATTTTTATGGCTGGTGCTAGTTTTTTTTTTTTTTTTTTTTTTTTTGGGGATAAGGTTAGATTTATGACTCTATTTAGCATTAGGTTTGGTCTAGTGATAGTGTTACTGTTAGGTGTAAGTATTAGTTTACCCGTAAGGGTAGTGTTAAGGGTTCAGTTTAGGGTTAGGGTCAGGTTTAGATCTAGGGTTAGTGTTAGGATCAGAATAAGGGTCAGGGTTAGGATTAGGGTTAAATCTAGAATGAGGGATAAGTTTAGGACTAGTAATAGTGTTAGGGTTTGGGGTAGGCTAAGGATTAAGGTTAGGAGTAGAGAAGCATTAGGGAGAGGATTTGGCTTAGGGTAAGGGATAGGGTTAGAGGTAGGGTTAGGGGTAGGTTTAGAGTCAGGGATCGGATTAGGCTAGGATTTGTGTTAGCATTAGGGCTACGGCTAATGACAGAACTAGTTTTCTGATTAGGGCTAGTTCTAGGGTTAGCTTTAGGGCAATGTTTAGGGCTGGGGGGTACTCTTAGAGTCCCAGTCAGGGTCAGGGTTATTAATATGGTTAGAGTTAGTACTGAAATAGGGCTAAGTTTAGAGATAGGTGTAAGGTTATTGTTTGTTTTAGGTTAACAGTTAGGGTTAGGATTATTGATCAATTTTGTTTTAGGACTAGCGAAGGGTTACAGCTAAATTTCCAATTAGCATTAAGTTTAGGGCTAGTATTAGGGTGAGGTGTGGGCTTAAGGTTAGGGTTTACAACCAGGTTTAGGGCTTGGATGATGGTTAAAGTTAGGGTTGGGGCTAGGGATAGTGCTAGGTTTTGGGTTATGGAAAGGGATAGGTTTTGAAATTTGGATAGGGCTAGGGCGAGAGAGTTATTCTTAGGGATACGGATAGGATTAGGTTTAGGATTAGGTTTAAATTAGGGCTAGGATGAGCCCTAGGGTTAGTGTTAGGTTTTGGCCTAGAGTTAGGGCTAGAATTAGGGTTAGCGTTAAGTTTAGGATAAGGTATGATGTTACAGCTACATTTTGGTCTAGGGCATGGGATAAAATTATGTTTAGGGCTCTGGTTAAGGTTACGATTAGGATTAAGGCTAGACTTAGGGCTAGGATTAGGGTTAGGGTTTGTGCTAGTGTTAGGGCTAGGATTAGGTCTATGGATAATGTCAGTTCTAAGGTTATCGTTAGGGATAATTTTAGGTTTAGATTTATGACCAGGTCTATTGTAAGGGTTACATTGAGCGTTAGGGTCAGGTTTACAGCTAAGGGTATTATTAGGGTCAGAGTCAGGATTAGGGTATGGGTTAAGTTAAGGTTTAGGGTTAGGGCTAATATTAGCATTAGGTTTAGTGTAATGGATATGGTTAGGTTTCAGGTTCAGGTTAGGTTTAACATAATGGACAGGGTTACGATAAGGCATAGAGTTAGAGTTAGGCCTAGGGATAGAATTTGGTTAAAGATATGGTTCAGGTAATGGATAGGATTAGAGCTACAGTTAAGACTACAGTTATTGTTAGGTTAGGGCTATGGTTAGGGTTAGGCCTAGGGTTAGAATTTGCTTAGGGTTATGGTTAGGGTAATGGATAAAATTATATCTAGGTTGAGGGCTATTATTATGGTTAGGAATAGGGCTATGGTTGAGTTTAGGTTTTGGGTTAGGACAAGGTTTAGGTTTAGGGTTAGGTTTAGGTTAAGTGATAGGGCTAGGGTTAGGGCTACGATTAAAACAAGAGTTAGGGCTTGGATTAGGACTAGGTTTTGGGTTAGGTTAGTGCTAGTGTAGGACTACGGCTAATGTAAGAACTAGGGTTATGATTAGAGATAGCATTAGGTCTAGATCAAGGTGTAGTGCTTAGATTAGGTTAAGGTTTAGGGAGACGATTAGAGATAGTGTTAGTGTTAGGGTCAGAGTCAGGATCAGTGTTACTGATCAGGGTTAGGGATAGGACTCGAATTAGAGCTAGCATTAAGGCTAGGTGTAAGGTTAGGTTTTTGTGTTAGGGTTAGGGTAAGAATTAGGGATAGGGCTAATGTCAGGTGTAGCATTACCTTTAGGCTAGGGTTAGGTTAGGGCTATGGCTCAGTTTTGCTTTAGAGCTAGGGCTACGTTTAGGGTTAATTTTAGGATTAGCAATAGAGTTAGGGGTAGTGAAATATGAGGTTTAGGCTTAGATTTATTGTTATATTTAGATCTAGGTTTAGGGCTTGTGCCTGCATTAGTGCTAGTGTTAGGGTTACGGTAATAGATAGGGTTAGAACTTGAAATAGGACTGGGGTGCGATTAGAGTTATTCTATGGGCTAGAGTTAGGGGTAGGTTTAGGGTTAGGGCTAAATTAGTTCTAGGATCAGTGCTAGGGTTAATGTTAATGTTAGGCCTAGGGTTAGGGCTAAGTTTTTGGTTAGTGTTAGTGTTAGTGTTAGGGTTAGGGTTAGGGTTAGATTTAGGGGAAGGGGGTTATAGCTTGGTTTAGAGCTAGGGTTCGGGTTAGAATTTGATTTAGGGCTAGGGTTAGGGTTTGGGTTATGATTAAGGCTAGGTTTAGTGCCAGGATGAGGATATGTTTTAGGGCTAGGGCTAGGGCTAATGTCAGGTGAGGTTCAAATTAAGTGGTAGTTTTGTGGTTAGATTATGGCTAGGTCTAGTGTAAGGGTTAATTTTAGGGTAAGGGTCAAGTTTAGAGCTATGTGTTTTATTAGGGTAGGATCTGGGTATGGTTTGGTTTAGGTTAAGGTTTAGGGTTAAGGCTTGTATTAGCATTAGGGTTTGGTTTAGGATTCGGGTAATGGATAGGGTTAGGTTTAGGATTCAGGTTAGGTTTAGAGTAAAGGATATGGTTATTGTTAGTGATAGGGTTAGCATTAAGCCAAGGGTTAGCATTTGATCTGGGCTTATCTTTAGGGTAATGGATACAGTTAGAGCTAAGGTTAGGGCTAGGTTTACGGTTAAGTTTATGGCTAGGGTTAGGGTTAGGCCTAGGGTTAGTGTCAGGTTTTGATTTAGGGTAAGTATTAGGGTTTAAGCTAGGGTTAGGTCTAGGGCAATGCTTAGGTTAGAGTCAGGGCTAGGGTTAGGGTTAGGGTTAGTGTTATGGTTAGGGAAGTGTTAGAGTTTGAGCTAGGTTTAGGACTAGGTCAAGGTTTAGGGTTAGGGTTAGGTAGTGTTCGGTTAGAGTTAAAATTAGGGCTAGGTTTAGAGCTAAGATAAGGGCTAGGTTTGTGTTTTGTTTATGGCTAGTGTTAGGGCTATGGTTTATGGTTATGGCTGGTTTTAGGGTTATATTTGTGGAGAAGTCTAGTGTTAGGGTTAGATTATGGGTTAGGATAAGGTTTAGAGCTAGGGTTTGTGTTAGGGTAAGTGTCAGTGTTTTTGGGTTAGTGTTAGGGCCAGAATCAGGAATAGTTTTGTCTCTAGGCATAGTGTTAGTCTTTGTGTTAGGTTAAGGGTTATTTTTAGGGCTAGTTCAAAGTTTTTGTTTAGGGTTAGGGCTAGATTTATGACTCTATTTAGGATTAGGTTTGGTCTAGTGCTAGTGTTTCTGTTAGGTTTTTGTACAGATTTACTGGTAGGGGAAGAGTTAGGATCCAGTTTAGGGTTAGTGTCAGGTTTAGATCTAGGGTTAGTGTTAAGGTCAGAATAAGGGTCAGGTTTAGGTTAAGGCTAGAGCAAGAATGAAGCCGAGGGTTAGGACTAGTAAAAAAGTTAGGTTTGGGGAGAGGCTAATGATGAATGTTAGGACTAGGGTAGCTTGAATTTGAGTGTTTGGCTTAGAGTAATGGATAGGAGTAGAGGTAGGGTTAGGATTAGGGATAGGGTTAGGGATAGGGTTAGGGTTAGGGTTACTGTTAGGATTCGGTTTAGGGTTAGAGTTGTGGTTTAAGTTAGTATTAGGGTTAGAATTATGGTTAGGGATAGCCTAAGTGTTTGGGTTACGGTTATACTTAGGTTTAGGATTAGTGTTAGTTTTAGGGTTAGGGTTATTGTTAGGGTTAGGGTTAGGATTAGTTGAATGTTAGGGTTAGGGTAAGGGTTAGGGTTAGTGTTAGTGTTAGGGTTAGAGACAGGTTTAGCACAGGTTAGGTTTAGGGATAGTGTTAGGGTTAGTGTTACGGTTAGGGTTAGGTTTAGTTTTAGTTTTAGGTTTAGAGTTAGGGTGAGTTATAGTGTTAGGGTTGGGGTTAGGGCTAGTGTTAGTGTCAGGGTTAGGATTAGTGTTAGGGTTAGTGTTAGAGTTAGGTTTAAGATTAGGTTTAGGTAGGGGTTAGGGTTAGGTTACGATTAGGGTTATAGTTTATTTAGGGTTTGTATTAGGGTTAGCTTTAGGTTAAGAATTTGTGTTAGCGTTAGGGTTTGGGTTAGGGTGTGAATTAGTGTTAGAATTAAGGTTAGGATTAGGTTTAAATTTTGTGTTAAAGTTATTGTTAGAGTTAGTGTTAGGGTTATGGTTAGAATTCGGTTTAGGGTTCATGTTAGAGTTAGGGTTAGGATTAGGGTTAGTGTTAGGTGTAGGTTTATGGTTAGGGTTAGGGTTAGGGTTAGGGTTAGGGTTAGTGTTACAGTTAGTGTTAGGTTTAGGTTTAGGATTACTCTTCGGGTTAGTGTTAGATTTAGCTCTACGGTTAGTTTTAGGGTTAGGTTTAGAGTAAGTGTTAGGGTTAGTGTTAAGGTTATGTTTATGGTGAGGTTTAGTGTTAGTGTTAGTGTTAGGATTAGTGCTAGTGATAGGGCTAGGGTTAGATTTACTGTTAGGGTAAGGGTTAGGTTTAGGAAAGTATGAGGGATAGGGTTAAGATTAGGGTTAGGTTTAGTGATAGGGGTAGGTTCGTGTTAGGGTTAGGCTTTGTTGCAGGGTTAGGGTTAGGGTTAGGGTTACTGTTAGTGTTAGGATACATGTTAGGGTTAGTTTAGGGTAGTGTTATTGTTAGTGTTAGCTTTAGGTTTAGTTTTAGGTTTAGAGTTAGGGTTAGGGTTAGGTTTAGTGTTAGGGTTAGTGTTAGGGTTAGTTTTAGGATTGGGTTTAGGTAGGGGTTAGGGTTAGGTTAGGGTTAGAATATGGTTTGGTTATGGTTTGTGTTAGGGTTAGCTTTAGGTTAAAAGTTTTTGTTAGGCTTAGTGTTAAGGTGTGGGTTAGTGTTAGGGTTATGGTTAGCATTAGGTTTAGGGTTTGTGTTAGAGTTAGGTTAAGGTTTCATGTTATGTGTAGGTGTAAGTTTAAGGTTAGGGTTAGGGTTAGGGTTAAAATTAGGGTTAGGATTAGGTTCAGGATTATTCTTTGGGTTAGTGTTACAGTTAGGTTTAGGATTAGTGTTAGGGTTAGGGTTACGTTTATGGTGAGGTTTAGTGTTAGTGTTAGGGTTAGTGCTAGTTATAGGGTTAGGGTTAGGTTTAGCATTAGTGTTAGGGTTAGGGTTAGGTATAGGATTAGGCTTACTGTTACGATAAGGGTTAGGTTTAGGAAAGTGTTAGAGTTAGTGTTAAGATCAGGGTTTGCTTTAGTGATAGGGTTAGGGTTTATGTTAGGGTTAGGCTTCATTGTAGGGTTAGGTTTGGGATTAGGGTTAGGATACATGTTAGGGTTAGGGTTAGGGTAGTGTTACTGTTAGTGTTATGTTAGGTTTAGTTTTAGGGT
This sequence comes from Marmota flaviventris, assembly GCF_047511675.1. NCBI lineage: Eukaryota > Metazoa > Chordata > Mammalia > Rodentia > Sciuridae > Marmota > Marmota flaviventris. The sequence continues at coordinate 10,248,817 of NC_092510.1, read as the reverse complement.
TAGTGTAGCGGTTAGGGTTAGGGTTAGGTTTAGGGATAGTGTTAGGTTTAGGTTAGGGTTCATGTAAGAGTTAGGGTTAGGGTTAGTGTTAGGGTTAGGTAAGTGTTAGGATTAGTGTTAGTGATAGGGTTAGGGTTTGGATTAGGGATAGTGTTAGGATAAGGGTTAATTTTAGGGTTAGTGTTAGAGTTAGGGTTAGGGTTAGGAGTAGTGTTATGGTTAGGTTTAGGATTAATTTTAGGTTTACGATTAGGGTGTTAGGATTAGGGTTAGGATTAGTGTTAGTCTTAGGGTAAGGGTTAGCATTAGGGTTAGTGTTAAGCTTAGAGTTTGTGTTATGGTTAGAGTAAGGGTTAGGTTTAGGATTAGGTATTGGCTTTGTATTAGGTTTATGGTTAGGGTTACGGTAGGATTAGGTTTAAAGTTAGGGTCACGGTGAAAGTAGGGTTAGTTTTAGGGTTAAGGGTAGTATTATGGATAGTGTTAGGGTCAGTGTTAAAATATGGTTAGGGTTAATGTGAGGTTTAGAGTTAGGGTTATGGTTAGGTTTAGTGATAGTTTTAGGGTTAGTGTTAGTGTTAGGGTTTGGGTTAGGATTAGGTTTCCATCAGGGTTGGGGTTAGTGGAAATTTAGAGTTAGTTTTAGGGTGAGGTTAGGGTTAGGGTTATGTTTAAGATTTTGGTTTATGTTACAGTTAGTTTTAGGGTTAGGATTTGGATTATGATTGTGGTTATTATTAGGGTTACTGTTAGGGTTAGGTATAGTGTTAGTGTTAGGATTATAATTAGTGTTAAGGTTAGGGTCAGTGTTAGGGTAAGGTTTAGGCTTAGTTTAAGGTTATAATCAGACAGTGTTGGTGTTAGGTTTAGGGATAGTGTGATTGTTGGGGTTAGGGTTAGGGTCAGTGATAGGGTTAGGTTTAGGTTTAGGGTTAGTGTTAGGATTAGGTTTAAGTGACGGTTAGGTTTAAGGTTAGGCATAGGTTTAGGGTTAGTGTCAGGGTTAGGATTAGGGTTGGATTTAGGGTTCATGTTAAGGATAGGGTTAGGGTTAGATTTAGGTTAGGGTTAGGGTTCGTGTTAGGTTTAGAGTTAGGATTAGTGTTAGGCTTAGGTTTAGGTTTAGTGTTAGGTTTATCATTAGGGTTAATATTAGGGTTAGCATTAGTGTTTGGTTTAGTGTTTTTATTAAATTTAGTGTTAGATATATGGTTGGATTATGGTTAGTTTCAGCTTTAGAGTTAGGTTTAGTTTAATCTAAGGGTTAGGGTTAGGTTTAGAATTAGTGTTATAGTTAGGATTAAGATTAGATTCAGGGTTAGGATAATGGTTAGTGCTAGGTTTCAGGTTAGGGTTAGGGTTAGGGTTAGGGGCAGTAATAGGGTTAGGTTTACGGTAAGGGTTAGAGTTAGTAAGGTTTAGGGTTACTATTAGGGTTAGATTTAGAATTTGTGTTAGACTTAGGGTTAGGGTTATTATAAGGTTTAGTTTTAAGGTTAGGTTTAGGGTTAGTTTTAAGGTTAGAGTTAGTTTTTGTGTTAGGTTTATGGTTACGGTTATGGTTAGTGTAAGGGTTGGTTTTAGTTTTAGGGATAGTGTTAGGTTAGTGTTAGGAT